>NC_138221.1:71499268-71968268 GCF_964197995.2 Scardinius erythrophthalmus | reverse complement strand
GGATGAATTGCAAAAAGCAAGTGCATATTTACTATCTGGATGGCAGACTACACGAATAAACAAGGTATGCAAAGTAGTGTAATAGAACGCTGGGTCCTACCACCTTGGTGAAAACTTGCTGGGACCCGAGGGGTATATATGCCTCCAGCAAAGGCTTCAGCAGATACCATTGGGGAACAGGCTTTAGCAGATACCATTGGGGAACAGGCTTCAGCAGATACCATTGGGGAACAGGCTTTGACCCCATAGGTGATATATTTTCCCTTCAAGATTTAGTAAAAGAAAATCACTGGAACAGAACAATACATCCACACAGAGCAAACTTGAACTAAAATAAACTTCATCTTAGGATTAATTTTCACACTTTAATCACACTTGCTGGGACCCGAGGGGTATACTGTATGCCTCCAGCAAAGGCTTCAGCAGATACCATTGGGGAACAGGCTTTGAGGGAACACCCTACTTCCGGTGGCGCAGCACTGCTTGCGACACGGGCACGGGAGAACAGGTGCATGTGGTCGTCTAAAGTTTGTCTAAGTTTTCCAAGTTAAGTTTGTTTGTCATTGTCAAGAGTGTTGAAGTGCTTCTGTGGTCTGCCGATTGAGGAGAAGTGAACTAGGAAAAGAAGTTATGATGGGAAAGAGAGTCACTGGAGTGTGGCTTCTGTTGCTGCTGCTAATTACAGCCACCTTTTGCACCCGCTTACAATATGATGTCACCGCACTCGCCGAAGGGAATGAGCAGACGCTACGGGAGGATGGCAGGGACTGGCTGCTGTCTCTGAGGAGGAAAGTAACACCAGAACCGGGCCTGTTGGTCGATGTTCCGGAGGAGCTGCTACGGCAGCGCGGAGGTAAACGGCTGCGGAAACGAGGGAGAAGGGGGGGCATTAAACTACGCCTCCGACGGAGGGCCACAAGGCCGCCGCTGCCGTCAATACTCTTTTGGCAATGTCCGCTCCCTAAGGAATAAGATGGAGGAGCTGAAGCTTAATGCAAAGGCGTGTAACGAATATCGCGAATCATGCCTAATGATTTATACAGAGACCTGGCTACAAGAGGATTTTCCAGACTCATTGGTGCAGGTACGAGGCTTCTCATGTGTGCGTATGGACAGAAATAATGACTCAGGGAAGATGAGGGGGGGTGGGATTTGTGTTTATATTAACGACTCCTGGTGCAATAATTATACGATAAAACACAGGGTGTGCACTCCTGATCTTGAACTTATCTGCATTAGTTTGAGACCTTTTTATCTACCTAGAGACTATGGGAACATCTTTTTATGCTCTGTATATATCCCGCCAAGTGGGAATGCATCTAAAGCAGCTGCATGTGTAGCAGACTGTGTCCATCAGCAGCTAAAAGATAAACCAGACTCCCCTATATTTGTTCTCGGAGACTTCAATCAATGTAAACTGGAGCTGTCTCTACCTGGATTCCAGCAATATGTTAAAAACAGCACACGTAAGAATAGGACGCTAGATAAATGCTATGGCAACATTAAAGATGCATATGCTGCCAGAATTAAACCCCCCCTCTCAAACTCGGATCATAACATCATCCATTTGATCCCCACCTTTAAGTGTGCTATTAAAAAAAGTAAACCCGTCTCAAAAACTGTCAGTGTGTGGCAGGATGAGAGCAAGGAGACGTTGAGTGGATGCTTTCTGGCTACAGACTGGGATGTTTTTTATAGGGACAACAGTATTGACAATATTGCGGAAACAATAACGGGATACATCCATTTCTGTGTTGACACTGTTGTGCCGAAAAAGACAATCACCATATATCCGAACAATAAAGACTATATAACACCTGAAATTAAACATCTGATCAGGAGGAAAAAGCAAGCATTCCGGAATAATGATTTGATGGAACTGAGATCAATACAAAAAGAATTGAGGGGGAAACTGAAGATGGCGCGAGAGGAACACAGTAAACAAGTTAGGGAAGCCTTTTTAATGAACAACCCCAAAAAAATGTGGGACAAGGTGAAAGATATGACTAATATGAACTCTAGTAAGAAGCAACTAAATGTGGACAATGATTTAGATAAGGCTAATGATCTTAACATCTTTTATAAACGTTTTGATTTGAATTGTGAAACAAATGTGATAAGCTGTAAAGAGCTGTCTATGTCAATACCATGTGACCCAGTACGGGATAGAATATTAATTAACCCCAGAGATGTTACTGCAGTTTTTAAAAAGTTGAATAACAATAAGGCAAGTGGACCTGATGGTATTTCATCTTTTATTGTGAAAACATTTTCGGATGAGTTAACTCCGGCTTGGTGCCCCTTATTTCAATTGTCTGTGGATACATGTGTCATTCCTACTATCTGGAAGACATCAGTTGTCATTCCGTTGCCCAAGAAACCATGCCCACAGCAAAATGATGACTATAGACCAGTAGCGCTAACTTCTACAGTGATGAAGTCATTCGAACGTATTATGGTTGGTAAATTAAGAGGTGAGGTACAGCTTCGCTTGGACCCGTACCAATTCGCATATAATAATGGCAGGGGTACCGATGATGCTTTAATTACAACTGTCCACTCTATCTTAAAACACTTAGACAATCCATCATGTTATGTTCGTTTATTATTTATGGATTTTAGTTCTGCATTTAATTGTATTCTTCCGCAGACAATGCTAGACAAACTATATCAGATGGAAGTGAACCCCTACATTATTAAATGGTATGGCTCATTCCTGACAGAAAGGAAGCAGCAGGTGAGAGTTAACTCCACTCTTTCCGAGATGATTAATATAAGCACAGGTGCCCCTCAAGGCTGTGTAAGCTCGCCCTTACTTTTTATATTATATACAAATGAATGTAGAAACATCAATAGGAATAATTTTATTATTAAATTTTCTGATGATACGGCCATATTGAGTTTACTCCACAAAGAGTCAGACATTGGTACTTATATACAGGAGATAGAGGAGATGGAGAAGTGGTGCAAGAAGCATAACTTGGTCCTTAATGTTAACAAAACTAAAGAAATGATTTTTGACCCTAGGTCTATAGGTGATCAAAGCCCTATTATAATTGAAGGAGTACCGATTGAACAAGTAACAACATATAAATATTTAGGAATTCATTTAGACAAACAGTTACAGTGGTCACATCATGTAGATTATGTTTCATCAAAAATGTGTCAGCGTTTATATTTTTTAAGAAGACTAAGAGTTCATGGTGTTGATAAAGATATTATGCTCCTTTTTCACAAGACAGTTATTGAGTCTATATTGAGATATGGTATTATAGCTTGGTTTGGTAACCTGTCAGTTAAACTAAAAACACAGCTCCAAACATTGATTAAAAGGACAGGGAAGATAATTGGATCAGTGCCACCGACTACTCTTAATGAGCTTTTTGAGGAGGCGGTGAGAAAACAGAGTTTTAAAATTATTAATGATCCGAATCATGTTCTCTATAGTGAGTATGAGTTGATGCCCTCAGGCAGAAGGTACAGGGTACCGACCTGTAAACTGAATAGGTTTAAATTTTCCTTTGTGCCACTCTCTATTAAAATATTGAATAAAAACAAATAGGGTGTGGGCAAGCTGTAATTAGGTATAGAGGCTAGTGATAAGGTGATAATTATGTGTAGTAATTCATGTTATGTGTAGTAAATCATGTTATGTGTTATGTATGTTGTGCTGCATCTGTTGTCCCGAATGCCCAAGATGAATTTCTCCGCTAGGAGACAATAAAGGCTAATCAAATCAAATCATATATTGAACAGTGGTGTTGTAAATACCTAAAGTGTTACATATGCCAAGTAAGAAAACATATAAGTGGCTACATGTGGTGTGATAGAACTTCAAGGCCCTAGGCAAAGTTGTCTATACAATTCTCAAACAGCAATCATGTGAAAAGCAACATGAAAGCAAATAAGAAGAACCCGTCAAAGTCTAGAACTCTTGATTAGTTTGATTCCATAATAACCCAAGGGATGAATTGCAAAAAGCAAGTGCATATTTACTATCTGGATGACAGACTACACGAATAAACAAGGTATGCAAAGTAGTGTAATAGAACGCTTGGTCCTACCACCTTGGTGAAAACTTGCTGGGACCCGAGGGGTATATATTCCTCCAGCAAAGGCTTCAGCAGATACCATTGGGGAACAGGCTTTGACCCCATACGTGATATCTTTTCCCTTCCAGGTTTAGTCATAGAACATCACTGGAACAGAACAATACATCCACACAGAGCAAACTTGAACTAATATAAACTTTTTCTAACAATTAATTTTCACACTTTAATCATATAGTGAACAGTGGTGTTGTAAATACCTAAAGAGTTACATATGCCAAGTAAGAAAACATATAAGTGGCTAAATGTGGTGTGATAGAACTTCAAGGCCCTAGGCATAGTTGTCTATAAAAATCTCATACAGCAATCATGTGAAAAGCAACATGAAAGCAAATAAGAAGAACCCGTCAAAGTCTAGAACTCTTGATTAGTTTGATTCCATAATAACCAAATGGATGAATTGCAAAGCAAGTGCATATTTACTATCTGGATGGCAGACTACACGAATAAACAAGGTATGCAAAGTAGTGTAATAGAACGCTGGGTCCTACCACCTTGGTGAAAACTTGCTGGGACCCGAGGGGTATACATTCCTCCAGCAAAGGCATCAGCAGATACCATTGGGGAACAGGCTTTGACCCCATACGTGATATCTTTTCCCTTCAAGGTTTAGTCACAGAACATCACTGGAACAGAACAATACATCCACACAGAGCAAACTTGAACTAATATAAACTTCTTCTTAGGATTAATTTTCAAACTTTAATCGTTGTACATACCTAAAGAGTTACATATGCCAAGTAAGAAAACATAAGTGGCTACATGTGGTGTGATAGAACTTCAAGGCCCTAGGCATAGTTGTCTATAAAAATCTCTTACAGCAATCATGTGAAAAGCAACATGAAAGCAAATAAGAAGAACCCGTCAAAGTCTAGAACTCTTGATTAGTTTGATTCCATAATAACCAAATGGATGAATTGCAAAGCAAGTGCATATTTATTATCTGGAGGGCAGGCTACACGAATAAACAAGGTATGTTAAGGGGCAAAATGGATCGCTGGGTCCTACCACCTTGGTGAAAACTTGCTGGGACCCGAGGGGTATATATGCCTCCAGCAAAGGCTTCAGCAGATACCATTGGGGAACAGGCTTCAGCAGATACCATTGGGGAACAGGCTTTGACCCCATAGGTGATATATTTTCCCTTCAAGATTTAGTAAAAGAAAATCACTGGAACAGAACAATACATCCACACAGAGCAAACTTGAACTAATATAAACTTCATCTTAGGATTAATTTTCACACTTTAATCATATATTGAACAGTGGTGTTGTAAATACCTAAAGAGTTACATATGCCAAGTAAGAAAACATATAAGTGGCTACATGTGGTGTGATAGAACTTCAAGGCCCTAGGCAAAGTTGTCTATAAAATTCTCATACAGCAATCATGTGAAAAGCAACATGAAAGCAAATAAGAAGAACCCGTCAAAGTCTAGAACTCTTGATTAGTTTGATTCCATAATAACCCAATGGATGAATTGCAAAGCAAGTGCATATTTATTATCTGGAGGGCAGGCTACACGAATAAACAAGGTATGTAAAGGGGCAAAATGGATCGCTGGGTCCTACCACCTTGGTGAAAACTTGCTGGGACCCGAGGGGTATACTGTATGCCTCCAGCAAAGGCTTCAGCAGATACCATTGGGGAACAGGCTTTGACCCCATAGGTGATATCTTTTCCCTTCAAGGTTTAGTCATAGAACATCACTGGAACAGAACAATACATCCACACAGAGCAAACTTGGAACTAATATAAACTTTTTCTTGCAATTAATTTTCACACTTTAATCGTTGTAAATACCTAAAGAGTTACATATGCCAAGTAAGAAAACATATAAGTGGCTACATGTGGTGTGATAGAACTTCAAGGCCCTAGGCATAGTTGTCTATAAATTCTCATACAGCAATCATGTGAAAAGCAACATGAAAGCAAATAAGAAGAACCCGTCAAAGTCTAGAACTCTTGATTAGTTTGATTCCATAATAACCCAATGGATGAATTGCAAAGCAAGTGCATATTTATTATCTGGAGGGCAGGCTACACGAATAAACAAGGTATGTTAAGGGGCAAAATGGATCGCTGGGTCCTACCACCTTGGTGAAAACTTGCTGGGACCCGAGGGGTATATATGCCTCCAGCAAAGGCTTCAGCAGATACCATTGGGGAACAGGCTTCAGCAGATACCATTGGGGAACAGGCTTTGACCCCATAGGTGATATATTTTCCCTTCAAGATTTAGTAAAAGAAAATCACTGGAACAGAACAATACATCCACACAGAGCAAACTTGAACTAATATAAACTTCATCTTAGGATTAATTTTCACACTTTAATCATATATTGAACAGTGGTGTTGTAAATACCTAAAGAGTTACATATGCCAAGTAAGAAAACATATAAGTGGCTACATGTGGTGTGATAGAACTTCAAGGCCCTAGGCAAAGTTGTCTATAAAATTCTCATACAGCAATCATGTGAAAAGCAACATGAAAGCAAATAAGAAGAACCCGTCAAAGTCTAGAACTCTTGATTAGTTTGATTCCATAATAACCCAATGGATGAATTGCAAAGCAAGTGCATATTTATTATCTGGAGGGCAGGCTACACGAATAAAGAAGGTATGTAAAGGGGCAAAATGGATCGCTGGGTCCTACCACCTTGGTGAAAACTTGCTGGGACCCGAGGGGTATACTGTATGCCTCCAGCAAAGGCTTCAGGAGATACCATTGGGGAACAGGCTTTGACCCCATAGGTGATATCTTTTCCCTTCAAGGTTTAGTCATAGAACATCACTGGAACAGAACAATACATCCACACAGAGCAAACTTGGAACTAATATAAACTTTTTCTTGCAATTAATTTTCACACTTTAATCGTTGTAAATACCTAAAGAGTTACATATGCCAAGTAAGAAAACATATAAGTGGCTACATGTGGTGTGATAGAACTTCAAGGCCCTAGGCATAGTTGTCTATAAAATTCTCATACAGCAATCATGTGAAAAGCAACATGAAAGCAAATAAGAAGAACCCGTCAAAGTCTAGAACTCTTGATTAGTTTGATTCCATAATAACCCAATGGATGAATTGCAAAAAGCAAGTGCATATTTACTATCTGGATGGCAGACTACACAAATAAACAAGGTATGCAAAGTAGTGTAATAGAACGCTGGGTCCTACCACCTTGGTGAAAACTTGCTGGGACCCGAGGGGTATATATTCCTCCAGCAAAGGCTTCAGCAGATACCATTGGGGAACAGGCTTTGACCCCATACGTGATATCTTTTCCCTTCCAGGTTTAGTCATAGAACATCACTGGAACAGAACAATACATCCACACAGAGCAAACTTGAACTAATATAAACTTTTTCTAACAATTAATTTTCACACTTTAATCATATAGTGAACAGTGGTGTTGTAAATACCTAAAGAGTTACATATGCCAAGTAAGAAAACATATAAGTGGCTACATGTGGTGTGATAGAACTTCAAGGCCCTAGGCATAGTTGTCTATAAAAATCTCATACAGCAATCATGTGAAAAGCAACATGAAAGCAAATAAGAAGAACCCGTCAAAGTCTAGAACTCTTGATTAGTTTGATTCCATAATAACCAAATGGATGAATTGCAAAGCAAGTGCATATTTACTATCTGGATGGCAGACTACACGAATAAACAAGGTATGCAAAGTAGTGTAATAGAACGCTGGGTCCTACCACCTTGGTGAAAACTTGCTGGGACCCGAGGGGTATACATTCCTCCAGCAAAGGCATCAGCAGATACCATTGGGGAACAGGCTTTGACCCCGTACGTGATATCTTTTCCCTTCAAGGTTTAGTCACAGAACATCACTGGAACAGAACAATACATCCACACAGAGCAAACTTGAACTAATATAAACTTCTTCTTAGGATTAATTTTCACACTTTAATCGTTGTACATACCTAAAGAGTTACATATGCCAAGTAAGAAAACATAAGTGGCTACATGTGGTGTGATAGAACTTCAAGGCCCTAGGCATAGTTGTCTATAAAAATCTCTTACAGCAATCATGTGAAAAGCAACATGAAAGCAAATAAGAAGAACCCGTCAAAGTCTAGAACTCTTGATTAGTTTGATTCCATAATAACCAAATGGATGAATTGCAAAGCAAGTGCATATTTATTATCTGGAGGGCAGGCTACACGAATAAACAAGGTATGTTAAGGGGCAAAATGGATCGCTGGGTCCTACCACCTTGGTGAAAACTTGCTGGGACCCGAGGGGTATATATGCCTCCAGCAAAGGCTTCAGCAGATACCATTGGGGAACAGGCTTCAGCAGATACCATTGGGGAACAGGCTTTGACCCCATAGGTGATATATTTTCCCTTCAAGATTTAGTAAAAGAAAATCACTGGAACAGAACAATACATCCACACAGAGCAAACTTGAACTAATATAAACTTCATCTTAGGATTAATTTTCACACTTTAATCATATATTGAACAGTGGTGTTGTAAATACCTAAAGAGTTACATATGCCAAGTAAGAAAACATATAAGTGGCTACATGTGGTGTGATAGAACTTCAAGGCCCTAGGCAAAGTTGTCTATAAAATTCTCATACAGCAATCATGTGAAAAGCAACATGAAAGCAAATAAGAAGAACCCGTCAAAGTCTAGAACTCTTGATTAGTTTGATTCCATAATAACCCAATGGATGAATTGCAAAGCAAGTGCATATTTATTATCTGGAGGGCAGGCTACACGAATAAACAAGGTATGTAAAGGGGCAAAATGGATCGCTGGGTCCTACCACCTTGGTGAAAACTTGCTGGGACCCGAGGGGTATACTGTATGCCTCCAGCAAAGGCTTCAGCAGATACCATTGGGGAACAGGCTTTGACCCCATAGGTGATATCTTTTCCCTTCAAGGTTTAGTCATAGAACATCACTGGAACAGAACAATACATCCACACAGAGCAAACTTGGAACTAATATAAACTTTTTCTTGCAATTAATTTTCACACTTTAATCGTTGTAAATACCTAAAGAGTTACATATGCCAAGTAAGAAAACATATAAGTGGCTACATGTGGTGTGATAGAACTTCAAGGCCCTAGGCATAGTTGTCTATAAAATTCTCATACAGCAATCATGTGAAAAGCAACATGAAAGCAAATAAGAAGAACCCGTCAAAGTCTAGAACTCTTGATTAGTTTGATTCCATAATAACCCAATGGATGAATTGCAAAGCAAGTGCATATTTATTATCTGGAGGGCAGGCTACACGAATAAACAAGGTATGTTAAGGGGCAAAATGGATCGCTGGGTCCTACCACCTTGGTGAAAACTTGCTGGGACCCGAGGGGTATATATGCCTCCAGCAAAGGCTTCAGCAGATACCATTGGGGAACAGGCTTCAGCAGATACCATTGGGGAACAGGCTTTGACCCCATAGGTGATATATTTTCCCTTCAAGATTTAGTAAAAGAAAATCACTGGAACAGAACAATACATCCACACAGAGCAAACTTGAACTAATATAAACTTCATCTTAGGATTAATTTTCACACTTTAATCATATATTGAACAGTGGTGTTGTAAATACCTAAAGAGTTACATATGCCAAGTAAGAAAACATATAAGTGGCTACATGTGGTGTGATAGAACTTCAAGGCCCTAGGCAAAGTTGTCTATAAAATTCTCATACAGCAATCATGTGAAAAGCAACATGAAAGCAAATAAGAAGAACCCGTCAAAGTCTAGAACTCTTGATTAGTTTGATTCCATAATAACCCAATGGATGAATTGCAAAGCAAGTGCATATTTATTATCTGGAGGGCAGGCTACACGAATAAAGAAGGTATGTAAAGGGGCAAAATGGATCGCTGGGTCCTACCACCTTGGTGAAAACTTGCTGGGACCCGAGGGGTATACTGTATGCCTCCAGCAAAGGCTTCAGGAGATACCATTGGGGAACAGGCTTTGACCCCATAGGTGATATCTTTTCCCTTCAAGGTTTAGTCATAGAACATCACTGGAACAGAACAATACATCCACACAGAGCAAACTTGGAACTAATATAAACTTTTTCTTGCAATTAATTTTCACACTTTAATCGTTGTAAATACCTAAAGAGTTACATATGCCAAGTAAGAAAACATATAAGTGGCTACATGTGGTGTGATAGAACTTCAAGGCCCTAGGCATAGTTGTCTATAAAATTCTCATACAGCAATCATGTGAAAAGCAACATGAAAGCAAATAAGAAGAACCCGTCAAAGTCTAGAACTCTTGATTAGTTTGATTCCATAATAACCCAATGGATGAATTGCAAAAAGCAAGTGCATATTTACTATCTGGATGGCAGACTACACAAATAAACAAGGTATGCAAAGTAGTGTAATAGAACGCTGGGTCCTACCACCTTGGTGAAAACTTGCTGGGACCCGAGGGGTATATATTCCTCCAGCAAAGGCTTCAGCAGATACCATTGGGGAACAGGCTTTGACCCCATACGTGATATCTTTTCCCTTCCAGGTTTAGTCATAGAACATCACTGGAACAGAACAATACATCCACACAGAGCAAACTTGAACTAATATAAACTTTTTCTAACAATTAATTTTCACACTTTAATCATATAGTGAACAGTGGTGTTGTAAATACCTAAAGAGTTACATATGCCAAGTAAGAAAACATATAAGTGGCTACATGTGGTGTGATAGAACTTCAAGGCCCTAGGCATAGTTGTCTATAAAAATCTCATACAGCAATCATGTGAAAAGCAACATGAAAGCAAATAAGAAGAACCCGTCAAAGTCTAGAACTCTTGATTAGTTTGATTCCATAATAACCAAATGGATGAATTGCAAAGCAAGTGCATATTTACTATCTGGATGGCAGACTACACGAATAAACAAGGTATGCAAAGTAGTGTAATAGAACGCTGGGTCCTACCACCTTGGTGAAAACTTGCTGGGACCCGAGGGGTATACATTCCTCCAGCAAAGGCATCAGCAGATACCATTGGGGAACAGGCTTTGACCCCGTACGTGATATCTTTTCCCTTCAAGGTTTAGTCACAGAACATCACTGGAACAGAACAATACATCCACACAGAGCAAACTTGAACTAATATAAACTTCTTCTTAGGATTAATTTTCACACTTTAATCGTTGTACATACCTAAAGAGTTACATATGCCAAGTAAGAAAACATAAGTGGCTACATGTGGTGTGATAGAACTTCAAGGCCCTAGGCATAGTTGTCTATAAAAATCTCTTACAGCAATCATGTGAAAAGCAACATGAAAGCAAATAAGAAGAACCCGTCAAAGTCTAGAACTCTTGATTAGTTTGATTCCATAATAACCAAATGGATGAATTGCAAAGCAAGTGCATATTTATTATCTGGAGGGCAGGCTACACGAATAAACAAGGTATGTTAAGGGGCAAAATGGATCGCTGGGTCCTACCACCTTGGTGAAAACTTGCTGGGACCCGAGGGGTATATATGCCTCCAGCAAAGGCTTCAGCAGATACCATTGGGGAACAGGCTTCAGCAGATACCATTGGGGAACAGGCTTTGACCCCATAGGTGATATATTTTCCCTTCAAGATTTAGTAAAAGAAAATCACTGGAACAGAACAATACATCCACACAGAGCAAACTTGAACTAATATAAACTTCATCTTAGGATTAATTTTCACACTTTAATCATATATTGAACAGTGGTGTTGTAAATACCTAAAGAGTTACATATGCCAAGTAAGAAAACATATAAGTGGCTACATGTGGTGTGATAGAACTTCAAGGCCCTAGGCAAAGTTGTCTATAAAATTCTCATACAGCAATCATGTGAAAAGCAACATGAAAGCAAATAAGAAGAACCCGTCAAAGTCTAGAACTCTTGATTAGTTTGATTCCATAATAACCCAATGGATGAATTGCAAAGCAAGTGCATATTTATTATCTGGAGGGCAGGCTACACGAATAAACAAGGTATGTAAAGGGGCAAAATGGATCGCTGGGTCCTACCACCTTGGTGAAAACTTGCTGGGACCCGAGGGGTATACTGTATGCCTCCAGCAAAGGCTTCAGCAGATACCATTGGGGAACAGGCTTTGACCCCATAGGTGATATCTTTTCCCTTCAAGGTTTAGTCATAGAACATCACTGGAACAGAACAATACATCCACACAGAGCAAACTTGGAACTAATATAAACTTTTTCTTGCAATTAATTTTCACACTTTAATCGTTGTAAATACCTAAAGAGTTACATATGCCAAGTAAGAAAACATATAAGTGGCTACATGTGGTGTGATAGAACTTCAAGGCCCTAGGCATAGTTGTCTATAAAATTCTCATACAGCAATCATGTGAAAAGCAACATGAAAGCAAATAAGAAGAACCCGTCAAAGTCTAGAACTCTTGATTAGTTTGATTCCATAATAACCCAATGGATGAATTGCAAAGCAAGTGCATATTTATTATCTGGAGGGCAGGCTACACGAATAAACAAGGTATGTTAAGGGGCAAAATGGATCGCTGGGTCCTACCACCTTGGTGAAAACTTGCTGGGACCCGAGGGGTATATATGCCTCCAGCAAAGGCTTCAGCAGATACCATTGGGGAACAGGCTTCAGCAGATACCATTGGGGAACAGGCTTTGACCCCATAGGTGATATATTTTCCCTTCAAGATTTAGTAAAAGAAAATCACTGGAACAGAACAATACATCCACACAGAGCAAACTTGAACTAATATAAACTTCATCTTAGGATTAATTTTCACACTTTAATCATATATTGAACAGTGGTGTTGTAAATACCTAAAGAGTTACATATGCCAAGTAAGAAAACATATAAGTGGCTACATGTGGTGTGATAGAACTTCAAGGCCCTAGGCAAAGTTGTCTATAAAATTCTCATACAGCAATCATGTGAAAAGCAACATGAAAGCAAATAAGAAGAACCCGTCAAAGTCTAGAACTCTTGATTAGTTTGATTCCATAATAACCCAATGGATGAATTGCAAAGCAAGTGCATATTTATTATCTGGAGGGCAGGCTACACGAATAAAGAAGGTATGTAAAGGGGCAAAATGGATCGCTGGGTCCTACCACCTTGGTGAAAACTTGCTGGGACCCGAGGGGTATACTGTATGCCTCCAGCAAAGGCTTCAGGAGATACCATTGGGGAACAGGCTTTGACCCCATAGGTGATATCTTTTCCCTTCAAGGTTTAGTCATAGAACATCACTGGAACAGAACAATACATCCACACAGAGCAAACTTGGAACTAATATAAACTTTTTCTTGCAATTAATTTTCACACTTTAATCGTTGTAAATACCTAAAGAGTTACATATGCCAAGTAAGAAAACATATAAGTGGCTACATGTGGTGTGATAGAACTTCAAGGCCCTAGGCATAGTTGTCTATAAAATTCTCATACAGCAATCATGTGAAAAGCAACATGAAAGCAAATAAGAAGAACCCGTCAAAGTCTAGAACTCTTGATTAGTTTGATTCCATAATAACCCAATGGATGAATTGCAAAAAGCAAGTGCATATTTACTATCTGGATGGCAGACTACACAAATAAACAAGGTATGCAAAGTAGTGTAATAGAACGCTGGGTCCTACCACCTTGGTGAAAACTTGCTGGGACCCGAGGGGTATATATTCCTCCAGCAAAGGCTTCAGCAGATACCATTGGGGAACAGGCTTTGACCCCATACGTGATATCTTTTCCCTTCCAGGTTTAGTCATAGAACATCACTGGAACAGAACAATACATCCACACAGAGCAAACTTGAACTAATATAAACTTTTTCTAACAATTAATTTTCACACTTTAATCATATAGTGAACAGTGGTGTTGTAAATACCTAAAGAGTTACATATGCCAAGTAAGAAAACATATAAGTGGCTACATGTGGTGTGATAGAACTTCAAGGCCCTAGGCATAGTTGTCTATAAAAATCTCATACAGCAATCATGTGAAAAGCAACATGAAAGCAAATAAGAAGAACCCGTCAAAGTCTAGAACTCTTGATTAGTTTGATTCCATAATAACCAAATGGATGAATTGCAAAGCAAGTGCATATTTACTATCTGGATGGCAGACTACACGAATAAACAAGGTATGCAAAGTAGTGTAATAGAACGCTGGGTCCTACCACCTTGGTGAAAACTTGCTGGGACCCGAGGGGTATACATTCCTCCAGCAAAGGCATCAGCAGATACCATTGGGGAACAGGCTTTGACCCCATACGTGATATCTTTTCCCTTCAAGGTTTAGTCACAGAACATCACTGGAACAGAACAATACATCCACACAGAGCAAACTTGAACTAATATAAACTTCTTCTTAGGATTAATTTTCACACTTTAATCGTTGTACATACCTAAAGAGTTACATATGCCAAGTAAGAAAACATAAGTGGCTACATGTGGTGTGATAGAACTTCAAGGCCCTAGGCATAGTTGTCTATAAAAATCTCTTACAGCAATCATGTGAAAAGCAACATGAAAGCAAATAAGAAGAACCCGTCAAAGTCTAGAACTCTTGATTAGTTTGATTCCATAATAACCAAATGGATGAATTGCAAAGCAAGTGCATATTTATTATCTGGAGGGCAGGCTACACGAATAAACAAGGTATGTTAAGGGGCAAAATGGATCGCTGGGTCCTACCACCTTGGTGAAAACTTGCTGGGACCCGAGGGGTATATATGCCTCCAGCAAAGGCTTCAGCAGATACCATTGGGGAACAGGCTTCAGCAGATACCATTGGGGAACAGGCTTTGACCCCATAGGTGATATATTTTCCCTTCAAGATTTAGTAAAAGAAAATCACTGGAACAGAACAATACATCCACACAGAGCAAACTTGAACTAATATAAACTTCATCTTAGGATTAATTTTCACACTTTAATCATATATTGAACAGTGGTGTTGTAAATACCTAAAGAGTTACATATGCCAAGTAAGAAAACATATAAGTGGCTACATGTGGTGTGATAGAACTTCAAGGCCCTAGGCAAAGTTGTCTATAAAATTCTCATACAGCAATCATGTGAAAAGCAACATGAAAGCAAATAAGAAGAACCCGTCAAAGTCTAGAACTCTTGATTAGTTTGATTCCATAATAACCCAATGGATGAATTGCAAAGCAAGTGCATATTTATTATCTGGAGGGCAGGCTACACGAATAAACAAGGTATGTAAAGGGGCAAAATGGATCGCTGGGTCCTACCACCTTGGTGAAAACTTGCTGGGACCCGAGGGGTATACTGTATGCCTCCAGCAAAGGCTTCAGCAGATACCATTGGGGAACAGGCTTTGACCCCATAGGTGATATCTTTTCCCTTCAAGGTTTAGTCATAGAACATCACTGGAACAGAACAATACATCCACACAGAGCAAACTTGGAACTAATATAAACTTTTTCTTGCAATTAATTTTCACACTTTAATCGTTGTAAATACCTAAAGAGTTACATATGCCAAGTAAGAAAACATATAAGTGGCTACATGTGGTGTGATAGAACTTCAAGGCCCTAGGCATAGTTGTCTATAAAATTCTCATACAGCAATCATGTGAAAAGCAACATGAAAGCAAATAAGAACAACCCGTCAAAGTCTAGAACTCTTGATTAGTTTGATTCCATAATAACCCAATGGATGAATTGCAAAAAGCAAGTGCATATTTACTATCTGGATGGCAGACTACACGAATAAACAAGGTATGCAAAGTAGTGTAATAGAACGCTGGGTCCTACCACCTTGGTGAAAACTTGCTGGGACCCGAGGGGTATATATTCCTCCAGCAAAGGCTTCAGCAGATACCATTGGGGAACAGGCTTTGACCCCATACGTGATATCTTTTCCCTTCAAGGTTTAGTCACAGAACATCACTGGAACAGAACAATACATCCACACAGAGCAAACTTGAACTAATATAAACTTCTTCTTAGGATTAATTTTCAAACTTTAATCGTTGTACATACCTAAAGAGTTACATATGCCAAGTAAGAAAACATAAGTGGCTACATGTGGTGTGATAGAACTTCAAGAGCCTAGGCATAGTAAGAAAACATATAAGTGGCTATATGTGGTGTAATAGAACTTCAAGGCCCTAGGCATAGTTGTCTATAAAAATCTCATACAGCAATCATGAGAACAGCAACTTGAAAACAAATAAGAAGAACCCGTCAAAGTCTAGAACTCTTGATTAATTTAATTCCATAATAACCCAATGGATGAATTGCAAAAAGCAAGTGCATATTTATTATCTGGATGGCAGACAACACGAATAAACAAGGTATGAAAAGTGGTGCAATGGATCGCTGGGTCCTACCACCTTGGTGAAAACTTGCTGGGACCCGAGGGGTATATATGCCTCCAGCAAAGGCTTCAGCAGATACCATTGGGGAACAGGCTTTGACCCCATAGGTGATATCTTTTTCCTTCAAGGTTTAGTCATAGAACATCACTGGAACAGAACAATACATCCACACAGAGCAAACTTGAACTAATATAAACTTTTTCTTACAATTCATTTTCACACTTTAATCATCTAGTGACCAGTGGTGTTGTAAATACCTAAAGAGTTACATATGCCAAGTAAGAAAACATATAAGTGGCTACATGTTGTGTGATATAACTTCAAGGCCCTAGGCATAGTTGTCTATGAAAATCTCATACAGCAATCATGAGAACAGCAACATGAAAACAAATAAGAAGAACCCGTCACAGTCTAGAACTCTTGATTAGTTTAATTCCATAATAACCCAATGGATGAATTGCAAAAAGCAAGTGCATATTTATTATCTGGATGGCAGACAACACGAATAAACAAGGTATAAAAAGTGGTGCAATGGATCGCTGGGTCCTACCACCTTGGTGAAAACTTGCTGGGACCCGAGGGGTATATATGCCTCCAGCAAAGGCTTCAGCAGATACCATTGGGGAACAGGCTTTGACCCCATAGGTGATATCTTTTCCCTTCAAGGTTTAGTCATAGAACATCACTGGAACAGAACAATACATCCACACAGTGCAAACTTGAACTAATATAAACTTTTTCTTACAATTCATTTTCACAATTTAATCATTGTAAATACCTAAAGAGTTACATATGCCAAGTAAGAAAACATATAAGTGGCTACATGTTGTGTGATATAACTTCAAGGCCCTAGGCATAGTTGTCTATGAAAATCTCATACAGCAATCATGAGAACAGCAACATGAAAACAAATAAGAAGAACCCGTCAAAGTCTAGAACTCTTGATTAGTTTAATTCCATAATAACCCAATGGATGAATTGCAAAAAGCAAGTGCATTTTTATTATCTGGATGGCATACAACACGAATAAACAAGGTATGAAAAGTGGTGCAATGGATTGCTGGGTCCTACCACCTTGGTGAAAACTTGCTGGGACCCAAGGGGTATATATGCCTCCAACAAAGGCTTCAGCAGATACCATTGGGGAACAGGCTTTGACCCCATAGGTGATATCTTTTCCCTTCAAGGTTTAGTCATAGAACATCACTGGAACAGAACAATACATCCACACAGAGCAAACTTGAACTAATATAAACTTCATCTTAGGATTAATTTTCACACTTTAATCATATATTGAACAGTGGTGTTGTAAATACCTAAAGAGTTACATATGCCAAGTAAGAAAACATATAAGTGGCTATATGTGGTGTAATAGAACTTCAAGGCCCTAGGCATAGTTGTCTATGAAAAGCTCATACAGCAATCATGAGAACAGCAACATGAAAACAAATAAGAAGAACCCGTCAAAGTCTAGAACTCTTGATTAGTTTGATTCCATAATAACCCAATGGATGAATTGCAAACAGCAAGTGGATATTTACTAACTGGATGGCAGACTACATGAATAAACAAGGTATGCATAGTGGTGCAATGGATCGCAGGGTCCTACCACCTTGGTGAAAACTTGCTGGGACCCGAGGGGTATATATGCCTCCAGCAAAGGCTTCAGCAGATACCATTGGGGAACAGGCTTTGACCCCATAGGTGATATCTTTTCCCTTCAAGGTTTAGTCATAGAACATCACTGGAACAGAACAATACATCCACACAGAGCAAACTTGAACTAATATCAACTTTTTCTTACAATTCATTTTCACACTTTAATCATTGTAAATACCTAAAGAGTTACATATGCCAAGTAAGAAAACATATAAGTGGCTACATGTGGTGTAATAGAACTTCAAGGCCCAAGGCATAGTTGTCTATGAAAAGCTCATACAGCAATCATGAGAACAGCAACATGAAAACAAATAAGAAGAACCCGTCAAAGTCTAGAACTCTTGATTAGTTTGATTCCATAATAACCCAATGGATGAATTGCAAAAAGCAAGGGGATATTTACTAACTGGATGGCAGACTATATGAATAAACAAGGTATGCATAGTGGTGCAATGGATCGCTGGGTCCTACCACCTTGGTGAAAACTTGCTGGGACCCGAGGGGTATATATGCCTCCAGCAAAGGCTTCAGCAGATACCATTGGGGAACAGGCTTTGACCCCATAGGTGATATATTTTCCCTTCAAGGTTTAGTCATAGAACATCACTGGAACTGAACAATACATCCACACAGAGCAAACTTGAACTAATATAAACTTTTTCTTACAATTCATTTTCACACTTTAATCATGGTAAATACCTAAAGAGTTACATATGCCAAGTAAGAAAACATATAAGTGGCTACATGTGGTGTAATATAACTTAAAGGCCCTAGGCATAGTTGTCTATGAAAAGCTCATACAGCAATCATGAGAACAAAAACATGAAAACAAATAGGAAGAACCCGTCAAAGTCTAGAACTCTTGATTAGTTTGATTCCATAATAACCCAATGGATGAATTGCAAAAAGGAAGTGGATATTTACTAACTGGATGGCAGACTACATGAATAAACAAGGTATGAAAAGTGGTGCAATGGATCCCTGGGTCCTACCAACTTGGTGAAAACTTGCTGGGACCCGAGGGGTATATATTTCTCCAGCAAAGGCTTCAGCAGATACCATTGGGGAACAGGCTTTGACCCCATAGGTGATATCTTTTCCCTTCAAGGTTTAGTCATAGAACATCACTGGAACAGAACAATACATCCACACAGAGCAAACTTGAACTAATATAAACTTTTTCTTACAATTCATTTTCACAATTTAATCATTGTAAATACCTAAAGAGTTACATATGCCAAGTAAGAAAACATATAAGTGGCTATATGTGGTGTAATAGAACTTCAAGGCCCTAGGCATAGTTGTCTATGAAAAGCTCATACAGCAATCATGAGAACAGCAACATGAAAACAAATAAGAAGAACCCGTCAAAGTCTAGAACTCTTGATTAGTTTGATTCCATAATAACCCAATGGATGAATTGCAAAAAGCAAGTGGATATTTACTAACTGGATGGCAGACTACACGAATAAACAAGATATGCATAGTGGTGCAATGGATCGCTGGGTCCTACCACCTTGATGAAAACTTGCTGGGATCCGAGGGGTATATATGCCTCCAGCAAAGGCTTCAGCAGATACCATTGGGGAACAGGCTTTGACCCCATAGGTGATATCTTTTCCCTTCAAGGTTTAGTCATAGAACATCACTGGAACAGAACAATACATCCACACAGAGCAAACTTGAACTAATATAAACTTTTTCTTACAATTCATTTTCACACTTTAATCATTGTAAATACCTAAAGAGTTACATATGCCAAGTAAGAAAACACATAAGTGGCTATATGTGGTGTAATAGAACTTCAAGGCCCTATTCATAGTTGTCCATAAAAATCTCATACAGCAATCATGAGAACAGCAACTTGAAAACAAATAAGAAGAACCCGTCAAAGTCTAGAACTCTTGATTAGTTTAATTCCATAATAACCCAATGGATGAATTGCAAAAAGCAAGTGCATATTTATTATCTGGATGGCAGACAACACGAATAAACAAGGTATGAAAAGTGGTGCAATGGATCGCTGGGTCCTACCACCTTGGTGAAAACTTGCTGGGACCCGAGGGGTATATATGCCTCCAGCAAAGGCTTCAGCAGATACCATTGGGGAACAGGCTTTGACCCCATAGGTGATATCTTTTCCCTTCAAGGTTTAGTCATAGAACATCACTGGAACAGAACAATACATCCACACAGAGCACACTTGAACTAATATAAACTTTTTCTTACAATTCATTTTCACACTTTAATCATATAGTGGCCAGTGGTGTTGTAAATACCTAAAGAGTTACATATGCCAAGTAAGAAAACATATAAGTGGCTATAAGTTGTGTAATAGAACTTCAAGAGCCTAGGCATAGTTGTCTATAAAAAGCTCATACAGCAATCACGAGAACAGCAAATTGAAAACAAATAAGAAGAACCCGTCAAAGTCTAGAACTCTTGATTAGTTTAATTCCATGAAAACCCAATGGATGAATTGCAAAAAGCAAGTGCATATTTATTATCTGGATGGCAGACAACACGAATAAACAAGGTATGAAAAGTGGTGCAATGGATCACTGGGTCCTACCACCTTGGTGAAAACTTGCTGGGACCCGAGGGGTATATATTTCTCCAGCAAGGGCTTCAGCAGATACCATTGGGGAACAGGCTTTGACCCCATAGGTGATATCTTTTCCCTTCAAGGTTTAGTCATAGAACATCACTGGAACAGAACAATACATCCACACAGAGCAAACTTGAACTAATATAAACTTTTTCTTACAATTCATTTTCACACTTTAATCATCTAGTGACCAGTGGTGTTGTAAATACCTAAAGAGTTACATATGCCAAGTAAGAAAACATATAAGTGGCTATATGTGGTGTAATAGAACTTCAAGGCCCTAGGCATAGTTGTCTATGAAAAGCTCAAACCAGCAATCATGAGAACAGCAACATGAAAACAAATAAGAAGAACCCGTCAAAGTCTAGAACTCTTGATTAGTTTGATTCCATAATAACCCAATGGATGAATTGCAAAAAGCAAGTGGATATTTACTAACTGGATGGCAGACTACATGAATAAACAAGGTATGCATAGTGGTGCAATGGATCGCTGGGTCCTACCACCTTGGTGAAAACTTGCTGGGACCCGAGGGGTATATATGCCTCCAGCAAAGGCTTCAGCAGATACCATTGGGGAACATGCTTTGACCCCATAGGTGATATATTTTCCCTTCAAGGTTTAGTCATAGAACATCACTGGAACAGAACAATACATCCACACAGAGCAAACTTGAACTAATATAAACTTTTTCTTACAATTCATTTTCACACTTTAATCATTGTAAATACCTAAAGAGTTACATATGCCAAGTAAGAAAACATATAAGTGGCTACATGTTGTTTGATATAACTTCAAGGCTCTAGGCATAGTTGTCTATGAAAATCTCATACAGCAATCATGAGAACAGCAACATGAAAACAAATAAGAAGAACCCGTCAAAGTCTAGAACTCTTGATTAGTTTAATTCCATAATAACCCAATGGATGAATTGCAAAAAGCAAGTGCATATTTATTATCTGGATGGCAGACAACACGAATAAACAAGGTATGAAAAGTGGTGCAATGGATTGCTGGGTCCTACCACCTTGGTGAAAACTTGCTGGGACCCGAGGGGTATATATGCCTCCAGCAAAGGCTTCAGCAGATACCAGTGGGGAACAGGCTTTGACCCCATGGGTAATATCTTTTCCCTTCAAGGTTTAGTCATAGAACATCACTGGAACAGAACAATACATCCACACAGAGCAAACTTGAACTAATATAAACTTTTTCTTACAATTCATTTTCACACTTTAATCATTGTAAATACCTAAAGAGTTACATATGCCAAGTAAGAAAACATATAAGTGGCTACATGTGGTGAAATATAACTTCAAGGCCCTAGGCATAGTTGTCTATGAAAATCTCATACAGCAATCATGAGAACAGCAACATGAAAACAAATAAGAAGAACCCGTCAAAGTCTAGAACTCTTGATTAGTTTGATTCCATAATAACCCAATGGATGAATTGCAAAAAGCAAGTGCATATTTACTAACTGGATGGCAGACTACACGAATAAACAAGGTATGCATAGTGGTGCAATGGATCGCTGGGTCCTACCACCTTGGTGAAAACTTGCTGGGATCCGAGGGGTATATATGCCTCCAGCAAAGGCTTCAGCAGATACCATTGGGGAACAGGCTTTGACCCCATAGGTGATATCTTTTCCCTTCAAGGTTTAGTCATAGAACATCACTGGAACAGAACAATACATCCACACAGAGCAAACTTGAACTAATATCAACTTTTTCTTACAATTCATTTTCACACTTTAATCATTGTAAATACCTAAAGAGTTACATATGCCAAGTAAGAAAACATATAAGTGGCTACATGTGGTGTAATAGAACTTCAAGGCCCAAGGCATAGTTGTCTATGAAAAGCTCATACAGCAATCATGAGAACAGCAACATGAAAACAAATAAGAAGAACCCGTCAAAGTCTAGAACTCTTGATTAGTTTGATTCCATAATAACCCAATGGATGAATTGCAAAAAGCAAGGGGATATTTACTAACTGGATGGCAGACTATATGAATAAACAAGGTATGCATAGTGGTGCAATGGATCGCTGGGTCCTACCACCTTGGTGAAAACTTGCTGGGACCCGAGGGGTATATATGCCTCCAGCAAAGGCTTCAGCAGATACCATTGGGGAACAGGCTTTGACCCCATAGGTGATATATTTTCCCTTCAAGGTTTAGTCATAGAACATCACTGGAACTGAACAATACATCCACACAGAGCAAACTTGAACTAATATAAACTTTTTCTTACAATTCATTTTCACACTTTAATCATGGTAAATACCTAAAGAGTTACATATGCCAAGTAAGAAAACATATAAGTGGCTACATGTGGTGTAATATAACTTAAAGGCCCTAGGCATAGTTGTCTATGAAAAGCTCATACAGCAATCATGAGAACAAAAACATGAAAACAAATAGGAAGAACCCGTCAAAGTCTAGAACTCTTGATTAGTTTGATTCCATAATAACCCAATGGATGAATTGCAAAAAGGAAGTGGATATTTACTAACTGGATGGCAGACTACATGAATAAACAAGGTATGAAAAGTGGTGCAATGGATCCCTGGGTCCTACCAACTTGGTGAAAACTTGCTGGGACCCGAGGGGTATATATTTCTCCAGCAAAGGCTTCAGCAGATACCATTGGGGAACAGGCTTTGACCCCATAGGTGATATCTTTTCCCTTCAAGGTTTAGTCATAGAACATCACTGGAACAGAACAATACATCCACACAGAGCAAACTTGAACTAATATAAACTTTTTCTTACAATTCATTTTCACAATTTAATCATTGTAAATACCTAAAGAGTTACATATGCCAAGTAAGAAAACATATAAGTGGCTATATGTGGTGTAATAGAACTTCAAGGCCCTAGGCATAGTTGTCTATGAAAAGCTCATACAGCAATCATGAGAACAGCAACATGAAAACAAATAAGAAGAACCCGTCAAAGTCTAGAACTCTTGATTAGTTTGATTCCATAATAACCCAATGGATGAATTGCAAAAAGCAAGTGGATATTTACTAACTGGATGGCAGACTACACGAATAAACAAGATATGCATAGTGGTGCAATGGATCGCTGGGTCCTACCACCTTGATGAAAACTTGCTGGGATCCGAGGGGTATATATGCCTCCAGCAAAGGCTTCAGCAGATACCATTGGGGAACAGGCTTTGACCCCATAGGTGATATCTTTTCCCTTCAAGGTTTAGTCATAGAACATCACTGGAACAGAACAATACATCCACACAGAGCAAACTTGAACTAATATAAACTTTTTCTTACAATTCATTTTCACACTTTAATCATTGTAAATACCTAAAGAGTTACATATGCCAAGTAAGAAAACACATAAGTGGCTATATGTGGTGTAATAGAACTTCAAGGCCCTATTCATAGTTGTCCATAAAAATCTCATACAGCAATCATGAGAACAGCAACTTGAAAACAAATAAGAAGAACCCGTCAAAGTCTAGAACTCTTGATTAGTTTAATTCCATAATAACCCAATGGATGAATTGCAAAAAGCAAGTGCATATTTATTATCTGGATGGCAGACAACACGAATAAACAAGGTATGAAAAGTGGTGCAATGGATCGCTGGGTCCTACCACCTTGGTGAAAACTTGCTGGGACCCGAGGGGTATATATGCCTCCAGCAAAGGCTTCAGCAGATACCATTGGGGAACAGGCTTTGACCCCATAAGTGATATCTTTTCCCTTCAAGGTTTAGTCATAGAACATCACTGGAACAGAACAATACATCCACACAGAGCACACTTGAACTAATATAAACTTTTTCTTACAATTCATTTTCACACTTTAATCATATAGTGGCCAGTGGTGTTGTAAATACCTAAAGAGTTACATATGCCAAGTAAGAAAACATATAAGTGGCTATAAGTTGTGTAATAGAACTTCAAGAGCCTAGGCATAGTTGTCTATAAAAAGCTCATACAGCAATCACGAGAACAGCAAATTGAAAACAAATAAGAAGAACCCGTCAAAGTCTAGAACTCTTGATTAGTTTAATTCCATGAAAACCCAATGGATGAATTGCAAAAAGCAAGTGCATATTTATTATCTGGATGGCAGACAACACGAATAAACAAGGTATGAAAAGTGGTGCAATGGATCACTGGGTCCTACCACCTTGGTGAAAACTTGCTGGGACCCGAGGGGTATATATTTCTCCAGCAAGGGCTTCAGCAGATACCATTGGGGAACAGGCTTTGACCCCATAGGTGATATCTTTTCCCTTCAAGGTTTAGTCATAGAACATCACTGGAACAGAACAATACATCCACACAGAGCAAACTTGAACTAATATAAACTTTTTCTTACAATTCATTTTCACACTTTAATCATCTAGTGACCAGTGGTGTTGTAAATACCTAAAGAGTTACATATGCCAAGTAAGAAAACATATAAGTGGCTATATGTGGTGTAATAGAACTTCAAGGCCCTAGGCATAGTTGTCTATGAAAAGCTCAAACCAGCAATCATGAGAACAGCAACATGAAAACAAATAAGAAGAACCCGTCAAAGTCTAGAACTCTTGATTAGTTTGATTCCATAATAACCCAATGGATGAATTGCAAAAAGCAAGTGGATATTTACTAACTGGATGGCAGACTACATGAATAAACAAGGTATGCATAGTGGTGCAATGGATCGCTGGGTCCTACCACCTTGGTGAAAACTTGCTGGGACCCGAGGGGTATATATGCCTCCAGCAAAGGCTTCAGCAGATACCATTGGGGAACATGCTTTGACCCCATAGGTGATATATTTTCCCTTCAAGGTTTAGTCATAGAACATCACTGGAACAGAACAATACATCCACACAGAGCAAACTTGAACTAATATAAACTTTTTCTTACAATTCATTTTCACACTTTAATCATTGTAAATACCTAAAGAGTTACATATGCCAAGTAAGAAAACATATAAGTGGCTACATGTTGTTTGATATAACTTCAAGGCTCTAGGCATAGTTGTCTATGAAAATCTCATACAGCAATCATGAGAACAGCAACATGAAAACAAATAAGAAGAACCCGTCAAAGTCTAGAACTCTTGATTAGTTTAATTCCATAATAACCCAATGGATGAATTGCAAAAAGCAAGTGCATATTTATTATCTGGATGGCAGACAACACGAATAAACAAGGTATGAAAAGTGGTGCAATGGATTGCTGGGTCCTACCACCTTGGTGAAAACTTGCTGGGACCCGAGGGGTATATATGCCTCCAGCAAAGGCTTCAGCAGATACCAGTGGGGAACAGGCTTTGACCCCATGGGTAATATCTTTTCCCTTCAAGGTTTAGTCATAGAACATCACTGGAACAGAACAATACATCCACACAGAGCAAACTTGAACTAATATAAACTTTTTCTTACAATTCATTTTCACACTTTAATCATTGTAAATACCTAAAGAGTTACATATGCCAAGTAAGAAAACATATAAGTGGCTACATGTGGTGAAATATAACTTCAAGGCCCTAGGCATAGTTGTCTATGAAAATCTCATACAGCAATCATGAGAACAGCAACATGAAAACAAATAAGAAGAACCCGTCAAAGTCTAGAACTCTTGATTAGTTTGATTCCATAATAACCCAATGGATGAATTGCAAAAAGCAAGTGCATATTTACTAACTGGATGGCAGACTACACGAATAAACAAGGTATGCATAGTGGTGCAATGGATCGCTGGGTCCTACCACCTTGGTGAAAACTTGCTGGGATCCGAGGGGTATATATGCCTCCAGCAAAGGCTTCAGCAGATACCATTGGGGAACAGGCTTTGACCCCATAGGTGATATCTTTTCCCTTCAAGGTTTAGTCATAGAACATCACTGGAACAGAACAATACATCCACACAGAGCAAACTTGAACTAATATCAACTTTTTCTTACAATTCATTTTCACACTTTAATCATTGTAAATACCTAAAGAGTTACATATGCCAAGTAAGAAAACATATAAGTGGCTACATGTGGTGTAATAGAACTTCAAGGCCCAAGGCATAGTTGTCTATGAAAAGCTCATACAGCAATCATGAGAACAGCAACATGAAAACAAATAAGAAGAACCCGTCAAAGTCTAGAACTCTTGATTAGTTTGATTCCATAATAACCCAATGGATGAATTGCAAAAAGCAAGGGGATATTTACTAACTGGATGGCAGACTATATGAATAAACAAGGTATGCATAGTGGTGCAATGGATCGCTGGGTCCTACCACCTTGGTGAAAACTTGCTGGGACCCGAGGGGTATATATGCCTCCAGCAAAGGCTTCAGCAGATACCATTGGGGAACAGGCTTTGACCCCATAGGTGATATATTTTCCCTTCAAGGTTTAGTCATAGAACATCACTGGAACTGAACAATACATCCACACAGAGCAAACTTGAACTAATATAAACTTTTTCTTACAATTCATTTTCACACTTTAATCATGGTAAATACCTAAAGAGTTACATATGCCAAGTAAGAAAACATATAAGTGGCTACATGTGGTGTAATATAACTTAAAGGCCCTAGGCATAGTTGTCTATGAAAAGCTCATACAGCAATCATGAGAACAAAAACATGAAAACAAATAGGAAGAACCCGTCAAAGTCTAGAACTCTTGATTAGTTTGATTCCATAATAACCCAATGGATGAATTGCAAAAAGGAAGTGGATATTTACTAACTGGATGGCAGACTACATGAATAAACAAGGTATGAAAAGTGGTGCAATGGATCCCTGGGTCCTACCAACTTGGTGAAAACTTGCTGGGACCCGAGGGGTATATATTTCTCCAGCAAAGGCTTCAGCAGATACCATTGGGGAACAGGCTTTGACCCCATAGGTGATATCTTTTCCCTTCAAGGTTTAGTCATAGAACATCACTGGAACAGAACAATACATCCACACAGAGCAAACTTGAACTAATATAAACTTTTTCTTACAATTCATTTTCACAATTTAATCATTGTAAATACCTAAAGAGTTACATATGCCAAGTAAGAAAACATATAAGTGGCTATATGTGGTGTAATAGAACTTCAAGGCCCTAGGCATAGTTGTCTATGAAAAGCTCATACAGCAATCATGAGAACAGCAACATGAAAACAAATAAGAAGAACCCGTCAAAGTCTAGAACTCTTGATTAGTTTGATTCCATAATAACCCAATGGATGAATTGCAAAAAGCAAGTGGATATTTACTAACTGGATGGCAGACTACACGAATAAACAAGATATGCATAGTGGTGCAATGGATCGCTGGGTCCTACCACCTTGATGAAAACTTGCTGGGATCCGAGGGGTATATATGCCTCCAGCAAAGGCTTCAGCAGATACCATTGGGGAACAGGCTTTGACCCCATAGGTGATATCTTTTCCCTTCAAGGTTTAGTCATAGAACATCACTGGAACAGAACAATACATCCACACAGAGCAAACTTGAACTAATATAAACTTTTTCTTACAATTCATTTTCACACTTTAATCATTGTAAATACCTAAAGAGTTACATATGCCAAGTAAGAAAACACATAAGTGGCTATATGTGGTGTAATAGAACTTCAAGGCCCTATTCATAGTTGTCCATAAAAATCTCATACAGCAATCATGAGAACAGCAACTTGAAAACAAATAAGAAGAACCCGTCAAAGTCTAGAACTCTTGATTAGTTTAATTCCATAATAACCCAATGGATGAATTGCAAAAAGCAAGTGCATATTTATTATCTGGATGGCAGACAACACGAATAAACAAGGTATGAAAAGTGGTGCAATGGATCGCTGGGTCCTACCACCTTGGTGAAAACTTGCTGGGACCCGAGGGGTATATATGCCTCCAGCAAAGGCTTCAGCAGATACCATTGGGGAACAGGCTTTGACCCCATAAGTGATATCTTTTCCCTTCAAGGTTTAGTCATAGAACATCACTGGAACAGAACAATACATCCACACAGAGCACACTTGAACTAATATAAACTTTTTCTTACAATTCATTTTCACACTTTAATCATATAGTGGCCAGTGGTGTTGTAAATACCTAAAGAGTTACATATGCCAAGTAAGAAAACATATAAGTGGCTATAAGTTGTGTAATAGAACTTCAAGAGCCTAGGCATAGTTGTCTATAAAAAGCTCATACAGCAATCACGAGAACAGCAAATTGAAAACAAATAAGAAGAACCCGTCAAAGTCTAGAACTCTTGATTAGTTTAATTCCATGAAAACCCAATGGATGAATTGCAAAAAGCAAGTGCATATTTATTATCTGGATGGCAGACAACACGAATAAACAAGGTATGAAAAGTGGTGCAATGGATCACTGGGTCCTACCACCTTGGTGAAAACTTGCTGGGACCCGAGGGGTATATATTTCTCCAGCAAGGGCTTCAGCAGATACCATTGGGGAACAGGCTTTGACCCCATAGGTGATATCTTTTCCCTTCAAGGTTTAGTCATAGAACATCACTGGAACAGAACAATACATCCACACAGAGCAAACTTGAACTAATATAAACTTTTTCTTACAATTCATTTTCACACTTTAATCATCTAGTGACCAGTGGTGTTGTAAATACCTAAAGAGTTACATATGCCAAGTAAGAAAACATATAAGTGGCTATATGTGGTGTAATAGAACTTCAAGGCCCTAGGCATAGTTGTCTATGAAAAGCTCAAACCAGCAATCATGAGAACAGCAACATGAAAACAAATAAGAAGAACCCGTCAAAGTCTAGAACTCTTGATTAGTTTGATTCCATAATAACCCAATGGATGAATTGCAAAAAGCAAGTGGATATTTACTAACTGGATGGCAGACTACATGAATAAACAAGGTATGCATAGTGGTGCAATGGATCGCTGGGTCCTACCACCTTGGTGAAAACTTGCTGGGACCCGAGGGGTATATATGCCTCCAGCAAAGGCTTCAGCAGATACCATTGGGGAACATGCTTTGACCCCATAGGTGATATATTTTCCCTTCAAGGTTTAGTCATAGAACATCACTGGAACAGAACAATACATCCACACAGAGCAAACTTGAACTAATATAAACTTTTTCTTACAATTCATTTTCACACTTTAATCATTGTAAATACCTAAAGAGTTACATATGCCAAGTAAGAAAACATATAAGTGGCTACATGTTGTTTGATATAACTTCAAGGCTCTAGGCATAGTTGTCTATGAAAATCTCATACAGCAATCATGAGAACAGCAACATGAAAACAAATAAGAAGAACCCGTCAAAGTCTAGAACTCTTGATTAGTTTAATTCCATAATAACCCAATGGATGAATTGCAAAAAGCAAGTGCATATTTATTATCTGGATGGCAGACAACACGAATAAACAAGGTATGAAAAGTGGTGCAATGGATTGCTGGGTCCTACCACCTTGGTGAAAACTTGCTGGGACCCGAGGGGTATATATGCCTCCAGCAAAGGCTTCAGCAGATACCAGTGGGGAACAGGCTTTGACCCCATGGGTAATATCTTTTCCCTTCAAGGTTTAGTCATAGAACATCACTGGAACAGAACAATACATCCACACAGAGCAAACTTGAACTAATATAAACTTTTTCTTACAATTCATTTTCACACTTTAATCATTGTAAATACCTAAAGAGTTACATATGCCAAGTAAGAAAACATATAAGTGGCTACATGTGGTGAAATATAACTTCAAGGCCCTAGGCATAGTTGTCTATGAAAATCTCATACAGCAATCATGAGAACAGCAACATGAAAACAAATAAGAAGAACCCGTCAAAGTCTAGAACTCTTGATTAGTTTGATTCCATAATAACCCAATGGATGAATTGCAAAAAGCAAGTGCATATTTACTAACTGGATGGCAGACTACACGAATAAACAAGGTATGCATAGTGGTGCAATGGATCGCTGGGTCCTACCACCTTGGTGAAAACTTGCTGGGATCCGAGGGGTATATATGCCTCCAGCAAAGGCTTCAGCAGATACCATTGGGGAACAGGCTTTGACCCCATAGGTGATATCTTTTCCCTTCAAGGTTTAGTCATAGAACATCACTGGAACAGAACAATACATCCACACAGAGCAAACTTGAACTAATATCAACTTTTTCTTACAATTCATTTTCACACTTTAATCATTGTAAATACCTAAAGAGTTACATATGCCAAGTAAGAAAACATATAAGTGGCTACATGTGGTGTAATAGAACTTCAAGGCCCAAGGCATAGTTGTCTATGAAAAGCTCATACAGCAATCATGAGAACAGCAACATGAAAACAAATAAGAAGAACCCGTCAAAGTCTAGAACTCTTGATTAGTTTGATTCCATAATAACCCAATGGATGAATTGCAAAAAGCAAGGGGATATTTACTAACTGGATGGCAGACTATATGAATAAACAAGGTATGCATAGTGGTGCAATGGATCGCTGGGTCCTACCACCTTGGTGAAAACTTGCTGGGACCCGAGGGGTATATATGCCTCCAGCAAAGGCTTCAGCAGATACCATTGGGGAACAGGCTTTGACCCCATAGGTGATATATTTTCCCTTCAAGGTTTAGTCATAGAACATCACTGGAACTGAACAATACATCCACACAGAGCAAACTTGAACTAATATAAACTTTTTCTTACAATTCATTTTCACACTTTAATCATGGTAAATACCTAAAGAGTTACATATGCCAAGTAAGAAAACATATAAGTGGCTACATGTGGTGTAATATAACTTAAAGGCCCTAGGCATAGTTGTCTATGAAAAGCTCATACAGCAATCATGAGAACAAAAACATGAAAACAAATAGGAAGAACCCGTCAAAGTCTAGAACTCTTGATTAGTTTGATTCCATAATAACCCAATGGATGAATTGCAAAAAGGAAGTGGATATTTACTAACTGGATGGCAGACTACATGAATAAACAAGGTATGAAAAGTGGTGCAATGGATCCCTGGGTCCTACCAACTTGGTGAAAACTTGCTGGGACCCGAGGGGTATATATTTCTCCAGCAAAGGCTTCAGCAGATACCATTGGGGAACAGGCTTTGACCCCATAGGTGATATCTTTTCCCTTCAAGGTTTAGTCATAGAACATCACTGGAACAGAACAATACATCCACACAGAGCAAACTTGAACTAATATAAACTTTTTCTTACAATTCATTTTCACAATTTAATCATTGTAAATACCTAAAGAGTTACATATGCCAAGTAAGAAAACATATAAGTGGCTATATGTGGTGTAATAGAACTTCAAGGCCCTAGGCATAGTTGTCTATGAAAAGCTCATACAGCAATCATGAGAACAGCAACATGAAAACAAATAAGAAGAACCCGTCAAAGTCTAGAACTCTTGATTAGTTTGATTCCATAATAACCCAATGGATGAATTGCAAAAAGCAAGTGGATATTTACTAACTGGATGGCAGACTACACGAATAAACAAGATATGCATAGTGGTGCAATGGATCGCTGGGTCCTACCACCTTGATGAAAACTTGCTGGGATCCGAGGGGTATATATGCCTCCAGCAAAGGCTTCAGCAGATACCATTGGGGAACAGGCTTTGACCCCATAGGTGATATCTTTTCCCTTCAAGGTTTAGTCATAGAACATCACTGGAACAGAACAATACATCCACACAGAGCAAACTTGAACTAATATAAACTTTTTCTTACAATTCATTTTCACACTTTAATCATTGTAAATACCTAAAGAGTTACATATGCCAAGTAAGAAAACACATAAGTGGCTATATGTGGTGTAATAGAACTTCAAGGCCCTATTCATAGTTGTCCATAAAAATCTCATACAGCAATCATGAGAACAGCAACTTGAAAACAAATAAGAAGAACCCGTCAAAGTCTAGAACTCTTGATTAGTTTAATTCCATAATAACCCAATGGATGAATTGCAAAAAGCAAGTGCATATTTATTATCTGGATGGCAGACAACACGAATAAACAAGGTATGAAAAGTGGTGCAATGGATCGCTGGGTCCTACCACCTTGGTGAAAACTTGCTGGGACCCGAGGGGTATATATGCCTCCAGCAAAGGCTTCAGCAGATACCATTGGGGAACAGGCTTTGACCCCATAAGTGATATCTTTTCCCTTCAAGGTTTAGTCATAGAACATCACTGGAACAGAACAATACATCCACACAGAGCACACTTGAACTAATATAAACTTTTTCTTACAATTCATTTTCACACTTTAATCATATAGTGGCCAGTGGTGTTGTAAATACCTAAAGAGTTACATATGCCAAGTAAGAAAACATATAAGTGGCTATAAGTTGTGTAATAGAACTTCAAGAGCCTAGGCATAGTTGTCTATAAAAAGCTCATACAGCAATCACGAGAACAGCAAATTGAAAACAAATAAGAAGAACCCGTCAAAGTCTAGAACTCTTGATTAGTTTAATTCCATGAAAACCCAATGGATGAATTGCAAAAAGCAAGTGCATATTTATTATCTGGATGGCAGACAACACGAATAAACAAGGTATGAAAAGTGGTGCAATGGATCACTGGGTCCTACCACCTTGGTGAAAACTTGCTGGGACCCGAGGGGTATATATTTCTCCAGCAAGGGCTTCAGCAGATACCATTGGGGAACAGGCTTTGACCCCATAGGTGATATCTTTTCCCTTCAAGGTTTAGTCATAGAACATCACTGGAACAGAACAATACATCCACACAGAGCAAACTTGAACTAATATAAACTTTTTCTTACAATTCATTTTCACACTTTAATCATCTAGTGACCAGTGGTGTTGTAAATACCTAAAGAGTTACATATGCCAAGTAAGAAAACATATAAGTGGCTATATGTGGTGTAATAGAACTTCAAGGCCCTAGGCATAGTTGTCTATGAAAAGCTCAAACCAGCAATCATGAGAACAGCAACATGAAAACAAATAAGAAGAACCCGTCAAAGTCTAGAACTCTTGATTAGTTTGATTCCATAATAACCCAATGGATGAATTGCAAAAAGCAAGTGGATATTTACTAACTGGATGGCAGACTACATGAATAAACAAGGTATGCATAGTGGTGCAATGGATCGCTGGGTCCTACCACCTTGGTGAAAACTTGCTGGGACCCGAGGGGTATATATGCCTCCAGCAAAGGCTTCAGCAGATACCATTGGGGAACATGCTTTGACCCCATAGGTGATATATTTTCCCTTCAAGGTTTAGTCATAGAACATCACTGGAACAGAACAATACATCCACACAGAGCAAACTTGAACTAATATAAACTTTTTCTTACAATTCATTTTCACACTTTAATCATTGTAAATACCTAAAGAGTTACATATGCCAAGTAAGAAAACATATAAGTGGCTACATGTTGTTTGATATAACTTCAAGGCTCTAGGCATAGTTGTCTATGAAAATCTCATACAACAATCATGAGAACAGCAACATGAAAACAAATAAGAAGAACCCGTCAAAGTCTAGAACTCTTGATTAGTCTAATTCCATAATAACCCAATGGATGAATTGCAAAAAGCAAGTGCATATTTATTATCTGGATGGCAGACAACACGAATAAACAAGGTATGAAAAGTGGTGCAATGGATTGCTGGGTCCTACCACCTTGGTGAAAACTTGCTGGGACCCGAGGGGTATATATGCCTCCAGCAAAGGCTTCAGCAGATACCAGTGGGGAACAGGCTTTGACCCCATGGGTAATATCTTTTCCCTTCAAGGTTTAGTCATAGAACATCACTGGAACAGAACAATACATCCACACAGAGCAAACTTGAACTAATATAAACTTTTTCTTACAATTCATTTTCACACTTTAATCATTGTAAATACCTAAAGAGTTACATATGCCAAGTAAGAAAACATATAAGTGGCTACATGTGGTGTAATATAACTTCAAGGCCCTAGGCATAGTTGTCTATGAAAATCTCATACAGCAATCATGAGAACAGCAACATGAAAACAAATAAGAAGAACCCGTCAAAGTCTAGAACTCTTGATTAGTTTGATTCCATAATAACCCAATGGATGAATTGCAAAAAGCAAGTGCATATTTACTAACTGGATGGCAGACTACACGAATAAACAAGGTATGCATAGTGGTGCAATGGATCGCTGGGTCCTACCACCTTGGTGAAAACTTGCTGGGATCCGAGGGGTATATATGCCTCCAGCAAAGGCTTCAGCAGATACCATTGGGGAACAGGCTTTGACCCCATAGGTGATATCTTTTCCCTTCAAGGTTTAGTCATAGAACATCACTGGAACAGAACAATACATCCACACAGAGCAAACTTGAACTAATATAAATTTTTCTTACAATTCATTTTCACACTTTAATCATATAGTGACCAGTGGTGTTGTAAATACCTAAAGAGTTACATATGCCAAGTAAGAAAACATATAAGTGGCTATATGTTGTGTAATAGAACTTCAAGGCCCTAGGCATAGTTGTCTATGAAAAGCTCATACAGCAATCATGAGAACAGCAACATGAAAACAAATAAGAAGAACCCGTCAAAGTCTAGAACTCTTGATTTGTTTGATTCCATAATAACCCAATGGATGAATTGCAAAAAGCAAGTGCATATTTACTAACTGGATGGCAGACTACACGAATAAACAAGGTATGCATAGTGGTGCAATGGATCGCTGGGTCCTACCACCTTGGTGTAAACTTGCTGGGACCCGAGGGGTATATATGCCTCCAGCAAAGGCTTCAGCAGATACCATTGGGGAACAGGCTTTGACCCCATAGGTGATATCTTTTCCCTTCAAGGTTTAGTCATAGAACATCACTGGAACAGAACAATACATCCACACAGAGCAAACTTGAACTAATATAATCTTTTTCTTACAATTCATTTTCACACTTTAATCATTGTAAATACCTAAAGAGTTAAATATGCCAAGTAAGAAAACATATAAGTGGCTATATGTGGTGTAATAGAACTTCAAGGCCCTAGGCATAGATGTCTATAAAAATCTCATACAGCAATCATGAGAACAGCAACTTGAAAACAAATAAGAAGAACCCGTCAAAGTCTAGAACTCTTGATTAGTTTAATTCCATAATAACCCAATGGATGAATTGCAAAAAGCAAGTGCATATTTATTATCTGGATGGCAGACAACACGAATAAACAAGGTATGAAAAGTGGTGCAATGGATCGCTGGGTCCTACGCCTTGGTGAAAACTTGCTGGGACCCGAGGGCTATATATGCCTCCAGCAAAGGCTTCAGCAGATACCATTGGGGAACAGGCTTTGACCCCATAGGTGATATCTTTTCCCTTCAAGGTTTAGTCATAGAACATCACTGGAACAGAACAATACATCCACACAGAGCAAACTTGAACTAATATAAACTTTTTCTTACAATTCATTTTCACACTTTAATCATATAGTGACCAGTGGTGTTGTAAATATCTAAAGAGTTACATATGACAAGTAAGAAAACATATAAGTGGCTATATGTGGTGTAATAGAACTTCAAGGCAGGCATAGTTGTCTATGAAAAGCTCATACAGCAATCATGAGAACAGCAACATGAAAACAAATAAGAAGAACCCGTCAAAGTCTAGAACTCTTGATTAGTTTAATTCCATAATAACCCAATGGATGAATTGCAAAAAGCAAGTGCATATTTATTATCTGGATGGCAGACAACACGAATAAACAAGGTATGAAAAGTGGTGCAATGGATTGCTGGGTCCTACCACCGTGGTGAAAACTTGCTGGGACCCGAGGGGTATATATGCCTCCAGCAAAGGCTTCAGCAGATACCATTGGGAAACACGCTTTGACCCCATAGGTGATATCTTTTCCCTTCAAGGTTTAGTCATAGAACATCACTGGAACAGAACAATACATCCACACAGAGCAAACTTGAACTAATATAAACTTTTTCTTACAATTCATTTTCACACTTTAATCATATAGTGACCAGTGGTGTTGTAAATACCTAAAGAGTTACATATGCCAAGTAAGAAAACATATAAGTGGCTATATGTGGTGTAATAGAACTTCAAGGCCCTAGGCATAGTTGTCTATGAAAAGCTCATACAGCAATCATGAGAACAGCAACATGAAAACAAATAAGAAGAACCCGTCAAAGTCTAGAACTCTCTATTAGTTTGATTCCATAATAACCCAATGGATGAATTGCAAAAAGCAAGTGGATATTTACTAACTGGATGGCAGACTACACAAATAAACAAGGTATGCATAGTGGTGCAATGGATCGCTGGGTCCTACCACCTTGGTGAAAACTTGCTGGGACCCGAGGGGTATATATGCCTCCAGCAAAGGCTTCAGCAGATACCATTGGGGAACAGTCTTTGACCCCATAGGCGATATCTTTTCCCTTCAAGGTTTAGTCATAGAACATCACTGGAACAGAACAATACATCCACACAGAGCAAACTTGAACTAATATAAACTTTTTCTTACAATTCATTTTCACACTTTAATCATTGTAAATACCTAAAGAGTTACATATGCCAAGTAAGAAAACACATAAGTGGCTATATGTGGTGTAATAGAACTTCAAGGCCCTATTCATAGTTGTCCATAAAAATCTCATACAGCAATCATGAGAACAGCAACTTGAAAACAAATAAGAAGAACCCGTCAAAGTCTAGAACTCTTGATTAGTTTAATTCCATAATAACCCAATGGATGAATTGCAAAAAGCAAGTGCATATTTATTATCTGGATGGCAGACAACACGAATAAACAAGGTATGAAAAGTGGTGCAATGGATCGCTGGGTCCTACCACCTTGGTGAAAACTTGCTGGGACCCGAGGGGTATATATGCCTCCAGCAAAGGCTTCAGCAGATACCATTGGGGAACAGGCTTTGACCCCATAGGTGATATCTTTTCCCTTCAAGGTTTAGTCATAGAACAACACTGGAACAGAACAATACATCCACACAGAGCAAACTTGAACTAATATAAACTTTTTTTTACAATTCATTTTCACACTTTAATCATATAGTGGCCAGTGGTGTTGTAAATACCTAAAGAGTTACATATGCCAAGTAAGAAAACATATAAGTGGCTATAAGTTGTGTAATAGAACTTCAAGAGCCTAGGCATAGTTGTCTATAAAAAGCTCATACAGCAATCACGAGAACAGCAAATTGAAAACAAATAAGAAGAACCCGTCAAAGTCTAGAACTCTTGATTAGTTTAATTCCATGAAAACCCAATGGATGAATTGCAAAAAGCAAGTGCATATTTATTATCTGGATGGCAGACAACACGAATAAACAAGGTATGAAAAGTGGTGCAATGGATCACTGGGTCCTACCACCTTGGTGAAAACTTGCTGGGACCCGAGGGGTATATATTTCTCCAGCAAGGGCTTCAGCAGATACCATTGGGGAACAGGCTTTGACCCCATAGGTGATATCTTTTCCCTTCAAGGTTTAGTCATAGAACATCACTGGAACAGAACAATACATCCACACAGAGCAAACTTGAACTAATATAAACTTTTTCTTACAATTCATTTTTACACTTTAATCATCTAGTGACCAGTGGTGTTGTAAATACCTAAAGAGTTACATATGCCAAGTAAGAAAACATATAAGTGGCTATATGTGGTGTAATAGAACTTCAAGGCCCTAGGCATAGTTGTCTATGAAAAGCTCAAACCAGCAATCATGAGAACAGCAACATGAAAACAAATAAGAAGAACCCGTCAAAGTCTAGAACTCTTGATTAGTTTGATTCCATAATAACCCAATGGATGAATTGCAAAAAGCAAGTGGATATTTACTAACTGGATGGCAGACTACATGAATAAACAAGGTATGCATAGTGGTGCAATGGATCGCTGGGTCCTACCACCTTGGTGAAAACTTGCTGGGACCCGAGGGGTATATATGCCTCCAGCATATGGCTTCAGCAGATACCATTGGGGAACATGCTTTGACCCCATAGGTGATATCTTTTCCCTTCAAGGTTTAGTCATAGAACATCACTGGAACAGAACAATACATCCACACAGAGCAAACTTGAACTAATATAAACTTTTTCTTACAATTCATTTTCACACTTTAATCATTGTAAATACCTAAAGAGTTACATATGCCAAGTAAGAAAACATATAAGTGGCTACATGTTGTTTGATATAACTTCAAGGCTCTAGGCATAGTTGTCTATGAAAATCTCATACAGCAATCATGAGAACAGCAACATGAAAACAAATAAGAAGAACCCGTCAAAGTCTAGAACTCTTGATTAGTTTAATTCCATAATAACCCAATGGATGAATTGCAAAAAGCAAGTGCATATTTATTATCTGGATGGCAGACAACACGAATAAACAAGGTATGAAAAGTGGTGCAATGGATTGCTGGGTCCTACCACCTTGGTGAAAACTTGCTGGGACCCGAGGGGTATATATGCCTCCAGCAAAGGCTTCAGCAGATACCAGTGGGGAACAGGCTTTGACCCCATGGGTGATATCTTTTCCCTTCAAGGTTTAGTCATAGAACATCACTGGAACAGAACAATACATCCACACAGAGCAAACTTGAACTAATATAAACTTTTTCTTACAATTCATTTTCACACTTTAATCATTGTAAATACCTAAAGAGTTACATATGCCAAGTAAGAAAACATATAAGTGGCTACATGTGGTGTAATATAACTTCAAGGCCCTAGGCATAGTTGTCTATGAAAATCTCATACAGCAATCATGAGAACAGCAACATGAAAACAAATAAGAAGAACCCGTCAAAGTCTAGAACTCTTGATTAGTTTGATTCCATAATAACCCAATGGATGAATTGCAAAAAGCAAGTGCATATTTACTAACTGGATGGCAGACTACACGAATAAACAAGGTATGCATAGTGGTGCAATGGATCGCTGGGTCCTACCACCTTGGTGAAAACTTGCTGGGATCCGAGGGGTATATATGCCTCCAGCAAAGGCTTCGGCAGATACCATTGGGGAACAGGCTTTGACCCCATAGGTGATATCTTTTCCCTTCAAGGTTTAGTCATAGAACATCACTGGAACAGAACAATACATCCACACAGAGCAAACTTGAACTAATATAATCTTTTTCTTACAATTCATTTTCACACTTTAATCATTGTAAATACCTAAAGAGTTAAATATGCCAAGTAAGAAAACATATAAGTGGCTATATGTGGTGTAATAGAACTTCAAGGCCCTAGGCATAGATGTCTATAAAAATCTCATACAGCAATCATGAGAACAGCAACTTGAAAACAAATAAGAAGAACCCGTCAAAGTCTAGAACTCTTGATTAGTTTAATTCCATAATAACCCAATGGATGAATTGCAAAAAGCAAGTGCATATTTATTATCTGGATGGCAGACAACACGAATAAACAAGGTATGAAAAGTGGTGCAATGGATCGCTGGGTCCTACACCTTGGTGAAAACTTGCTGGGACCCGAGGGCTATATATGCCTCCAGCAAAGGCTTCAGCAGATACCATTGGGGAACAGGCTTTGACCCCATAGGTGATATCTTTTCCCTTCAAGGTTTAGTCATAGAACATCACTGGAACAGAACAATACATCCACACAGAGCAAACTTTAACTAATATAAACTTTTTCTTACAATTCATTTTCACACTTTAATCATATAGTGACCAGTGGTGTTGTAAATACCTAAAGAGTTACATATGCCAAGTAAGAAAACATATAAGTGGCTATATGTGGTGTAATAGAACTTCAAGGCAGGCATAGTTGTCTATGAAAAGCTCATACAGCAATCATGAGAACAGCAACATGAAAACAAATAAGAAGAACCCGTCAAAGTCTAGAACTCTTGATTAGTTTAATTCCATAATAACCCAATGGATGAATTGCAAAAAGCAAGTGCATATTTATTATCTGGATGGCAGACAACATGAATAAACAAGGTATGAAAAGTGGTGCAATGGATTGCTGGGTCCTACCACCGTGGTGAAAACTTGCTGGGACCCGAGGGGTATATATGCCTCCAGCAAAGGCTTCAGCAGATACCATTGGGAAACACGCTTTGACCCCATAGGTGATATCTTTTCCCTTCAAGGTTTAGTCATAGAACATCACTGGAACAGAACAATACATCCACACAGAGCAAACTTGAACTAATATAAACTTTTTCTTACAATTCATTTTCACACTTTAATCATTGTAAATACCTAAAGAGTTACATATGCCAAGTAAGAAAACATATAAGTGGCTACATGTTGTGTGATATAACTTCAAGGCCCTAGGCATAGTTGTCTATGAAAATCTCATACAGCAATCATGAGAACAGCAACATGAAAACAAATAAGAAGAACCTGTCAAAGTCTAGAACTCTTGATTAGTTTAATTCCATAATAACCCAATGGATGAATTGCAAAAAGCAAGTGCATATTTATTATCTGGATGGCAGACAACACGAATAAACAAGGTATGAAAAGTGGTGCAATGGATTGCTGGGTCCTACCACCTTGGTGAAAACTTGCTGGGACCCGAGGGGTATATATGCCTCCAGCAAAGGCTTCAGCAGATACCATTGGGGAACATGTTTTCACCCCATAGGTGATATATTTTCCCTTCAAGGTTTAGTCATAGAACATCACTGGAACAGAACAATACATCCACACAGAGCAAACTTGAACTAATATAAACTTTTTCTTACAATTCATTTTCACACTTTAATCATATAGTGACCAGTGGTGTTGTAAATACCTAAAGAGTTACATATGCCAAGTAAGAAAACATATAAGTGGCTATATGTGGTGTAATAGAACTTCAAGGCCCTAGGCATAGTTGTCTATGAAAAGCTCATACAGCAATCATGAGAACAGCAACATGAAAACAAATAAGAAGAACCCGTCAAAGTCTAGAACTCTCTATTAGTTTGATTCCATAATAACCCAATGGATGAATTGCAAAAAGCAAGTGGATATTTACTAACTGGATGGCAGACTACACAAATAAACAAGGTATGCATAGTGGTGCAATGGATCGCTGGGTCCTACCACCTTGGTGAAAACTTGCTGGGACCCGAGGGGTATATATGCCTCCAGCAAAGGCTTCAGCAGATACCATTGGGGAACAGTCTTTGACCCCATAGGCGATATCTTTTCCCTTCAAGGTTTAGTCATAGAACATCACTGGAACAGAACAATACATCCACACAGAGCAAACTTGAACTAATATAAACTTTTTCTTACAATTCATTTTCACACTTTAATCATTGTAAATACCTAAAGAGTTACATAAGCCAAGTAAGAAAACATATAAGTGGCTACATGTGGTGTAATAGAACTTCAAGGCCCTAGGCATAGTTGTCTATAAAAATCTCATACAGCAATCATGAGAACAGCAACTGGAAAACAAATAAGAAGAACCCGTCAAAGTCTAGAACTCTTGATTAGTTTAATTCCATAATAACCCAATGGATGAATTGCAAAAAGCAAGTGCATATTTATTATCTGGATGGCAGACAACACGAATAAACAAGGTATGAAAAGTGGTGCAATGGATCGCTGGGTCCTACCAACTTGGTGAAAACTTGCTGGGACCCGAGGGGTATATATGCCTCCAGCAAAGGCTCCAGCAGATACCATTGGGGAACAGGCTTTGACCCCATAGGTGATATCTTTTCCCTTCAAGGTTTAGTCATAGAACAACACTGGAACAGAACAATACATCCACACAGAGCAAACTTGAACTAATATAAACTTTTTTCTTACAATTCATTTTCACACTTTAATCATTGTAAATACCTAGAGTTACATATGCCAATTCTTACAATTAATTTTCACACTTTCATCATTGTAAATACCTAAAGAGTTACATATGCCAAGTAAGAAAACATATAAGTGGCTACATGTTGTGTGATAGAACTTCAAGACCCGAACAAGCAAGTTGAACTTTAGCTATAGTGTGTGCCCTTTTATTACTATTTAATTCATTTTAATGAGGTAGTGGGTAATAATAAAACAAATATCAAATTCACTCAGTATTCCATGATTCCTAATTCACTACTAACTCAATTACAATTAAGTACAAATTAACTTTATTCAGTTGTGTTGTGTAGGCACTAAAACAGTCCAATACATTATAGTCAAATTATTTTTTATGAAAAAATAATTAAGATTTCTGTGCCACCCCAAACTGGTTGCTGGCCCTTGCCTGGCCACCCCTATGAAAAAATCCTGGCTCCGCCACTGAATCAAGGAAAACATATCAGGACTCGACAATAACGCTTGTCTGGGACTGTGTCCGGGACACGTTTTAATTTTTATTTTATTTTTATTTATTTTTTTGAAGGGAAAAGTGAGAGAGAATTGTAGCCCATCCGGACAAATGCCCTGATTAAAACAATTATTAATATAAAAATAAAAAAAATTAGGGAATCACCGAAAACGTGAGGATGATTCTGTTTTATTTCATTTAATGTGGTGATTATTATAGTTGATAATAATATAACTTAGGCCTACCTAATGTAGGCTACTAACGGTAACAAAGTTGCGATGTTATTTATAACATTATAGTTAAAAAAAAAACAATATATAGCCTTGGCTACACACGACCAGAGTGCTGTTTTCATGAATGCCATCAAGATGGAAACTGAGACTGATTTCATAATCATAATAACAGTTCAATAAACAAATACTTAAAATTAAGTCACTTACATTTTAGACGCAATGACTGTTTTTTGTTCTGTTTCAGCAGCGAAAATAGTTCCAAACAAAGATCAGAGCAGAACCACCGCGAATCTCACAGCAACACTCAGCTGTGTTTCATTAATGAATGATTCAGCGTTTTGAACGAATCGGTTGAGTCAAAGATTCAATTACCTATTCATAAACTGCCTCATTCTGAATAAATCAGCTTTTTGAACGAATCGTTTGAATGAATGACTCAATGACTCCCTCATTAAGACGCCTGCCGCCTCCTACTGGCGGTTTAGTTTCAAAGTATTTTCAACATTCCTAATTTGTATATTCAAAAATATATAAAATAATCTAATTTAATACAGTTCAATACATTCAATACAGACTATTTAAGTCTGAAGGGAGTAAAGCCAATGTTAAGGCTATTAAGGAATTGTAATTTTGCCAAAAGAAGAACTTTTATTTTAAATAAATGTTAATTTTTATTTAGCCAACTTCAGTGTGATATGTTACCATATTATCATGCTTAACACTGATAATTTGAATAATTGTATTGTGATGATCAGATGCAGATATGTAAATCAAAGAATATGGGCGGGATTATTTATTTTTAACAGTGGAATCGGGTGACTCAAAGTGGACCAGATTAATGAATTTATCTTTAAAATATACAAAAATTTCTTCCGGGGGGGCATGCCCCCGGAACCCCCTAGGGGTACAAGGCTACACCCACAAAAATTGGAAACACATTAGGCTATATGATGATCTATGAAAAATAACATTTAATTACCTTATTATTAAAATACATTATTAGGATTTTACCACCTCCGCCTCATTTTGAGCCAGTTTTCATTGCTTTGGGATTAACAGAGCTTTAGATAGTTTCCATGTATTTGTCTAGATCCTCTTTGAATAGAGAAAAGAGAGGTTTAGAGCCAGGACATTTTTGCTTATGTATATGAATTTTAGCTAGTATAGGAAACACAAATTAATTATGTAATATTGTCCTGTTTTCTTTTTTGAGTAGTCATTATCTCTTTCTGGAAGAGAGCTCCGATTTTATTTTATTTTTTTATTTTTTTGTTGCTCTACAGAAAAGCATACATTTCCAATCAGTGTGTCAGTTACACAGTAAAAACGCCAGTGTTAAATCAACACTGCTCAGAGCACATATGGTCCCACTCTACAGAGTGTTAAAATTAACACTGAAGCAGTGTTGAAGTTAATTAGATAATTAAGTTAACACTGAAGCAGTGTTGAAATTAATGAGATAATTAAGTGATTAATTAAGTGATGATTGGCCATTAGTGGTGACACCTGATGATAACAAGCAGACTCACTGAAGGAAAGAGAAACACAAGAACTACTGACTTCGAGCCATTATTGCACTTATTATTTTACTAGTTTGACTTTATTTCTGTCATACATCTACACACGGTCTTATTTAGATTTAACAGAAGTTTAGATGGTAATGTTTTTTGGAATGTTTCGTTTCATGTCACCATTATGGTGGTCAGTGTTTGCTTTAGTTGGGCTCTTGACCCTTTCCTTTTTAACATTAGTATTTTTCTGGCTGCTCCAACTCTGTGTTTATAAAGCATATGTGTTGTGGCAAAAGAAACTGTGACTTTGGCTGTGTTTCCTGAAAGCATTGCAAGCCTAATTTGATCGTACAGACCATTTGTTGCAGTTGGTCTGCAATTAAGTAAGGCTTAAGATGCTTTTGGAAATGCAGCCCTGGTTATGATTTGATGATGAAATTACTAGTGACCTGATTCAATGATGGCACCCATCATTATAAACTGATTATCCACATGTTTTATGTATTTTTCACTACAGTAGTTACTTCCAGCATTGTTAAAATGATCTGAAAGTTTTAAAATCACACACAGACATCAAGAATCTACATATGAATCTCAACAATGGTGACAATCAAACAAATGCTTAATGTTGCAGTACATGATGGGAGCCACCAATCAGAATGCATCAATGGCTCACATCATGCATTGCAACATGAATAAATTATGCAGCTGAATTGTCCTGTAATTTTCATTGTTTTTTTCTGTTTGCTTTTATTTTGCTATTGTTTTGTTCTGACTTTAGTAGCTTGTTTTGTGATGTTCAGAGTTGATCTGTTCGTCACTAGTTTGTTTATTGTCACCATTGTTGAGATTCATATGCTGATTCTTGATGTCTGTGCGTTTAAACACATTTACTTCTTTGCACAAAGTATTTTCAAAATTTTTCATATTGCTGTTGGATCTCAAACTGTAGAATCTCAGAGCTACAATCACCCATAATAAAATGAGACATCAAGAATATAGTCAAAGATTTAGACTCTGAATGACATCAGTGAATCATGACACTACATGATGATAAAGTCATTATCATCAAAACATATTGAGAGCAGGTCATGTTTTCTCTTGCAGTAACATATGTGCTTTATAAACACAATGATGGAACAGTCAGAGAAAAACTAATTTTAACAAAAGGAAAAGTGTCAAGAGCCCAACTAAAGCAAACACTGATCACCATAATGTTAACTTGAAAAGAAAACTCCCATAAAACATTACCGTCTAAACTTCTGTTGAATCTCAAGAACTTTTGTCGATGTATGACAGAAATAAAGTCAAACTGGTAATAATAAATGCAACAATGTGTAATGGCTCAAAGTCAGTTGTAGTTCTTGTGTTTCTCTTTTTTCTGTTATTGTTTTTTCTCTTTCCTTCAATGATTCTGCTTATTAACATCAGGTGTCACCACTAATGGCCAATCACTTAATTAATCACTTAATTATCTCATTAACTTCAACACTGCTTCAGTGTTAATTTTAACACTCTGTAGAGTGGGACCATATGTGCTCTGAGCAGTGTTGATTTAACACTGGGGTTTTTACTGTGTAGGTACAAAGAGTAAGTACATGGGCATGGAAATGTAGAACCTTGCAACAGAAAATACACTCCATAGTGAAAAACAATAGTATATTCATTAGCAGTTATAGGAATTTTATATTTCTGTAAAATATCTAAATAGTTGCAAAGTCTGTGCTGTGAATTAAAAAGCTGTCCAACTAAAAGAAGGTCGTTTTTGAACCAGTTGTCAAAAAGAAGTGATTTATTCTTGTAGAGAATATCCTTATTGTTCCATAAGTAATATCTGTGTGGGGAAAAGTTGTGTTTGTATATTAGGGATCATGCCAAGAGCATCTACTTATGAATATTAGAGAGTTTGACAGGGATCTTTGTAAGATTACAAAGTAGGAGAAAATTCAGGCCACCTACTTTTGAGAAAATATAATTAGGGATAATATTCCAAAGTGAAGAGGGATTATTAAGGGAATTTTTAAGCCAATTAATTTTTAAAATGTTGTTTAAAGTAGTAAAATCTAAAAAATTCAATCCCCCCTGTTTTATTGAATTCATCAGTACTGATTTTCCAATGACGTGGGTTTTATTTTTCCAAACAAAATTATTTAACATGCTATCAACCTTTTTTAATGTTCCTTCATCATCTTCCATGGAGAGAGCTGCATACATTAGTCTTGACAATCCTTCAGCTTTAGAGAGTAGAATTCTTCCTCGTATCGACAAGTCTCTCTGCAGCCAAGAATTGAGTTTCTTTTGGGTTTTCATTATTAGAGGATCGAAATTTAGCTTACATCTTGTTTTTTGGTCTTTATGAATTACAATTCCTAAGTATGTTACTTGATCTTTCACAGGGATATTGCATATAGAGGGAACATTACAGCTTTTGATAGACATTAACTCACATTTTTTAATATTTAGATACAGACCCGAAGCTCTGGAAAAGGAATCCATCAATCTTAAAGCTAAAGGGATTTAAGAGGCATCATTCAAAAACAAAGTGGTGTCATCAGCCAGCTGGCTAATAATAATTTGTCTATATGCAGAGCTAAAAATTGCAAGGCCAGCAAGAATAAATATGGAGATATAGGACAGCCTTGTCATGCATGTGACAAATTGAATCTTGGTGAGGTTCCGAATTTTATCTTAATAACACTATTATTTTTCTATACAATGTCCTGATAGCTCTACAAAACAAATCTCCAAACCCAAATTTGGTAATGGCTTGAAATATGAAATTGTGAGTCAAAGATCTCACATGAACACTCAGCCATGTTTCATTACTGAATGATTCAGCGTTTTGAACGAATCGGTTGACTCAAAGATTCAATGACCCATTCCTTATTCTGAATAAATCATAGTGTTTATATCTATGTGAATAAATCAGCCGTTTGAACGAATCGTTTGAATGAATGACTCAATGACCCATTCATAAACTTATTCTGAATAAATCAGCCGTTTGGAGTAATAAAACAAGTGGATCGGAGGCGGGCCAAGATGGCGACTGAGTGACATCCCTGTGCCGAAGCTCTGCATTCATTATATAGTTGACAAAAGACTTAATATGTAAAAGGGCACAAAGTAATAATTTATTTACTGATCTGAGAAAGTCTTTGTTCGTTCTTTTGTTTTTCTAACTTTTCAACGAGCGCGATGGAAGAAGATAAGCCTACTCGAGGTGCCATGCACTCATACGCGAAGAAATCTCTGGATGCCTCGTTCAAAGGGAATGACGCTAAGAATACATCAGGATGTAAAATTCCCCTTCCTGAAACTCCTCGACAGCCTGCCAAAAAATCTAAATTGGGTGAAAGATCGGCGTCGGATATTCAGATGGTCTCTAATTCGAACCTGATGGAAGTTTTGGAGAGAGTTGAAAAAATGCAATTGGAATTTATGAATCGAATGCAATCCCTCGAGACGACCGTTCAAGTCAATACGGCCTCGTTAAACAGTGTGACTGAGGCGCTTGAGTTTATGAGCAATCAAATTGAAGAGGTATCAGGCAAGGTGAGCTCGTTGCAGAACAGGGTGGAATCACTGGAAAAGGAAAACTGCGTGCTACGTGATAAATGCGAGGAACTGGATGCCTATAAAAGGAGGTGGAATCTGCGAGTGTCCGGTATTCAGGAGCAGCGAGGAGAAGATGTTCGGAAAATTCTAATCGATTTATTCGGCAAAGTTTCTCCAGAGATCGCAGACCAGCTCGTCTACACGCTCGACATCGCCCACAGACTGGGCCCACGCGCTGAGGGAGCTCGCGCAAGCCGTCGCATCATCGTGCAGTTTCTGTCACGCAACGTTCGAGATCAAATCTGGAGGGATGCCAGAACCGCGGCCATTCTCAAAGAAAGGAAAATCCGAATTTTTGAAGACTTAACGCAAAGCACCAAAGACGCCAGGAACAAACTTTGGCCACTTGTGGAACGAGCAAGAAAGGAGGGGAAGAGAGCAGGCTTCAGAGGGCCCTTTGCATATGTTGACGGTAAAAAGATTTCTGCAAATAATCAGCAAGGCTGAATGATGCTGTGGCATCCTCGCCGAAGCTTCAACACACCACTGTCTGGTACTCTCCGGTAGGCACGGACTGTTTTTTTTTTTTTTTTTTTTTTTTTTTTTTTTTTTCTTCAGACAGAGGATAGACTTTTTGTAGTATGCTACTTAGCGTTTCCCATTTGATATTGTTTGTTCATGCTGGATCTTCAACGCAATTTTTATTTTATTTTATTTGGAATATTATTAGTTTATGACAATGGTCATAAATACGGAATTTTTACTTTTGAAACCATAACTTTCTGTCAGTGAGACGAGAGTGCTCGTTCTGAAGAATTAAGGTACCAAAAACTTGATAACTGAAAGAGGAACGAAAGTCCAATAGAACAGATAAAAGGGTTAAAAGAAACAAAACGAAAAAGACTTTTACTCATGCCCTTGTGCTTACTTCTGGTTCTATATAATGTTGCAGAGTTAGGCGAACTACTGCATTTTTGTGTTATTCTAGTTTCTTATGTTCTAATTGATATCCTGTTTCATACCTAGTTCTTCAGGTATTATAATTCTAGTTTAATTTTGTATGTCTTTGTCTTTATTTTCTTTAAATGCCAGGGGTTTGAAAAACAACATTAAGAGGAAGGCTTTATTTTTGTTTTCTAAGAGGCACAAAGTAGATTTCTGTTTTTTCCAGGAAAGTCACTCTACATCTAAAGATGCCAAATTTTGGAGGTCACAGTGGGGCAATGATATTTGGTTGTCACATGGGTCAGAACATTCTGCGGGAGTAGGGATTATGAGGTATAATTTTAATGGTAACATTTTGGAAACCAGTATTGATCCTTCAGGACACTTCTTGTTAATGGTTGTTGTTGTCAATCATTTTATGTTGATTATTGTCAACATCTATGGTTACAACTCTGTTACAGAAAACTGTGCTTTATTTAACACCCTAGATCAAAAACTTTCATATGCTTTAGGCAAATATCCTTCCGCTTTTCTTCTTTTAGGTGGTGATTTTAACATAGCTATGAATAACATGCTAGATAGGCACCCTCCAAGAAAAACAGTTTCCCCAAACTCAAATCTTGTAGCATTTATGGATAAATTTGACCTAGTTGACATCTGGAGAGAAATGTATCCGGATGTAGTACAGTACACCTGGAGTAACAAAGACCATTCAAGGCAGTCCAGAATTGATTATTGGTTGATTTCTAAAACATTGTGTAGCAATAATATCTCTGTTAATATCAGTAACAGCCCACTGACTGACCATAATGCCATTTACATTTTAGTTAATTTATCACAAAATATCGCAATTAATGCCTGCAAACCGTCGCTCTGGAAATTAAATAGCTCCCTCCTTAAATATGAAAGGGCCAAACAACAGATTACTGATCTAATCCAAATTTACTGGGAAAGGGCTAAATCACAAAAAGCTTTTGGACGTAACTGGGAGCTTTTAAAATATGAATTAGGGAAATTTTTTAGAAAATTTGGAAGTAATATAGCAAAGCAAAATAGATTATTAGAGGATGAAGTTCTTTCACAACTATCTGCTATATCATTTAAGGAACCATTGACAGATACTCAAAGCATTGAATATTCCAAACTTCAAAGTAAATTAGATGACCTCTATAGATCCAAAGCTAAAGGAGCCTATGTTAGATCCAGGAAAAAATGGCTGGAAGAAGGAGAGCAAAATTCAGCCTACTTTTTTAGGTTGGAAAGATCCAATGCTGCGAATGTTTCTGTTGATCGTCTCCGAACAAATGATAGAGTTCTGGAGAATCCTAGGGAAATAGCTTCTTTTTGCTCCAAATTCTATAATGACTTGTATACATCAAAATATTGTGACAGTTCAGCCAAATCTTTTTTTGAATCTATTAATCAAAATAAAGTTATTCCTTTAGAAGATAAAGAAGCTTGTGATAATGATATATCCCAATCAGAAATTCTACAGGCTATTAAGAGTTTAAAAAATAATAAAAGTCCCGGCAGTGATGGTTTAACCTCTGAGTTGTATAAGATGTTTGCAGAGAGCTTATCCCCTTTCTTACTAAAGGTGTTTGAAGAAAGTCTGGAATCGGAAACACTTCCACCAAGCATGACTCAAGGGGTCATCACTTTGATACCCAAACCTAATAAAGATAAAGAATGTTTAGAAAATTGGAGACCGATAACCCTCTTGAATAATGATTATAAAATTCTAGCTTTAATTTTAGCAAAAAGAATTAAAGATGTCCTTAATTGTATTATTGATGAATCACAATCAGGTTTTATGGAAAAACGTCACATTACGAATAATGTAAGATTAGTCCTAGATATTTTAGATTACGAGGAACTCATCCCTAATGATAGCTATTTGCTTTTCCTAGACTTCTACAAAGCCTTTGACTCACTTGAGCACAATTTCATATTTCAAGCCATTACCAAATTTGGGTTTGGAGATTCGTTTTGTAGAGCCATCAGGACATTGTATAGAAATAATAATAGTGTTATTAAGTTAAAATTCGGAACCTCACCAAGATTCAATCTGTCACGTGGAGTAAGACAAGGCTGTCCGATATCTCCATATTTATTCTTGCTTGCCTCGCAATTTTTATCTCTGCACATTTCCAGTAGTAATTTACAAGGTATTACAATTGACGATAGACAAATTATTATTAGCCAGCTGGCTGATGACACCACTTTGTTTTTGAATGATGCCTCTCAAATCCCTTTAGCTTTAAGATTGATTGATTCCTTTTCCAGAGCTTCGGGTCTGTACCTAAATATTAAAAAATGTGAGTTAATGTCAATCAAAAGCTGTAATGTTCCCTCTATATGCAATATCCCTGTTAAAGATCAAGTAACATACTTAGGAATTGTAATTCATAAAGACCAAAAAACAAGATGTAAACTAAATTTCGATCCTCTAATAATGAAAACCCAAAAGAAACTCAATTCTTGGTTGCAGAGAGACTTGTCGATACGAGGAAGAATTCTACTCTCTAAAGCTGAAGGATTGTCAAGACTAATGTATGCAGCTCTCTCCTTGGAGGTTGATAAAGGAACATTAAAAAAGGTTGATAGCATGTTAAATAATTTTGTTTGGAAAAATAAAACCCACTTTATTAGAAAATCAGTACTGATGAATTCAATAAAACAGGGAGGATTTGATTTTTTAGATTTTACTACCTTGAACAACACTTTTAAAATTAATTGGCTTAAAAATTCCCTCAATAATCCCTCTTCACTTTGGAATATCATCCCTAATTATATTTTCTCAAAAGTAGGTGGCCTGAATTTTCTCTTACTTTGCAACTATAATGTTACAAAGATCCCTGTCAAACTCTCTAATTTTCATAAGCAGATGCTCTTGGCATGGTCCCTAATATACAAACACAACTTTTCCCCACACAGATATTACTTATGGAACAATAAGGATATTCTCTACAAGAATAAATCACTTTTTTTTGACAACTGGTTCAAAAACGACCTTCTTTTAGTTGGACAGCTTTTTAATTCACAGGGCAGACTTTACAACTATTTAGATTTTTTACAGAAATATAAAATTCCTATAACTGCTAATGAATATGCTATTGTTTTCAATGCAATTCCCTCTGGAGTGTCTTTTCTGTTGCAAGGTTCTACATTTCCATGGCCATGTACTTACTCTTTGAACTTAACTGACACAATGATTGGAAATGTATGCTTTTCTGTAGAGCAACAAAAAAGAAATTATAAAATCAGAGCTCTCTTCCAGAAAGAAATAACGACAATTCCTTATGTAATACCATACTGGAATAATATTGTAGAGAATTTACCGTGGGAAAAAGTATGGTCTTTGCCTCATAAGTATCTGCTTACCAATAAAGTAAAAGAAATAACATTTAAATTAATCCACAAATGTTACCCATCCAAAGCCTTTCTTAGGAAATATAAGTCAGACATTGAAGTGAATTGCTGTTTTTGTCACTCTATTGAGGAAAATGTCATTCACTTGTTTTGGCAATGTACCCACACTGAGAAATTTTGGTCAGATTTGTTAATTTTTATCCAATCTTATTTTGTAAGTGACTTTTCTTTCTGTTTTAAAGATGTTTTCTTTGGCTTGTTTGACTACCCAAAAGAGAAAACCGGACAATATTACATAATTAATTTGTGCTTCCTATTAGCTAAATTTCACATACATAAGCAAAAATTTACAGGCTCTAAACCTCTCTTTTCTCTATTCAAAGATGATCTAGACAAATACATGGAAACTATCCAAAACTCTGTTAATCCCAAAGCAATGAAAACTGTATCTCTGTATTCATCCTTTTTGTCCTCTTAAGGTAAATGCATTGCATTGTTTTTTTGTTACCCTGGCAATTGTCTGTCTGTGTATCCTTTTTGTCTTTTTTGTTTATTTTTTCCCATGTTTATCTGTATTGCTTTAATGCTGTGTAATGATTAATAAAAAAATAAATAAAAAAAAAAAAAGTAATAAAAAAAAAAATCAGCCGTTTGAACGAATCGGTTGGCTCAAAGATTCAATGACCCATTCATAAACTGCCTCATTCTGAATAAATCAGTCGTTTGAACGAATCGTTTGAATGAATGACTCAATGACCCATTCATAAACTTATTCTGAATAAATCAGCCGTTTGAACGAATCGGTTGGCTCAAAGATTCAATGACCCATTCATAAACTGCCTCATTCTGAATAAATCAGCCGTTTGAACGAATCGTTTGAATGAATGACTCAATGACCCATTCATAAACTTATTCTGAATAAATCAGCCGTTTGAACAAATCGGTTGACTCAAAGATTCAATGACTCATTCATAAACTGCCTCATTCTGAATAAATCAGCCGTTTGAACGAATCGTTAGAAAGAATGACTCAATGACTCGCTCATTAACACGGTCGCCTGCCGCCTCCTACTGGCGGTTTAGTTTCAAAGTATCATTCTTTTCAACATTCCTTATTTGTATGTTCAAAGAGTATTTACACTCTCATAATCTCATTTAATACAGTTGTAATTTTTCAATGTAAATTATTTAATTTGATTGGTAACAGCCTAGTGTCTTATTATTCTAAATTGAATGTATTGATCAAATTTAAGAATTTGAAATGAAAGATGGAGCATGCATTTAATAAAATTAGGGAAACATGCCCTTTATAAAGGTAAAAAAAACATGAAACATTGACAATTTAAGTTTGAAGGGAGTAAAGCCTCTGTTTAGGCTATTAAGAAAATGTAATTTTGCCAAAAGAAGAACTTTTATTTTAAATAAATGTTCATTTTAAATCAGCCTGCTTCAGTGTGATATGTTACCATATTATCATGCTTAACACTGATAATTTGAATAATTGTAATGTGATGATCAGATGCAGATATCTAAATCAGAGACTATCATAGGTTTGGGCAGTTGTTGGCGGCGGGTGGATTATTTATTTTAACAGCGTATTTGAGAAACTCAAAGTGCACCAGATAAATGAATTTATCTTTAAAATGTACATTTTCTTCTGGGGGGGGGGGGCATGACCCCGGACCCCCGAGAAGTACCGAGCTCCACACACATAAATACAGTGGGAAACACAGTATATGATGGTCTACGAAAAATACATTATCGGGATTTTACCACCTGGAAACCATGAACAGGAAAAACCCTGATTAGTTAATCAATAGTATCAGTTGAATTACTCTGTTTGAGCTGAGCATCTGAGTGGGTAGCTTGATAAACTGGATGACTCGTTCATGTCTTCCTCTGCAAAACAGGGGAAAAAACATCTAATTTATCAAACTGTTTCCCAATATACACCGCGTTATTAAAAGCTCGAATGATTTATGCTTCGTGAGAGAAAATAAAAATCAGTTTTCTCACCTGCCTCCGTCGCTTTCACAACAAGACGAAAGTGGAGCCCTTTTGTTTGTTTGTTTGTTTGTTGTTAGATTATAAATGATATGGATCAGAGTCGCGAATGAACATTAGTTCAGCTCCACCCACTGCTGTTCCGCCGTGTCTGTTTACCGTAACCATATTAGTGACGGTAACTGAGGAAGTGACGACATTCACTTAAAGTCACCACGAACAGAGCCCGGTCTGTCTCTGCCATGAATTCAAAATTGATCTCTTTTTTTTAACAGAATATTGCAATGTTTATCATTATTCTTATTGTTTAATTCGTGTGCACTTTAATCTTTAATTAAAAACCTAAATTTAGCATCAATTCTCCCTCTTTTTTAATTAAAGAAGCAAAGGTTAAATTTTTACATACTTTTTTTGAGACATAAATTTGTATTTAAAAAAAAGTGTTTACAAATAGGCGAGAGCGGGGCACAACCTTACGCTTTTAGACTTTCTCAGTTTGTGTAAATCTACTTAAGGTTCAGAGTATTTATTTTTCCCTTAATTTCACACATGTCTAGTACAATTATGTGGTTTTGTTTCATTAATACAGCGTATACTTTTCTCTTGATTTACCCTGAATGAATGGAAGTGAAATGAGACAACATGCCCCATGGGTGGAGTACATTATCACATGATCATATGACAGATTAAAATGTTATCTGATCTAATCAAAAAATATACAAAAGACAAAAAACTAAATATTTTGTCAATAAAATAAAATTATTAACTTTTTCATATAAAATAATGGCATTTTTAATCATTATAAATAAATTTTGACAACACACACACTGCAAAACATACAGCATAGTTCAAATACAGCATAGTTCTATACAGCATAGTTCAAAACATAATAATAATGAATAATTTAAGTCTTGATTCACCTTTTTCTCATGGTTTCTCAATAGAATTGATAAAAGTATAGAATAGAATATCATAGTTCTAATAGTAACATTCATTGTAACTCATTGTGACAGTTCAATCAGGGTAGGTCCGTGTAGGTCCGTGGTCAGGGGATCTCTGGATAATCCGTAATTCGTTTGTAATTATAAAACGAAAATACCGTTTTTCTGTTTTTTGTTTCAAAACGAAAAACCAAATAACCGTTTTTGGTGTCAGAATCAAAAAACGAAAAACCAATTAAAAACGGCCCGTTTTTCGTTTTTTGGCGATCATTTTATCGTTATTCCTTTTAGAACAAAGAATGAAGAGAGTCTTTGAACTTCAGTCAATTCGTTTTTCGTTTATAAACCAAAAACGGAATTTCGGCTTGATTTTTCGTTTTTTAGTTCACAGGCAAAAAACGAATAAATAGGCTTGTTTGAGATGCGCCTTGCCTCGGTCCGTGTACGTTTTGATAGTTTGTTTTTTCGTTTGAAACACAAATCAAAATAACGAGAAACCACCTGTTTTTCGTTTGTCGTTTCAAACCAAAAACAAAGAAACGGAAAAAAAAGAGCCGTTCTCCCGTTTTTGGTTCTGAATCCAAAAACGAAAAATGACAAAACCAAAATCAAATAACGGTCCGATTTTGGTTTTTGGAAATTCCTTTTTCCATTTTTTCGTTTGAAGATCTACATTGAAATACAGACAGGTTGGCCACGTGACCCGGAAGTAATAGTAAATATGGCCTATCAAAATAAAAGCCAAGCTTTTAGAACGGTCATAATATGCTGCGCTAACGTTATACCAGAGTAACGTTAGAAGAAGAAAAATCTATTAATAAATAGCCTTATATAAACCTGGACCGGAATAAATATGTTAGCAACAGTAGTTTATTACAGCTATTTCATATCGTGCCTATCCAGACATCACCAGTCACGTTTAATGAGCGCATTGTTTGGCTCAATACAGTTGGTAATATAGGTTAACCTAAGAACTTATTTGTGTGTGCAGAGTTGTTACTGTTAGCGCTATATTATATAATTAAATTTATATTTAATGTGGTTTCCACTGTAATGGATAACTGTTCCCCCTTTCTACCAGCAGGTGGCAGTATTTAAATGACTGACTGTATGGTGTCTTTGGTAACTGTTTTAAATCAAGATTACTGATACAGATATTGTTGTTCATTTTATTTTGTTTTTGATTTTATTTGCCTAGTTATCATCATCATCATTCAACCAGCCCAGAGTTAAACCTGCTTCTGTTTTAACCTGATTATAACACTGCTATCAGCTTCTTAGCAGCTCAGACAACAAACTCACATCAGACATGTCCTAATCCTAATGTAGGATAATTAATAATTTATAGATTATAAAAGAAGAATAATTTACCAGTGTGCTATATACTGTGTGAATCTTTCTATACACATTCCAGTTTGTATAACATACAAAACTCCGATTGTGTCATGCAAGTGAAGAGAATCCATACAAGTCTTGAAACTTTATATAGCACATACATGCTTTCAAGGGCATTGCATGTACAATCAATGGCTGCAGAAAAGGTAAGAACATTTTACAAGGTCCTCAAAAGAAAACCCCAAAACATAATTACATTACTAAAATCAGGCTGTCAACGCTGATTACATAAGCAATAACTGCAACAAAAAAAATTCCAGTAACTTTTGATACGTCCTGCTTATTGACTTGGACGAATCTTTGCCCATTCCTCTGTACCGAACAGCTTCAACTCTTGGATGTTGGTGGGTTTCCTCACATGAGCTGCTTGCTTCCTCATCCTTCCACAACATTTCAATCATTTTAAGGTCATAACTTTTGACTCTGCCTTTCCAAAACATTCACTTTATTCTTCTTTAAGGTAGGTGGGTATATTTTGTCACAATATAATATATATAACATAAAGTATAAATTGAGTTTGTAACTCCCTTCTGGTACATAGCAGACATTATCAGGCTAATATAGAAGCAATTATAAAAATGGTAAACAGAAATAAACTATGATCAGTGGAGCAGTGCTGAGGATGAACTATAGTTTAAGAGTCTGATAGCTTGGGGTTGCTCTGCAGTCTGTTGGTGCGACAGCAGAAACTTCTATATCTCTTCCCAGAAGGCAGCAGGATGAACAGGCTGTGGCTGGGTGGGTACTGTCCTTTAGTATCCTTTTGGCTCTGGGTACCAGTGATCTTCTGAGCAGTTTTAATCTCCCGCTGCAGAGCCCTCCGGTCCTGGGCTGTGCACATCCCATGGCAATTTGTGATGTTTCCAATCAGGTGATCACCACCATTTGCTGATGTAACGTGTCACACTGATGATGTATAATCCTCAAGGCTCTCCTTGGTGACCTCATCTGTCCATACTTTGAATGTCCTTACTTATGATCAGACTTGCAGCACTGCCTTTATATTTCAATGTTAACATAAAAATGTTTTAGAATGGCATAAAATTAAGAAATGAGAATGTGTCTGTACACCTAGCCTGTGTGTCTTAATCAGCATAAGCATTCAACTTTTGTTTGCTTTCAGTCCCTTTGACTGATGTATCATTCAATGTATCATTTGGACTGTGCAATGACAGATATCACAATAGATGATGGAGAAGTGAACTGTGCATCACTATGCTTACATGAACTTTATCTGAAAAATGTATGTAAAAGTAGAATTCCATAAATTATATTCCATAAATATTATCAAAACTTTAGGTGTTCTCATAGTGTGGTCTTGTATCAAATAATGATGGCAGTTGTTAAGTAGGCTATAGGCTATTCTGCTTAACATTGCCAATAGTAATTGCTGACAACAACTAGCCTTTAAAATCAATCTGGAATGGAAACAAAACATTTCAAGGTACACATTTCAAAGAAGACTATTATACGTGAATGAATATGAGGTAGCCTACTAGAAAAACAAAATTCATCAGGCGGTATCCAATGATAGACCACCCACCATGGGCCCAAACTTTTCTGTAGCTTTTCCATAGACAGCTTTTCAAAGCTGCCTCAGTATAATAGCCTACCGCTGTCACGCAATCTCTATGCGCAATCTGTGCTTCGGAGAAGTGCGATCGCGCCCATGGTCGCACCTTCTACGCTTAAAAATATAGCCTATTGCGCGTCTATGTCAGCTTAAGCGCGAATGCATGTTTAAAATACATAGGCTACATGTAAAGAGTGATTTTCATGACAACTACATTTTTTTTTGCTATGGTATAAATATTAAAGAAAGCTCTGTGCAAAACAACACTATTTAATTATTATTTACCGCATATATTTTGTTTTGACAATATAGTCGATGTCCTACATTATCAGATACGGTCAGGAATTTACGTCAATTTAAAAATATTTTTTTAATGTTATTATTGCTCATTAAAACCATCCTTGATTTCATTTCCAGAAGTGGTCCAGATCCGGAGCCGGTTTTTATGGTGAGGCCCAGCCGTAACAAAAATGCATGTGCTAGAGCGAGCTGCGGGCCACAATCGGCCCGGTTAACACACGCCAATGCCGAATAAGCCGCAGACGCCGCGGGGCAGCCGAGCTCGGGCCGATTGTACATGCTGGGACACGAAGTTGCGTAGGCTCAAGGTGTAGCTATGCGCTTGGTGTCGGCAGACACATAATAAAATCAAATTGTTTTTAGCAAAATCCACCAGATTCTTGTTCTAAATCTCACAGACTACCACTGTGGTCTTGTGGTGATTTTCATGTTGATCTACTGTTTTATTATTTAATAATTGCCTGCCAAAATCATGACCAATACTGTTTGTATACATTATCAAATATGCCTATATAAAAACAGTGAAGTAATAAGAAACTTGCAGACTTGGAGGAGTTCCGTTTGCACGCACGCACGACTTGTTAAATTGTTTAAATACATTTATGTTGTTAATAAATAACAATAAATTGCTGTACCTGCAATATTTCCAAGTTTTGTTTTTCACTGTAGAAATTTACAATGACATGATTTGTCAATGCAAGAGAGTACCGGCACTTGGCTCCCCCACCCCACCCCACCCCACCCCACCCCACCCCACGAACTGTATGCACCCACCAGTTTGAAAACACCCACAAATTTAAAAACGCCCACTTTTGTTCCGCAGAGACCCCATACTCTAGATGGCGCGACAGAGCTTCTCCGAAGCATAGATGGCGTGACCTTGACCGAATTATAATAGGCCTACTGATTTTGCGCCAACGAGTGGCTGTATAAAAAGCGCCAAAGCAGCAGCCTGCACTTTGCCTGTAACTATGGACTCCAGTCTGTCTCCCTACTTTGAAGTAATTGGTAAAATGTTGCTTAGTGACTGTACTGATGAGGACATTAGTAACCATCTGACATTTGAGTGCGGCTTGCAAAGAGGAGCATCGGTAGCGAATATTCGTCGTTTTTGCAAAGACAATGGCTTAAGAAGACCCCGAGTGACGGACAACGAACTGCATGCTGCTGTCTTCAAATCCATAAAACAGGTAGGCTTAACTGCCTCTCCTAATATGAAGTTTCAAGTGTGCATGGATTATTCAAGTTTTGTTTGCTGATGATGAAAGGAGTACCCAGGCAGCAACATAGTATCAGCCCAGATCCGGCCCACATCTGGACCGTGTGAAATCCACAGGTGTATGGCGTCATTTTTTAGTCAAATGTTATGAGCGTGTAAGACATGCTCACGAGCACATTATGTTATTTCACGCGCGCAAAAATGAACCTTCAGCTGGCATGATAAAAGTACTCGCGCACAAATTCAACAACCGAGAGGTGTACAGGTAGCTGCGAGCGAGCGCCTGGCATACTCTCATAGGTTAACTCTGCTTGTACAGTGGAATCCTGCTCGCGCGCAGCGGGCTTCTGCTCGCGGAATGCTGTTTTGCTCGCGCAGTGGATTTCTGCTCGCTCAGCTGATTTCTACTCCCTCGAGTCTACAAGACTTTTGACAATTTGGGGGCGGAAACCAAGGAGGGCACTGACCCTCTTATGATTGGTCACTTTCATCATGGAAAATCTTGGGAAATCCTAACCCCGCCCACCTTCAGACGCATTGCGAGTCACTCAGCTCGCTCTGTCCGGTTATCTCTGTATATTTTAGGCAACGAAATATGTACGGTGGCCCAGTAGTGCACAACACAACGAAATGTAAAAAGCAAACATAAGTTCACAACACAACGGAAACAAGCCACAACACAACGAAATAAAGCCACAACACAACGGAAATAAGCCACAACACAACGGAAAATCCACAACACAACGAAATAAAGCCACAACACAACGGAAATAAGCCACAACACAACGGAAAATCTACAACACAACGGAAAATCTACAACACAACGAAATAAAGCCACAACACAACGGAAATGCTCCCCCGACCACTAGAGGGCTCTTGGAGCCCAGTAAAGTTAGTTTTCCAAGCCATTGTTCTAGAGTCAGCAGTCTTTATATATAAATACCACGATTAGTTTTAACAGTGTATATCAACATAAAATATTACTTCAAAATAACCTACATGAATTATAGCTGCGTATTTGATTTATAGGCTACTCGAGAATGCTTGGACGCGCTTCCACAGCGCAGGGCACGTCTGGCAATTCCACCAAGTGGTTAAAACGTATAATTTATTATAATATAATTTGATAAATAAAAATAAAAACCATTTGGTGAAATAGGAAGGAATTGGCACAATTCCACCTATAATAAGTCAGTCTGGTCACTAGGAACATGATAAAAGAAAAAAAAACTTTTACAGAAATTTCCTAAAAAAAATAATTGTTAATTACTGTAAATACATGAAGGGTATTGGAAAAAAAGTCATTATTAAGTCATTATAAAAGTCATATTAAGTCAGTCTACTATCAAATACAATCAAGCTTTGGATTTTGAATATGTCTGTTTTTGAATGTTAAAAGTAATTTTAATTAAAACAAATTATACGTTTTAACAACTTGGAGGAATTGGTAGACGTTCCCTCAGGGATAATGCGCTGTGGTAGCGCGTCAAAGCATTCTAGAGTATAAATATGCAGCTATAATGCACGTAGGTGATTTTGAATTAATAAATGTCGATAAACAATGGTTAGCTACATACTGTTAAAACTAATCGTGGTGTTGATATATTTTTATAGACTGCTGACTCTCTAATGAACAATGGCTTGGAAAACTAACTTTACTGGGCTCCGAGAGCCCTCTAGTGGTCGGGAGCATTTCCGTTGTGTTGTGGCCTTATTTCGTTGTGTTGTGGATTTTCCGTTGTGTTGTGTCTTATTTCCGTTGTGTTGTGGCTTTATTTCGTTGTGTTGTGGATTTTCCGTTGTGTTGTGGCTTGTTTCCGTTGTGTTGTGGCTTGTTTCCGTTGTGTTGTGGCTTTATTTCGTTGTGTTGTGAACTTATGTTTGCTTTTTACATTTCGTTGTGTTGTGCACTACTGGGCCACCGTAAATATGTGATAAAACAACTTACTAACTATTTTCGTTTTCATTTAAAGAAATCTTAAACATGATAGCCACACAAATGTGGTTCATGCAACGCGTATTGATTATATTCACTGCACATAACGTTTGCCTATTAAAAAACAAAACAAAATATAAAACACAAACCTGCCTCTTTTCGTTTTAAATATAATATAAAAACATTAAACATTTTAATATGGTCCAGGCAATATGTGCATTTGTACTAAACAACAGATTTTGCAGTAAACAACATTACAGTTTTTATAGCCTTACTTGAAATTACAAAAAAAAATACTATGAATGTAAGCTACTTGACTTAGCCTATATTTTTAATAATGTTGTTTATATGACGTCTTTGAGTAGGCAAACATGCACGTTGTGAATGGGGAATATGCTTCAACAAAATAAAATAAAAGTAGACTCATTGACTAGTGGTTTCACACTTGATGACCCCAGTGTATGTGTTTGTATTACATGTCTCTCCTAAATAGAAATTGAATCAATCATCTTTTCTCTTTTCTTTACCTTAAGACTGGTCCTACCTATGGCAGAAAAATGATGACAGGCTATCTTGCAGCCGCAGGAGTCCATGCATCCGAAGGTCGTGTGGGAGATGTCTTGCGCAACATTCACATGCCTTATCACAGGGCACGATGTCAGGTAGGTTTGATCTAATGTCAATAAAGGTCGGATTTACTAAAGGCTTATTAAGTGTATTGATTATTGGATTTTTAAGGTTGGGATTTCCTGGCATTGAGGTAAATGAGACAGTTTAATTGGTTAGTGTTTTTGAAAAGTTCTATCAGTAATGATAATTGTACTAACATTACAAGTACTCACTTCAGCAGTAGCTGTAGCAGTAGTCCTTGGTACTATGAATAGTAGCAGTAAGTGTATTGTGGTAGTAGAATGTCTTGCAGTATTGTTTTCAATCAGTACGATAATCAAGTAACAGTGGTTGCTCAGGTGTTATGTTGTTTGGTTGTAAGAGTAGGTTACAGGAGGGTTTAAATGTATTTGCTACAGTATAGTAGGTTATGTCTAAAGCTTTACACCAATGTGCTTTTTTTTCTTTGATTTGAAAAACTACGGTTTTCTAATGATGTACTGATTTTCTGTCTGTTTTTTGTATGTTTTTAAGGGAGCCAGGAACCTTAATCCTGTTCCATATAATGCTGGCTATGTGGGTCACAAAGTACACATAGACCAGAATGAAAAAATGGTTATGTTTGGTGTGACTCATGTGCTGGCGATCGATGGCTTCTCCAGCAAAATTGTTGGAAAATCAACAATGCCTGTGAAGAACAACCTCACCATATACAGTGACATTTACAGGTAATTTAAACCACCTTTTAAATGTACCCAAAAACAGCAAAATAACTTTTTCAAAATAAGAACCAGCTTCTGGAAATCATCCCAATTCATGATTTGCTTAAACACTGTTTGCTTAAACACAAAACCTTAAAATCAAATTGGCCAATTTTCAGGCCTTATCTGTGAATGTTAAGAATGCAATTTTATCTATACAAATAATTAATTTGATTATGAGGTTAGCATTATTTTTAAAGTAGTTTTAAAAGTTTACTCTAATTTGTAATATAAACAGCAAACAATTACAATTAAGATGCAGAAATTAGTGAAGGAGTTTGTAGTAGTTTCGAAGTAGTTTGGGGTTCATCTAATCATATAATTGTTGCAGCTATACTGCCTTTTAAGCAGCCAGTCAACACTCAGATTACCTCCCCACTACCTGACAACATAAGACATATTTCAGCTATATATATTTCAGCTAGAGGTGACACTAACAGACTCCATACTGCTGTCAAAGAATTGGGAATATTATCTTTTCTTGCAGAGGTGCCGTGATGGAGTATGGGATGTGGGACCAGGTAAGAGTGGACCATGGGAAAGAGTTCTACCTTACTCTTTACATGCAAGAGAAATTGGCCAGCCACCGCCACAACACAGAGAGGCCACCATATATGCAAACACCATCAACAAAGGTGAGTACAGTTGAGCAAAATATGCACACACCCTGATTGTAATTTGTAAGTTTCAATGATTTTAATGTCAGTCTCCCTTTTAATTACAGTGCTATGCATAAGTTTAGACACCCATGCCAAAGTTGACTAAAAAGAGGGATAAAAAAATCATCTTTTGGAAATTGAACTTAATGCCTTAATTTAAAAAATTAGGAAAAATCCAACCTTTAAGGACACCAATTTTCTTTGTGAATGAATAATTTATCGTAAATAAATAAATGTTCTTCCGTAAAATACAGGGTGCATAAGTTTGGACACCCCTATGTTAAATTCCAATAGAGGCAGGCAGATTTTTTTTTTTAAGTATTTTTTTTTTTTTTTTTTTTTTTTTTTTTAGGATACTATGCATCCTGATAGTTCCCTTGGCCTTTGGAATTAAAATTTAATCATCACATAGCCTTCACCATAACTAGAGATTGGCATGGGGTACTTTCCATAAGATCATATCTCAATGCAAATCAAACCAGCTATTAGGCTTACTGAAATAAAACCATGCCAATCTCTAGGTATGGTGAAGGCTATGTGATGATGTGGGGCTATTTTAATTCCAAAGGCCAAGGGAACTTTATCAGGATGCATAGTATCCTTAAAAAAAAAAAAAAACTTTAAAATAAAAATCTGCCTGCCTCTATGGGAATTTAACATAGGGGTGTCCAAACTTATGCACCCTGTATTTTAAGGAAGAACATTTATTTATTTACGATGTATTATTCATTCACAAAGAAAATTGGTGTCCTTAAAGGTTGGATTTTTCCTAATTTTAATTAAGGCATTAAGTTCAGTTTCCAAAAGATGATTTTTTTTTATTCCTCTTTTTAGTCAACTTTAGTATGGGTGTCTAAACTTATGCATAGCACTGTAATTCCTTATGCTTGTATATATTTGTAATGTAAAGCTAAAGGTTGGTGATAATTGTGTAGTGTTGAAATCAGCTCTTGTTGGACAGTGTTCTCTGTGTAAAGTATTTTATATTTTGCTTTGACAGAATCACACTATTGAAAGAATTTGGCCTGAAGTCAACAATAGGGTGAACTACCCTTTAAAAGTGGCATTGGTCCAACTAGTGGATCAGGAGGTGTTGGATATGGAGGACATGATGTCCAAATTCTGTGTGTCATCCTTGACATGCCAGTTGGCTCGGCTTGGAATTGACCGTGTTGTGCAAGCGTGGAATGCCCACAGGATTCCAGGTTTGTGTTGGGGTTTGTCTCAACAAAATTTGAGTCTGATTGCATGTCATCTCATTGTGAACAAAATTTTGAAAATGCGTTATAAAATGTGTGATGCCTATTATTAATGACAATGTCACGCGTTTTGTATACTATTTTAAGTGGTTTTCTGATGAACATATTTTTTAACTTGTTTAATAAAACATTAGGGGAAGCATGATGCAGATCATAAGCGAGTTCTGAGACCATCATTGAGCTTTGTACTATAACATTAAGTCCTAGGTAATTTTATGCAACATTTATTAAAACACATTTTCATAGTCGTTTTGGTAAAGCAAATTCACATTTTACTATGCAAATCCTAAATGTTATGTTGTAGTAAATAACAGAATAATTTGTCTAATAACAACAGTCATCCTTAAGCTATCGTAGATTGTTCCCCCTCAGAGGACCACAATGGAAATAAGCCCACAGCTTTCTTGTGTATTTTATCCTCGGCAGTTTTTTTAAAAATGCGTATGAATTGGTCTTTTGGGCTTGATTGTACTTGTTTTAACTTTTATACGCATGAAGCAAGATTGTGGGTCGCGCTTCTCAAAATGCACAGTGGTTCGACAAAGTGGGATTTATTTTATTTTAAAAAAAAAATAAATAAATAAATATTGTATAGCTTGAGCAATGTATCCTTTTTATCTTTACTACTTTTAGGAAAGGGAATCCCCAGTTACTTGGCCAGAGAGGGATGCCCAAAACGCATATCCACAGACCTTTTGCCAGAGGCATCAGTGGCTGCAGACTGGTATGAGCAAGAGGTGGGATCATTGACCAGAGTATCACACTTTGGCACCAACCCCTTTCAGAGTGCACAGGACCAGGAAACTGCAGAGAGGGAATTTGCTCTGCAATGGCCAGATGTGACTGTAATGTTGGACAATGCTGTCAACAATCAACCAGAAGATTTTAAGTCTGGACTCCAAGGCCTGATCGATTTGACTAGAAGACATTGTCAGCGTTGACATTACTTTAGAGACATCAGTGGCTTGCTTTAGCCTCAGTGTTCCCAGGACATCATCCCTAAGTGGCTTCCGAAAACCTGTTGTTTATAATTGTTTTTGTTTTTGCCTTAGCAATATTTTCAGTGCTAACAAATTTTAACACATGGCAATTTAAAAAAAATTTGTTATGTGGTAAGTTAGGTTAAAGTTGTTGTTTTGTGTGACTAAACAGACTGTTAAACTTTGAATAAAAATATGCTTGGTTCAGGTTTGAAATTCATCTTTTATTATATAGGCTATGCAGTCTAATATCATAGTAAGCCCCCACCCAGGGGCGTTGCTAGTCGTGAAGCTCTACTGGGGGCACAGGGGCACATACGTTGCTTAAAGCATCCGAGATCAAATGACATCCTAGATCATATCATCGTGCTAATCCTGATCTGGCTAATTGGGTTCTTCGAAAACGACCTGCCGGTTATGATTAGTATCGCTGGATTGAGTTATCTGAGATAATTGCGCGTTCATGCGCTGGTTTAAAAGGGATATGTATCGATAGTAGAAACATTGATCAGCAACGCTGCTATTGGCTGCTCAGCGTGGCCAAAGAGCACGCTCAGTTTTTCTCCGCAGCAGAGCAAGATAGTTTATTCGGAATTTTAATGTTTTATATAAAACGCCAGGAAACACCTTAAAGTCTGCAAAAGCCAGGAGGGCTGGCAAAAAGTAGCAGACAATTTAAATCCGTTAGAAGTGGCCATGTTAGATGTTTTTAAAACTTATTAGAATAAAGTTTATATTTTTGTATTTTAATAATTGCATTATTTGTTCGTTGTAGCCTAATGTCCGTCACAACAATAGAACATGGGAACAAATCAAAGTTAAGTACAAAAATATTCTACATAATGATCATTTTTAGCCTACTTAGCCTTACTAGTCTCCTTTAAAAAGGCACTGTTAAATAAATGTTCTGTTTATAAAAGCAACCATGAAAAAGCATGAGAAAAAAAGAAAATAAACGATCTTAGTTAGTAGGCTACAGTAAAATATTTTTTGCTGCATTAAATCAAGTAAGGCCTAATCCAAATGGCTGGTATAGTCATTTCAACTGTTAAATCTTGATTAATAATGAGTTGCTTTCACCTGCGAAAATGAAAACTTAATGTAGCCTACAAATATTTTGCCATGAGTTATTGATCACATTTATGCAAAGAGTTTTTGCTTTTGTTAAAGCCCGACTCCGATTAGTCGAAAATTAGTGCGTTTCCAACAAATTAATAATGCAAACATAAAGTCATAAGGGAAAAAAAAAATCTCTCAGAAATTGCACTAGAGCTGCGCTGGACTTCCCGTGTCAGCTCCGCTTATGAAACCGCAGTCTAAATCCTGTTTACATGAAATAAGCCTGCTCGCGAGCAGGTTTAAGATTGCGCACCTGTTGCTATGAGAGCAAGTCCAAGAATGTCTAAGAACCAAACTATTCAAAGATCATGACAAATTGCCAACAATCAAATCCAGCTAAGTGAGTTAGCGACGTACAAAGAATGGGCACTACTAGGTCCCCAATTGAAAATGAGGCGGAGGTGGTAAAATCCTAACACTATGGGGTCCGGGGGCATGACCCCCCGGACGAACATTTTGTTTAAAGATAAATTCATTAATCTGGTGCACATTGAGTCACGCGAGATCTGTTGTTAAAAATAAATAATCCAGCCGCCAACCACCCATTCTTTGATTTAGATAGGCTATATCTGCATGATCATCATATTAAAATTTTTCAAATTCTCAGTGCTAAGCATGATAACATATCACACTGAAGTATAGGCTGATTGAAAATGAACATTTATTTAAATTAAAAGTTCTTCTTTAGGCAAAATTACATTTCCTGTATAGCCTAAACAGAGGCTTTAACCTTCAAACTTAATTGTTAATGTTTTATTACATCACTTTTTGAAAACACTCTTATCGGAATAATTGTTGTAGGCTACCTTTATAAAGGGCATTTCCCCCCTAATAAATATGCTCTAAATTTCTTTTAAAATTCTTACATTTTACCAATACATTCAATTAAAATAATAAGACACTATAGGCTCAAATGACATAGTGCCTAATTTACGCATGGTTGTGTGTAGGCATACATTATAGGGCTATATTATCAACTAATCGCGACTTGCATTAAATGAAATAAAACAGAATCTTCCTCGCGTTTTCGGTGATTAGTTAGTTATTTTTTTATATTACCTAGCCTATATTTTAGGCTATATCACTTTTTCCTTAAAACAAACACAAAACACACACGTGTCCCAGACAAGAGTTATAATGTCAAGCACTGATACGTTTTCTTTGATTGCTTTCCCTTAGGACAGTTGTTGAAAACGAAAGTAAATGTGTGACGCGCGTTCATTGCGTTTTACCGTGATGAGAGTTCCATCTCTTTATTAAACTCACCACATTTAATTATAATGATTTATCTGTCATCCACCCTCGATTTTTTTTTTATTAGGCTATTATATACCCAGCAAACACAGAACGTTGGCACAACGTAGCCAACCTTCTAACAACGTTTTAACAACATGGCCAAAAGGTTGCTATAACTACGTTGTGTAGTGAAGGTTGTTACAGCGTTGTCACAATGTTGGCATTAAACCACCGTTCAGGGCCATTGCTTAAGGTTGTGCCAACGGTGTCTTGACAACCACTGGACTACATAATGTACTCGTCACTGCCCTGAAGCGGGAAAATCAGCCTTTTAAATTCCACACCTGTTGTTGGGCTCATTGTGTTCTCATTCATCATCGAGCAAGGATACGTGAGTATTGCGTTTAGCCTACCTCAGCTATCAAACACAACCTACAACTTTAATTTCTAATAATGTAGCATCGCTCGCACTGTTTAGTTTTTCGTTTGATTTTTCCGCTATTTATCGTTTCTTTACTCCTCTGGATTTGTGGATGTTTCCCCGGTGACACCTGCTTTCGGCTACTGTCTGCCATACAGACCCGGTTTTGTTCATTAAATGTTCTGATCTGCCTTTGCTTTTTATGTTTTATTTATTATACTTAAAATAAATTTGTATATTCATTTATTTCTTTTTTTTTCTTTTTTTTCACAAATGTATGACTTTTGGAAGTGCAATATAGGCTATATGCAGTTTTAATCAAGTTGAATTAACGAAACCAATTCTGTCATTTTTACTCTTCAAAGTGTAGGCTACACTTGCAGGTGATGATAGCCACATTAAATAATAATATAGATAATTAATAAACGATAAAAAGTAGCCTATATAATTATCTAACAAAATACACCATATAAAAATATTGTCAGAACGTCGTCTCTCAGTTGCTGAATGTCGCGCAACAACGTTGCTACAGCTCTGTCACGTCTTACAATCCTACGTTGTCACAATGTTGCGAGCACGTAGATAGCAACGTTGCCTTAGCAGAAATGCAACGTGCCAGAGACGTTGCCACAACGTAAATGTGTTTGCTGGGTAATAGCCCGCTCGACCCGTGTATTATGAATGGTGTTTGAAGGCCAAACAATTGGATAACAATAGCTTGAAAATAGTCCATCTAAGCCAATAATAATAAAAATAGAACTATTTTTGTATAGGCTACACTAGGGCTGGGCGATAATTCGATCTCGATACGGGATCGCGATAATATTCTGAACGATTTCGATAATATGCTTGGGACATATTATTCGATATCATATCACATGAAAAACTAAGCGCAACAGTATCTGCCGCCTGCCGGCTGCCGGTAGGACACGCCCACTTCTCAGCGAGCAGCGTGGCTACTACAGTAAACAGAAGGAGACTGAGAGAGAGGGAAAAAAGTTGTAAAAAGGATAAAAAAATTAGCGAAACTGAAGTTGAGGACAGCGAAAATAATGCCGACCGTGAAGGCGACATCACTACATAACTCGAGACCGAAGACATTGTTGAAAAAAAAAGGTAACACGACGTCAATTGTGTGGACGTGGTTTGGATATGGCAGACAGCTGACAAGCTGAGCCATATCGCATTAATTATCACAGGCGATCCGTGATAATTAATGCGATATGGCTCAGCTTGCCAGTTAACTACGTCTCTGTGTTGTAAATGCCACTCCATCTGAAAGCAGGTGATGGCGATTTACTTCTAATCAAGGAACCGGCTTTACTGACGAGATGTGCCTATAAACAATGTCATGTGATATATCGCCCAGCCCTTGGTTTACTATGTTTACATATTTGTGCAATTTTGGCTCAGATTTCATTCTACTTATAAAATAATTCTAGAGATCTACCTTAATCTTTCAGGTAGTATTTGTGCCAGGGCCATGTTTACTCTTTTTGTACTTGAGATGTTCACTGTCCAGCCAAAGCAATTTGATGTTATAGTTGTCACAGCTGTTAGTTTATATACAATGTTTCAATAAGTAAAAGTTTGTATTATTGTATAAAGGGAGATGACTCATGATGTTTGCAATTACAAATGATGTGCACAACCTTTTATTTTTGCATTTTTCAATACCTCCAAATACGCTGCTCTCTTGACCAATAGAAAGATTCATACAATGTGGGAGTGTAATGTGAATCCTTTGGCTGCATGAAGACCTTAACAAAAATATTTTGTGCTCATTATTGAAAGGCATATTGTTTAATTTTTTATGTTATTAATCTTTATTCTAAAGTTTCAGTGAATATCTTGTTTCTTCAAGCTTCAGGATGTCCCTTACACTGGCAGAATCTGCAAAAACTACATATCGTGATAAGAATCGAGATCGATCAATATGGAAAAACATATCGTGATAAAAAAAAAATCCATATCGCCCAGCCCTAGGCTACACACTTTTGTTTCGTCATGTTTTAGCCTACCTGGCTACCTCAATAGCGTGCCAACCACATTCTATATCCACAACTTTCCTGCGAGTCTTAATGGGCGTCGCAGACGCATTGCACGTGAACAGGAGCGTATCATCATAAATTATCCGAAACTCAGACATGAGAAATATAGCCTATCTAAAGCTTGAAATGTCTTTAAATGAAACAATTCAAAATGAAAAGAAATAGGATTATGTAATCCAAGATGTGCATTTCTCTCTATTATGCGCGTTCACTACGGAGATGGCGATCGTCAACTTCATCTTTGCAGCAGACACTGACAGAAAACACCAGTTTATTAATAAAAATCAATGCACGCGTGTCACCGGATTTACAAATGCACACCTTGCTTGTTGCACGCACACTCGGCACACATATGATGACGAAATAACGAGATAGCCTATTTTGTTGAAATAACATTATTATTATTAATAATAAGTATTAATATTTAATAATAAATCTTTAATAATATTTAATTGAATGCCGAATGTTGTGCGGTAAAAGTATTTATATAAATTATATTTAGCACCCCCTCAACACACGTTCAAAAATTATCTGGCGTCGCCCCTGGTTAAAATGATTGGGTCTAAATTGGGCTCGGGCTCATAATTACAGTTAATGTGTCGGGCCGGGCTCGGACTCGGACACAACGGGCTCAGGTAGGGTCGGGCTTGATTTTTTGGGCCCGATCTAAGCTCTACTCCTCATTATCCAAGCAAGTTGTTTGGGCTTGTTGAGGCTCTCTGATAGCGGTATCTTCAGGCTAACGTAAACCGGAAGTTCGTTACCGGCTTGTTCCAGTGGTACCTGCTCAGACCTGCGCGTCAGCTTTTGTTTTACAAGCGTTGATTGTTTTATTATTGCGTTGCAAATAGACAATTTCTATTACTCTATAATATAATTTCTATTAAATACATTGACGAATAAAAATAAATTGTTAAAGTCAAACTTCAGATTTACTGGGACACAGAAGATTTATAGGCTACTGGGGCACAAGACCGTAAAGGGGGTCTAGCAACGCCCCTTCTCCGGGCCCCGCCCCGAATTTCAGACAATCTCATCTGGTCACCCTATCAGTAAGCATTAATGTTGAAAAGTTAACGGATTATTTTGAAAGGTCATTTCCTGGCGCTCAAAAAATTGCGCGAAGAATTCAGATTAGGCTAGGCTACTGCTCATTTGCACCTGGGGGACCACCGCCGATTTGACTCTTGCAGCATCTCCGTGAAAGATGAATTACCAGCAGGACAAAGCCACCCTCTGGCGTGGACCCAGAACGATACAAATCCGGGAAGTGGACATCACCCTGGAAAACATTTCGAGAATATTTAAGGTTAGAAAAAAATATCAAATTCAAAGTGTAGGCCTATCCGAGAAGAGGTATACAATATAGGTTAGGCTTAATATTGGTTTAGCCTAAATTTAGTCTTGAAAGAAATAGTGTAAGTTAACGTTATGTTAAAGAGGCTGGAATGCCCAAACTCGGCAACAAAGTTATGTTTACAATAAACTCCTGTTAAAATAGTTTTTATGGAGTGCATGCCATGGTATGAAGACTAACTAAAAAATGCTGGGTTCTTTCAACCCAAATTTGGGTAAAATATGGACGATCCCAGCCGCTGGATTACAGTTCTAAATTATTATTTTTTAACCCAATGTTTGTGTTTGTCCATATTTTACCCAGATTTGGGTTAAACAACCCAGCATTTTTTAGAGTCTATCCACCTCAAGTGCCTTATGATGATGTAATTTTAGTGACACTGATATGAGCATGCCTTATCTGTGAGCTCTTAGCTTTCCAAATTAGGCCCAGCAGCAAAAGCAAAAAAATTTGAGCCTAGTTAGCGCCAAATTGGGTGTAATTGCGCACGTTTTCATTATAGACCACAGCTGCAAACTTATCTGCAGAAATTGTATTCTGTGTTCCCCAATAATTTCAACACTGGTAAATAATTCTTAATCTTCACCGACCAAACGTAGTGATGGCCAAATGAAGTGTTTCGAAGCATTATTGCTTTCTGATACAATTGTGTCGAAAATGGTTCATTACTCGAAGCTTCATTCAGATATAAATTGCAGCGCCATCTCCTGGTGAAGTAAATGTAATGCAACAAAGCGGACAACCATAAAATGCAAGTAACGCCCCGTTTATTACGTGTTTACCGAGGCGATCAAAGCTGAAACCGTGTTAGTGCTGTGAAACTCAAGTTATGTAGGTGAATTAAGCATGATGTGTGTGTGTAATTATTTATTTAAACAAGGACAGAAGATCAGACCAGCTTAAAAAAAAGTTGGAAATCATCACAAAAATTCTAATGCTTTATATTAAAATAGTAACCATTGGCTTTTACCATTTAAACCACTACAGAATTATTTTTTGTATTGTGTTTGTTTGGGACATATTCCATTAGGGATTTAATGCCCCCACCAATACAACCCAACACATATCAGTAGACCCACAGAGACCACTATAATTCCCATTACAACCAATAAAATTCCCATGAAAACCATTAAATCCAATATAATTTCTGTAAATTGTTCCTATATTTTTTTTTACCTTCACTTTTATAAGAAATACAGCTGCCAGGTTTCAAACCTGTCAACACTGGATTGGGCTGTCAAAGCAGTCAGGTGGTTCACTACAGGAGTGAACCAGTGTGTTTGCTTCAGAAGTCATTTTCACGTGACTAGTGACGTAATGATACAAGCTCCGAAGCAGTGGTTCATTGCAAGGACTTTTCGAGTTTGAAGCAAGCTTCGGAGCGTCGGTGTCAGACGTAACATCACTAACCAAACTGCGACGTTATTATTGTCACTGTTTGGGGTGTCATTTTCATTACTTGAAATGTACAGAAAAATTATTTTAGAGCCATCGGTAAGGGTTGAAATGGTCCCTGTTTCTCCTGCTGAAAGCAGTTTGTTATTTACAATGATTTTAAATAATGAGATACGTTTTGATGTAGTGAGAATAAAATCTGGAAGAGTCTTTTTACTCTGCCTGTGTGAGTGAGAAAGAGAGAGAAATAAAATCAACTTACATTGTCATATTTGTATTTGCAGCTGATGCCGACCAGCATCTATTTAATTTCAGAGACTGGCGTTGTCCTGCTACCCAGCTCAACAGGGTACATTGGGGACATCGAACTATCAGGGAGATATGAGGTTTGTGGAGAGGAAGGCCCTACTGCACCAGTGCCACTGCCAACCCAATCTCTCCCAGCACAACCTAATCTGTTCAGATTTGCGACCAGGCCTGTGGCTTCTGCTGTCCGTTCAGGACCAGCGCCTGCACCAGCCGCAAGAAGCTTTTCGAGGTTTGTTGCAACATAAACCAAATACACCCTCAGAGCATTATTGCAAAGGCGTGAGGGAAAACATAAAAGCATGGTATGGAAGGCTGAAGGATAAAACAACTCTCTAAATGTATCTCTATCTATCTCCGTTTGTATCTGTCAAAAGGAGCATTTCAATCGGAAGGGTGGAGGGTGGAGTCCTTCGTGCGGACGGAGTAACTTCGTGCGGACTTTATGTAACTTTTTTGGAGCGTGAGGCAAATGTGTCCACTATAACTGAAAAAGTGAAACATGACCTGGGCTCAGAGGAAGACATTGTCCTTTGTGATGGTCAGGGAAACCGCCTCATTGAAGGCATTGGCACAACAGGTATTGTATTGTAAAAAAAAAAAAAAATCCTACTTAAAGGTGCATTCAGCGATCCTGTTTGGCGTAACGTCTTGTTGATGTTTGAAATTATTATCAGCGGCAACCTATAGCCGCTGAGAGGCTAAGCAGCAGGAAAGATCCGTGAAGCGTTTCCATGCATTTAAAATTCACACTCAAAAAAAAGATTAGTTACATAGTTTTAACATAAACCAATTAATAATCTGAATGTGATTCATATTTTTAAGTCATATATATAAATGAAACGGATAAGATTTATGTAATTGTATTAATAAACTAAATGTGATTCATATTTGTCAGTCATATGTAAATGAAACGGGTAAGATTTATGTAATAGTACACAGAAAAACGCCCATGTTAAATTAACACTTCTCAGTATTCATATGTGTGCACACTACAGAGTTAAAATACCATTGAAGCAGTGTTGAAGTTAATGAGATAATTAAGTGGTGATTGAGCATTAATTATGAACACCTGCTGTTAACAAGCAGAATCACTGAAGGAAAGAAAAGGCTGTCTGCAGAGACTGCGTTTTTTTACAGTGTGTTCAGGGGACAGGCAGCTAGCGGACAGTGAGGAGATGTTTGCGGTAGGTGACAAAAATGTTTTGGCCTAAAAAACGTGTGAGATTGCTGAATGCACCTTTAATAGTAGTTCATTATTATTATTGACATCACATATCTTGGATATCACTTATTTTTTCAATATTGTCTGATTAGCTTGTTTATTGAATGTATTTCACTTTAATTTTGTAGCCTTTGTAACGTGTTTTCATATAAGCTGATAATTGTCCCACTCTTTTGCAACCTGTTGCACTCCTGGTTGCCAGCAATGGGCTCTCTCTTACTTCCTTCATTAAGCAAGGTCAATAGGTAGTTAGTTGTGCCTTTCATCTAAACCACATTAAACTTGCCAAGGAGTCTGTTCAAAATCAAAAAAAGTAATGGAATTGAAATTTGAAAATGTAATTTTATCCCCAACATCTTCTCTTTAGGACTCTTGTTCTGGAAGCAGAATGCTCGGAAGATTGTTGCCCTCTGTGACAGTGCCTACCAGGATTTGATGAGACGGAAGAGAAGGAGGACAAGGTAACAAGCATACTGTTTATAGAAGCCTTCATCTATTACAGAATTCAAGACTAACTTCTTTCAACACAAAAGGCACTGCAGAGTAAATACTCCAGAGTCTCCACATGTACATTTAAATTTTGAATTTCAAGTCAATAAACCCTTTTCAACATATAAGCAAATTCACAAAGACCAATAAATTCTGTCAAAAACCATCCAGCAATGGAGATGACTTTAAGTTGATTAGGCATTATCAAATTAAGTTATTTTAAAGTATGCTGAATACAAATAAACTGGTTAAAAGGTGTGACGGCCCCAAGAGCTCTTTGTGTTGGGCCTCTGTACTGTGTGTTTCTCACTGCAGGCAATTAAGCAGATTGGGAGCACCTGGCTAGTAGCCCAACCTATTTAGGCCTGCCCGCCCAGACACCAGTGTCGGTGTTTGCGCCTGCCACACTATTCTTTTGTTTTGTGTTGTTTTAAATAAATTTGTTAATCTTTGAAAACCTGAGTTGTATCCTCCTCCTTTGTTGCGGCCTGAGAGCCGGGGTTGTAACAAATTGGGGGCTCATCTTTTTTTTTTTTTATTCTGGTAGGTTTAATTTTAATAACCTAATTTAGTAAGTTTGTTGCGTTCTAGGATTTTTTTTTTTTTTTTTTTGGAGGATGAGCTTGAGCAGGTTTTGGGTCACATTTAAAACAAGTGGTAACACTTTACAATAAGGTTCATTAGTTAACTACATTAGTTAACTACATTAGTTAACATTAATTAATAATGAACTGCACTTATACAGCATTTATTCATCTTTGTTAATGCTAATTTCAACATTTACTAATACTTTATTAAAATCTTGCTAACATTAGTTAAAGGGATAGTTCACCCAAAAATGAAAATGCTGTCCTCATTTACTCTCCCTCAAGTTGTTCCAAACCTGTATGATTTCCTTTCTTCTGCTGAACACAAAAGAAGATATTTTGAAGAAAGTCGGTAACCAAACGACTGATGGACCCCATTGACATCCATAGTAGGAAAAAAAAAATACTATGGATGTCAATGGGGACCAGCAACTGTTTAATTACCAACCTTCTTAAAAATATCATCTTTTGTGTTCAGCAGAAGAAAGGAAATCATACAGGTTTGGAACAACTTGAGGGAGAGTAAATGATGACAGAATTTTCATTTTTGGGTGAACTATCCCTTTAATGCACCGTGAACTAACATGAACAAAAAATGAACAGTTTTATTTCTATTAACTAACATTAACAAATATTAATAAATACTGTAACAAATGTATTGCTCATTGTTAGTTCATGTTAGTTAATACATTAATTAATGTTTAATAAATTAACCTTATTGTAAAGTGTTACCAAACAAGTTTTTTGCGATTGTGGTTAAGGAGCTGGTTTTATAACCATTTCTGCAGAAAAGGGATGAGTGTGAAACTAAAAAGTCCTTATGTTAAGTTGGGTTAGGTCATCAAAACCAAAAATATAGATAACAGCAAATAATCAACGTGGCTGTTCAGCATGACTTGCTTGAATTGTGTAAACTAACTTTTTTGTACCCCACAGTGGCATTGATGACCAAACTGTCCGATGTGTCGAGGAGCTGGTGCTGGCAGCCGAAGAGCTGCCAGCTATTACGGAAGCACTGCGGGACCTGGGGCTATATGCTCGGGCAAATAGGGTCAGCACGGTGGCTCTGACTGGTGACCAGGTGGCAACAGTCAGGTCAACGTTTCAGTGCCTTATATGCAGAGGTTAGTCAGTTGTAAATTATCTACAAACAAGTCATTCTGCAGTAAAATCAAGTCATAGCATTACCCTATTGAAAGTCGCCTGTCACATTAAAGGGTTCAACATTATAAACGGACACTGCACTGCCAAACTTTGTTCAAAGATTTATTTTAGATTCTACTACAGAACCCAGGGTTTCAGAAGAAAACAAATATGTACTGCTTAATTACAGGGAAATGTGCCAAAACATTTTATGTTTAATGTAATCTTGCAGCTATAAAACAATGGCATATTGGATATTGGATTTTAATTTTAGTATCAATATAAGTGTGATGTAGCTTCAGTGAAGATGTGACCAGCAGAAAAAAATATGGATGTTACTGTCATACAATATAGAACAAGAGGCTTATGACACCAGAGATATATAGGGGATACAAGGGAATGTTTAGACAGATATCATTACTATGACTACAATTTTTATTAAAATTTAATTATTGCAGTCAATGGGTATATATATATATATATATATATATATATATATATTAACACACTGTAACACTAACAAGTGAAATGAGACAGATGAAAATTGCTTGAGACAACTGTTGAAATATTTGTTGAAAAATATTCTGAATCTTGCAGATGTGATGGAAAACCCAGTTGTGGCACCGTGCTGCCGCAGCCTCGTTGGATGCCGGGTCTGCGTTGAGCAGTGGGCAACTACCTCTCCGCACTGCCCAAAATGCAGGGACGAGATGTTCCAAGAAAAAAAATTTGAAATTACAGGGATGGGGGAGATTGTCAATGTTTTGAAGGACACTATTAGTTAGGGGATTGTTTTAGTTAGTTTTTAGTTTAGGTTTTAAGTTAAGTTAAATGGTTAAGTTTGGTTATGTTCATCTGTTATGTTATTTTATGCAATTAATAAATTGTTCAATTTTATTTTCTATTATTCTCACTTGCAGAACTCCTTTTGTTGTATTCATTTTGTTATTTTATGCAAATAATAAATTAATGTAAATATTTTAATAAAATAAATTATGTTCACTTGCATGACATACTGCTTGTTGTCTATTATACACACTAGAACCACACACCCCACTGGACTGAAGGCCTATATGTGAGACATGTTTTTAAATTTGTGAGTGTTACAGTCAACTCCTAAAACTTTACGCAGTATAATAACACATGTAAATCAGACAATCAAACATGAGGAGAAAGAGCTCATTTTATTGAGTAGGCTAATGCCTTAAGCAGCTGTGCTAAGAAACGTGATTTGTGAAAGCACAGTTGTAATGAAAATGATGGGAAGTGTTTTAATTACAGAACATAAATCAATATCTCCATGACAGTAGCTCGCACAAAGCAGACACAGTGCGACACCTACTGGTGTCTGTAATCGTTTTGAACTGCCCTTGATTTTAAACTTCGTTGGATTATTAACGTTACATGGAGGACTGAGAACCTTCACATATGTCGTTTTTGATTGTATTATAAACAAACTACTATCACTATTAGTTACCTAACTAGCCTGTTCAATACATTTCTATATTAACACTGTATAACGTGAGCGAGGTAACAGCGTGTCCTTGGGCTTTTTGAAAATAGCTATGATGCGTTAGGATAAAATTATATTTGAGGACCAACACAAGTTTTACGAGGGTGTCAATCGAATGGCAAAGACGAGATAGGGACTGATATTTTGATGGCGGAGTCACGTGGGAATTCACGTTGAATCGCTGTCAGTTCGCTGTCCATTACGGTGGAAACCACATTAAATATAAATTTAATTATATAATATAGCGCTAACAGTAACAACTCTGCACACACAAATAAGTTCTTAGGTTAACCTATATTACCAACTGTATTGAGCCAAACAATGCGCTCATTAAACGTGACTGGTGATGTCTGGATAGGCACGATATGAAATAGCTGTAATAAACTACTGTTGCTAACATATTTATTCCGGTCCAGGTTTATATAAGGCTATTTATTAATAGATTTTTCTTCTTCTAACGTTACTCTGGTATAACGTTAGCGCAGCATATTATGACCGTTCTAAAAGCTTGGCTTTTATTTTGATAGGCCATATTTACTATTACTTCCGGGTCACGTGGCCAACCTGTCTGTATTTCAATGTAGATCTTCAAACGAAAAAATGGAAAAAGGAATTTCCAAAAACCAAAATCGGACCGTTATTTGATTTTGGTTTTGTCATTTTTCGTTTTTGGATTCAGAACCAAAAACGGGAGAACGGCTCTTTTTTTTCCGTTTCTTTGTTTTTGGTTTGAAACGACAAACGAAAAACAGGTGGTTTCTCGTTATTTTGATTTGTGTTTCAAACGAAAAAACAAACTATCAAAACGTACACGGACCAAGATGGATATCGCGGGATTCACGCTCGTGCACAGTGTTGCTAATAAACTGGATGTAATTCAAGTTCTGTTGCTTTTATATGGAAATAAATAAAATGAACAAGACACCCAAAGTACTTGTTATTTAATTCCATTCTAAATACATGTTTATCAATCATTTTTTCTTTAATACAGACATATGTGTTTTTATTTTTTATTTTATTTTTATAAAAATTAAACTGCATAACCCAAAGAGATCGCACTGTCAGATAGTTTGGGAATATTCACACATAACATATACACATAAAACATGATATTAGAGTTTTAAAATCAAACATTTTAAAAGAGAACAATACATCACGGTTGTTTAAACCAATGAGCATTAAGCTGTGTCGTCAGCAAGTCGTTTCCCATCATGCTTTTGATCAGCGCAGTCGGTGGAGAGCAAGCGGGAAGGAAGTCGACCGGAAGTTGAAGTCGACCGGGTGCCGCCATCTTGTAGCAGAACTTCACTTGCGTTAGCAATCCCATTGACTTCCATTCATTTTGGCGTCACTTTGACAGCGAATAACTTTACATCTGAGGCGTTTGAAGACTCCATTTGTCCATTTTTTATTTCTAAAGAAACACGACAATGTATAAAATGCTCCATTACCTTGTAGCTTATGTTATGGCCCCGTAGAAGCAGTTTTTGTAAAAGTAGGCTAACGATTGCGTCATAACCACGCGACTCTCTGTCGCACACTAGAGAGATTACCGTATGGACGGGAGGAGAAGCTCGCGGGCAATCGGGGAGACGTGGAGGCAAAATGACAATATAATTAATCAGAATACTTAGCAAAAGTTTCTCCTGCTCCAAGCTCATGGACAGCTCCTAATCACACTCTCCGTCTCTGCAAGATTCGGAAGGGAATGATTCAGATTTCTCTTGGCACAGCTACTAGAAGACAGACGGGTTGCTCACGTGGTCCGTGTAACGCTTTGCTCGGTTTGAGTCTGCGCGTCAGGAAAGGAAGTGCTAAGAAATCGCTGAAAACGGGCTTCACTTGTCTCAATTGAGTTCCAATGGGGTCGCTGTGTCCATTTCTTTTACTGTCTATGGTGGAGAGCAACTGCGCGCGACTGCAGAATCCGACAGGTGTGCCTTGCGCTCGCGAGAGATTTTTGACATACGTCAGCATGACATCAGAGCAAGGCGGACCGCTCTCGGACACATTTCTAACCGGCATGCATCTCGCGCTGATCACCGGTGATCGATTCTGCGCAGATTTTGCTCATCTCAAACAAGCCTTACGACTTCAAAATTCGTTTTCCACATGTGGCGGCCTGACACGCCCCCTTCTGCCGATTGGTCAAGCAAGTCTGATCATGTGACGTCATCAGTTGTCGCTCAGGTCTATTCATCAAAATAATAGTCCTCTACTATGGCTACAGATTCTTAAACTGTACAGGGCATGTCCTATTGGGCTTTCTTCTGTTTCACAGAAATCTTTACATCAGAAATATTAATTATTAGTCTGCCACCAGCCTGTTTTATTTAGCTGTGTGTGGTGAAGCTGTGCTTGACAGCGCCGAGCGGGAGAGGCTCACTGACCAATGTTCAGTCAGCAGTCAGAACTTTTCTTTTAGACGCTCCGTTTTACCACGGGATGGTGATTGCAAATACTGTAATGCCAATCGGCTGAGGGTGGGTACTGATGATGGTGAAATACATTTTTACTGAAACTGTAATCATAGCCGCGACCCGCATGAATGAGACAGATGATTGACAGGACGATAGCGGAGGCAATTAAAGGCACAAGATCACTTCTGTTAACAAAAACATAAATAAAAAAGTGTTTAAATATAAGTGACATTGTCTTTGTTTTATTGTTTTTGTTGTTTTTAATCAAATAATTGTGAACCACAAACTGAGCCTTCCAAATATATTTTATGTATTTGTTATAATATGGGTATTTTATAATACAGCATAAATAAAAACAAGCACACGTAATATGTATGCCTATAGGCAAAACACCACAGTTTCTTGGTTTTGTTTGTGTGAACTTTTATCCCCAAACATATTTCTTCATGGGCTCCACGCCAGGGGTCACGCTCAGCACCCCTATACTTCCCATGGTACTAACTGTAATTAACAGTATGCTGACCCAGTTTATATGTAAAATCTTTGGTATATGTAATCTATATGTAATATCTAAAAACACTTTACAGTGTGACGGAAATAAACTTTTCTTAAAGCGTCTTGTATATCCACCACAGATTTATTGACACCCTTCTATCTGTGTTGTATACTGTAATAGACAATTGTCCTGCAGAATGATGAGGTTTTTTGTAAGAAAAACATTGCGAGCAAATCTCGAATTGTTGTTTGAAATATAAATAAACAACGTAAGAGGTTTTAGGCTTTTCTGACCCTGCATTTAGATGTACATTACACACTGTCTAATGCAGCTCAAAGGAGGCACTGTGAATTTGCATAGTAATTTCATTCTAAGAGGCTATTAAATGTGAAGTGACAACATGAAACACTACTTTCAATATATGAAAAAAAAAAAAAAACACCAGTAGTTGGTGGCAAAAAATAAATAAAAAAAGATATATATATATGGCAGGATATACTGGTGGAACCCAAACGGAAGTCCAGTCCTGGCTGTATAATCAAACAATAAAAACGAGAAACAATGCATGCCATCAAGAACATTTATTGATTCCACAGGAACTTGATCAAGTTTCCCCCATTTTTACTAATAACTACTTTGTGTTAATTCAGAGGACAGTAAGGCAAACTATTAAGCATGAACTCGAACAGGATCAATTAAGATTTTCAAAGCATTTTGGAACTCTTCTTGGTGGAAATTGACAGCACGTTCAAAAAGAGATGAAATGTCAGGACACTGCATAGAAAACTGCCTCTCCACACCATCCTGGTCCTCTGGTGACTGAAATGGATTCTCCCCAAAGTTGAAACTCATTGAAACACTGAATTGAAAATTAAACAATATTTTTAGTTGCGTCCAGGGCACTGGAGAGACCCGCAGCCTCAGTGATGTTGTACTCTTCGGAGTGGCATTTAGGGCACTGTGTAGATGTTGCCTCCCATTGGTTGACGCACAATTTGCACCCCATAATGCTACTGCAGCATGATGCATTATCTCTTTTTGAACGTGCTGTCAATTTCCACCAAGAAGAGTTCCAAAATGCTTTGAAAATCTTAATTGATCCTGTTCGAGTTCATGCTTAATAGTTTGCCTTACTGTCCTCTGAATTAACACAAAGTAGTTATTAGTAAAAATGGGGGAAACTTGATCAAGTTCCTGTGGAATCAATAAATGTTCTTGATGGCATGCATTGTTTCTCATTTTTATTATTTGATTATACAGCCAGAACTGGACTTCCGTTTGGGTTCCACCAGTAAGTGATCCATATATATATATATATATATATATATATATATATATATATATATATATATATATATATATATATATATATATATATATATATATATATATATATATATATATATATATATATTTTTTTTTTTTTTTTTTTTTTTTTTGGTATAATTATGTAATCTGCTTATTGTTAGCCTAAATGAGTAAATTGGTATTCAATCATTATCAGGCTGACTTGCCACCAACTACTGGTGTTTTTTTTTTTCATATATTGAAAGTAGTGTTTCATGTTGTCACTTCACATTTAATAGCCTCTTAGGATGAAATTGCTATGCAAATTCACAGTGCCTCCTTTGAGCTGCATTAGACAGTGTGTAATGTACATCTAAATGCAGGGTCAGAAAAGCCTAAAACCTCTTACGTTGTTTATTTATATTTCAAACAACAATTCGAGATTTGCTCGCAATGTTTTTCTTACAAAAAACCTCATCATTCTGCAGGACAATTGTCTATTACAGTATACAACACAGATAGAAGGGTGTCAATAAATCTGTGGTGGATATACAAGACGCTTTAAGAAAAGTTTATTTCCGTCACACTGTAAAGTGTTTTTAGATATTACATATAGATTACATATACCAAAGATTTTACATATAAACTGGGTCAGCATACTGTTAATTACAGTTAGTACCATGGGAAGTATAGGGGTGCTGAGCGTGACCCCTGGCGTGGAGCCCATGAAGAAATATGTTTGGGGATAAAAGTTCACACAAACAAAACCAAGAAACTGTGGTGTTTTGCCTATAGGCATACATATTACGTGTGCTTGTTTTTATTTAAGCTGTATTATAAAATACCCATATTATAACAAATACATAAAATATATTTGGAAGGCTCAGTTTGTGGTTCACAATTATTTGATTAAAAGCAACAAAAACAATAAAACAAAGACAATGTCACTTATATTAAACACTTTTTTATTTATGTTTTTGTTAACAGAAGTTATCTTGCGCCTTTAATTGCCTCCGCTATCGTCCTGTCAATCATCTGTCTCATTCATGCGGGTCGCGGCTATGATTACAGTTTCAGTAAAAATGTATTTTACCATCATCAGTACCCACCCTCAGCCGATTGGCAGTATTTGCAATCACCATCCCGTGGTAAAACGGAGCGTCTAAAAGAAAAGTTCTGACTGCTGACTGAACATTGGTCAGTGAGCCTCTCCCGCTCGGCGCTGTCAAGCACAGCTTCACCACACACAGCTAAATAAAACAGGCTGGTGGCAGACTAATAATTAATATTTCTGATGTAAAGATTTCTGTGAAAAAGAAGAAAGCCCAATAGGACATGCCCTGTACAGTTTAAGAATCTGTAGCCATAGTAGAGGACTATTATTTTGATGAACAGACCTGAGCGACAACTGATGACGTCACATGCTCAGACTCATAGACATAATATACATAGACGCCCTATTGGCCGCTGGATCGTACGTCAACGGCGCCGCCATACTGCGGAGGGCAACTTTCCCATACCTCTCATAACGAGAATTGAGAAAAATGCCTATTTCTTGTGCTGCTTGGGGCTTTACAAATCGCCACACAATTGAAAACAGGTCTCAGGGAATTACCTTTCTCAAGCAAAACTGAAAATTTGTTTCTGGTTGCATTTCATTTACTATTTTTATTTTCAGAGGAGAAAGGCCACGAAATTTAAAAATACTACTGTTATTGTGTCACGAAATGTAGTTTTAAGAGTTTTTCAGTCGACAATGTAGTTGTTTAAAGCTCAAATCTGTGGTTTATTTATAAAGATAGCGCCTTTTTAAAAATGTTATCTGACGGTTTCGGAGTTGTGAGATCCAGCGATCCCCGCGGGCGCTCAGCGCTCATGTACCCCGCCGAGAACAGCCTTGCCTCGGCTATAGTGCCTGTCGTACACCGCTTCTGAGTTCTGACGTTAGTCGCTGTCAGTCTAGTGAGAATAATTCGTCTTGTGTTTATCTAAAGGGCGATCTTTGGTTTCATTAATCTATAATTTGTTCCTTGGCAGATTGTTTTGGCTGAGGGCAAAGTGAAGTTTCATAACTTAATATATTTAGGCTATTATAACAGTATAGCCTGCTGTATGTTTGACTGGATCGTTTACTTTATTTCTTGATTTGTATAGCTTCTTATACCTTTTAAAAACTGAAATTCAACAAAAAGAGACAGGGTTGCGTCATTTTTTATTTGATATAGCCTATGTAATAATATTTTAAAATGTATAAATTTACATTATTTATTATTGTTATTATAATAATATACCACTTACAATTATCAATCTATTATAGTTATTATTATTATTTATAATTATTTTACTATTCATAGTAACTATTTAACCTATTATTTTTTATTGTCTATATTCTGTAATTGATATTTCATATTCTACTGCTATTATTAAAGTATACATAAACTATATGCTATTATCAATATATTATTATTATTATTATTATTATTATTATATTAGTACTTATGATATTATATAATTATACTTTTCATTACTATTTTATTTACTGTATACTGTTTGTTTATTTTATTGACTAAACTATTTACTATTAGCCTACCTCTCACTTTATCTTATATTTACTATTTGCATTGCACTGTAGTTGTACCATATCATATTACCATAAAGGATCCATCAGTTATCTTTGTTATTGCTAAAATCGGGTCAATGACAGAATATGCTTTTCCCACAATAAGAAAACTTTATTTAATTTAATGTGAAAATTAAATTATATCTCAGTATGGGGGTGTTCACAATTCTTATCCAAGAATGAAAAGCTAAATACATGACAAGCCAGAGCTTTGGCCATTCCTTATTAAAAAAAAAATAATAATATATAAGTCTAACTATCGAGAGTTTAACTAACTACAGATGGAACTTTTTTTGTACACCACATACAAACCACTGAAATCGGTTGATAAATGTAATTTTTTTTGGTTTTTATACAGAAAAACCGCAGCTCAGCAGTTTACTTGCATTTGATTACAGCCAGAGCCCGTCTACGGAGAGCCTTGGCACTCCCTATTCAGCCCCATTGTATTGATTTTGGTTGCAGTTCCATTAGAATTCCACTGGGGGTGATCGCGAGCGAGTGCAGACTGAATGGGAGTCAATGGGGCTAGACGGCTAAATGTGTCTCTTTCACCCAAATGCCGTTGAGAAATTTCTGATTTTATTGTAGGTTTTGCAAGTTCAACATGGGTTATAGATCGAAAGTTGAATGAACGAGTACTTATTTCTTTTCTATTTCTTACAGGTTGAGTTGTTGTTGCCCATAACACGCTAGCATTCTGCTAATGACGTCAGCATTCTGACGTCATTGACATTTTAAAAGACTTTTTAAACCAAATAAGTGACTCTAAAAAAATCTAACACCCAGCAATGTGTAATTTCTTTGCATCTCCTTTCGAATACAACATTCAAATTACTAGACAAAAAATTATATCCTGAGAAAAGTGGGTTTTGAGGGGTATTTCGCCATAGACCTCCATTCATTCTGCACTCGCTCGCGAGCGCCCCCGCATGGATAGAGACGTGTTACTGCAACCAATCCAGAATCCGGAAGTAAGCAGAGAGTGCCAATTCTCTTCCTATTAGACATTCTCTGTTACAGCGCAGTCTTGCCCTCCACAAAATGGCGGACGCGTTGACGTATCGCAGCAACGTTCCAAAGCGGCCAATAGGGCGTCTATGTATATTATGTCTATGCTCAGACTTGCTTGACCAATCGGCGGAAGGGGGCGTGTCAGGCCGCCACATGTGGAAAACGAATTTTGAAGTCATTTATTCGTTTTTTGCCTGTGAACTAAAAAACGAAAAATCAAGCCGAAATTCCGTTTTTGGTTTATAAACGGAAAACGAATTGACTGAAGTTCAAAGACTCTCTTCATTCTTTGTTCTAAAAGGAATAACGATAAAATGATCGCCAAAAAACGAAAAACGGGCCGTTTTTAATTGGTTTTTCGTTTTTTGATTCTGACACCAAAAACGGTTATTTGGTTTTTCGTTTTGAAACAAAAAACAGAAAAACGGTATTTTCGTTTTATAATTACAAACGAATTACGGATTATCCAGAGATCCCCTGACCGTCCGTGTACGTTTTGATAGTTTGTTTTTTCGTTTGAACCACAAAACAAAATAACGAGAAACCACCTGTTTTTCGTTTGTCGTTTCAAACCAAAAACAAAGAAACGGTAAAAAAAGAGCCGTTCTCCCGTTTTTGGTTCTGAATCCAAAAACGAAAAATGACAAAACCAAAATCAAATAACGGTCCGATTTTGGTTTTTTGAAATTCCTTTTTCCATTTTTCCGTTTGAAGATCTACATTGAAATATCAGAGAATGTGGAAATATAGACATGTTGGCCACGTGACCCGGAAGTAATAGTAAATATGGCCTATCAAAATAAAACCCGAGCTTTTGGTCCTCTGAGGGGGAACTATCTACGATAGTTTAAGGATGACTATTGTTATTATTAGGCAAATTATTCTGTTATTTACTACAACATAACATTTAGGATTTGCATAGTAAAATGTGAATTTGCTTTACCAAAACCACTATGAAAATATGTTTTAATAAATGTTGCATAAAATTACCTAGGACTTTATGTTATGGTACAAAGCTCAATGATGGTCTCAGAACTCACTTATGATCATGCTTCCCCTAGTGTTTTATTAAACAAGTTTAAAAATATGTTCATCAGAAAACCACTTAAAATAGTATACAAACGGCTCCGGCTGTATGATCTGAACCACTTCTGCTTAGTTAAATCAAGGATGGTTTTAATGAGCAATAATAACATAAAAATATATATATTTTTAAATTGAGTAAATTCCTGACCGTATCTGATAATGTAGGACATCGACTATATTGTCAAAACAAAATATATGCGGTAAATAATAATTAAATAGTGTTGTTTTGCACAAAAAAAAAATTAGTTGTCATGAAAATCATTCTTTACATTTATGTATTTTAAACATGCATTCGCGCTTAAGATGACATAGACGCGCAATATATTTTTAAGCGTAGATGGTGCGACCATGGGCGCGACCGCACTTCTCCGAAGCACAGATTGCGCATAGAGATTGCATGACAGCGGTAGGCTATTATACTGCTTTGAAAAGCTCTCTATGGAAAAGCTACAGAAAAGTCTGGGCCCATGGTGGGTCTATCATTGGATCCCGCCTGATGAATTTTGTTTTTCTAGCACCTCATATTCATTCAAGTATAATAGTCTTCTTTGAAATGTGTACCTTGAAATGTTTTGTTTACATTCCAGATTGATTATAAAGGCTAGTTGTTGTCAGCAATTACTACGCATATTGGTAATGATAAGCAGAATAGCATATACTTAACAACTGCCATCATTATTTGATACTTATATCCTTTGAAAGCTTTATTTAAATATTTGTTGTAACGTTTTTTGTCGGTAATGTTTAATTCTCATAGCGTTAAGTTTGGAAGTTTGATTTGGACTTTAGAAAAACTAATTGTGTTTTTTAATCAGCTGTATCGATAGATTTACAGATTTTCTTATATTCTTTAAGAGAACATTGAATATTATTAAATTTGTTTTTTAAATCTTGTAACTGTAAGATTTCACCGTTTATATCTAAAATGTCATGTACAAAGATAATGCCTTTGTCAAACCAAAGCTGGTTGAACAAAGACTTTTTGTTTGATACAAATTACTCTATTATTCCACAAGGTGGCACAATGAGGGGTAAAGTTATGGGTAAATACCATCTTCCAATGATGCAAACTTGTTTATGAAACTCAGATAATTATTTTTTTTTTTTAAATTTCAGTCACATTTCAAAAGAAAGTTTAACCCACCGAACCTATTGAAAATACTTTTTGGAATTTGAAACCATATTGAATCCGGCTTCAATAGAAACTCTTTCAACCAGTTTATTTTAAATGTTCCTAACATTGCCTCAAAATCCAATGTTTTGATCCCCCCCTTTAACCAACATAGTAGGTCTTATTTCTCCATATAAATTTCTATATACTTAAGTTTCCTCACGTTTTTTGGAGCAATGTAAAGAGCATGGATAAATCAGTTTGGATATACCCTCAGCCTTGGACAATAAGTAACGCCCAAAAATGGAAAGATCTCTACTAAGCCAGTGGTTTAAGGATAATTGATATTTGAATAAGGAAAATTTGAATAAGGAAAATTGATATTTGATCAATTTTTTCTTTCATATTAATTTCCTCTCTTTGTTTTTCATCTTTAACCATCTTAACTCCAAGATATTTAACTTCTTTTTTTTTAACAGGGATTTCTGTATCTATACAGTCTTATAGTTCACAAGTTTGATTTGGACTTTAGAAAAACTAATAGTTAGTAGTTCACACTTTCATATTTAAACGAAGACCTGAAGCTTTGGAAAAAATTGAAATTATTTGCAATGAATTGCTAACCATAGATTTATCCCATTAAAGATTTGCGCAAAACTTTTGCGTTTTTTTTCTAAATATCGATAAAAAACTATTGCGAAATGACGGCGTTTCCAATAACTATGGAAGCCCGTTTCCGCCACGTTGAGTAAAAAAACAGTAAAAGAGTAAAATAAACGTTCTCATAATAATGACTTAACATCTCATAATAATGAGAAACTTTCTCGTAATAATGACTTAACATCTCGTAATAATGAGAAACTTTCTCGAAATAATGACTTAACATCTCGTAATAATGAGAAACTTTCTGAAAATAATGACTTAACATCTCGTAATAATGAGAAACTTTCTGAAAATAATGACTTATCTCGTAATAATGAGAAACTTTCTCGTAATAATGACTTAACATCTCGCAATAATGAGAAACGTTCTCATAATAATGACTTAACATCTCGTAATAATGAGAAACTTTCTCGAAATAATGTCTAAACATCTCGTAATAATGAGAAACTTTCTCGTAATAATGACTTATTTTCTCGCTCTTCTACGCATGCGCAAAGCAGCGGAGCAGAAGGGCGTGCCACACTATCGACATTCGCTGTAAATGCATCACAGCAAACATGGCACGCTCTGCAGTGAATAACATTAATGATTGATAAATGATCAGTATGAGACGGGCTTCCATACTAGATAGTCTCTTATTCATATGTAATATTCATTTGTATTTTTGTGTATGGTCCGTGTATTTTTTGGTCGTTTCATTTCCTGTTTGGAATGAAATAATGAGAAATAAAAACCATCTCGTTTATTCGTTTTTTAGCTAAGTTTAAAAAACGAAAAATTAGATTTTGGCTCGATTTTTCATTTTTCGTTTGTGGTTTAAAAATCGGATTATGGGTTCGATATTTCATTTGCACACGTGGGCAGCGTCGAAACGCCCCTTTCATCTGATTGGCCAAAACGCTCCGCCTTCCGTAAACTACGAGCTTTTCTTTCTGTCAGGCAGAATAAGAGTCAGTACGAGTGCGGCTCTTACAAATGCACTTTAATAAAATAATGTCTGAAACCACCACTCACTGTGAACTACGCACAATATTTGAAGCAGAAATATGTTGCTGGTTCACGTAATTTGTGCTGCTGCGACTTGCAAGTGTGACTCCATTAAATGTGAGCCATATGACAGATTATTTTAGCATCATGTATTTCCCATTGATAAATACAGTGCAAATAGTTCCGTCTCTTTGAATAAAAGTGGAAATAAAAATCAATAATTTTCAACGGTACCATGATAATATGTCCGTAACATTTAGGCTACCACTCTCGTCTTTTATTTACATCAAAAGGCAGGTAGGCGTGTAGTGACATATGCTATAAATAATTTAGAAAATTTAATAGAAATAAAGTTTATATTTATGAATGTAAGCATGTGTAGCCTACTCAGTTCACATGAAAAGAAAGACAGAAAAGAGAGAAGCTAGAATCACGTACATTAATACTGACAAAATGACCAGGTTTGGGATTAATTAAAATCGTGTAAGTTGAAGAGCACAGCATACCTTTAAAATGTTATTAGTTTTATTATAAAACTAATAAAATTTTATTACATACTGAATTGGTCGATGTTTCTCTGAGTTTTCTTTATTATGTTGGCTTAAGAAAGCCATCATATTTGAACATTATTATTATTATTATTATTATTATTATTATTATTATTATTATTATTATTATTATTATTATTATTAATATGAGAAATTGACTCCGCCTAGAACTTTAATGCTTCACCAAACTCAGCTCAGACCTTCAGACTGGTCTGACTCGCTTATATCTTTTCTCACTGTTCAGACTTACTTTCCCAAAAAATCCATTGACTTGCGTTATCTGAGCAATGAAGGCCGTACTACTTAATGCTGTCCACTAGAGGGGGCGAGAGGATATTTTAAGATGTAGCCTACTAGAAAAAAATATATGATTCATGGTCTATCTATCTATCTATCTATCTATCTATCTGTCTGTCTGTCTGTCCGTCCGTCCGTCCGTCCGTCCGTCCGTCCGTCCGTCCGTCCGTCCGTCCGTCCGTCCGTCCGTCCGTCCGTCCATCTATCTATCTATCTATCTATCTATCTATCTATCTATCTCTGACTGACTGACTGAGCTTCCTTTGAGAAAAATAGCAGACCACCTTTTTTAAACTTATTTAAAACGGTGGTCTGCTATTTTTCACAAAGGAAGTCCATTTGTGCAGTCGTTGGCGTTATATGAGAAGGACATTTTGAATATGAGCCTACTGTAAAATTAGCTGCTTAAAAATGCGGATTGATCAGTGCAGAGTTATTCCAGACGCCTCCCGGTGCTGTCCGTAGGCTATTGGAATTGTGTAATCACAGATTATGAACAGATGTTTTCAGAGGTGGACAAAGACAAAGTACACTGTTAACCCTTGCTGTAAAAAAAGGCCAAATTCTGACAATATCATACCATTTTCTATTAAAACAGTAATATACCGTAGAAAATAAAACTAGCCTACAGGAATATACTGTGAATGAACAGTGCTCAAAATCGACACTCAGAGGCTGTTTTCCCAATCACACCCTATACCCTCATTCACTATTCACTACATTAGTTCACTAATATAGTCCCCTTGAATGAAAATAAGTGAGTGAATTGAGACACTGATGAACATCTGATAAGCAGAATCACTGAAGGACAGAGAAACAAGAACAGAAAAAAGAGAAACACAAAAACTACAACTGACTTCCGGCAACACTGAGTGAGACCAGTTTACAAACCAGTTTAACATTATTTCTTTCATACATGTACAAAAGTTCTTGTTGAGAATTAACAGAGATTTAGTTAATAATAAAGTTTGTTGTCACCATGATGGAGATCAGTATTTGCTTTAGTTGGTCTCTTGTCCCTTGTCTTCATACCATTAATCTTTCTCTAACTGTTATAACAGTGAGTTTATAAAACACATTTGTTATGGCAAGAAAAAGCCAAGAGAAAGATGATCAGGTGATTTGGATTTTGTGATGATGTCACAATCATCCTGGACATGTCTGATTCTCTGATCTTTCCTGCATATATTATTTGAATTTATGGATACTTCATATTTAGTATATATCTGTGATTCTACAACATGAAATCAATAATTCTGTAATCAGGTTTTCTGAAGAATATCCTAATCATATAGTGCTTTAAAACATTTTGAAACCCTGCTTATCCTGGTCACACACAGACATAAACAATCAGCACATGAATCTCAACAATGGTGACAATCAAAAGTTTCATGTCGCAGTGCATGCTGGGTTTTTGGATAATATAAACTCCCAGCATGCACTGCTGCATGAATAAAATTTAAAAAAAATATTGCCACCACTGTTGAGATTAATGTGCTAAATTGTGATATCTCAGTGTTTCTTTAACCCAGTGTACTGTAGCTCAGTTTTTTTTTTTTTTTTTTTTGGTTTATTTTAAAAAAATTAGTCATTGGAAATTATTGCTGTGGTGGTAATGTAACACTTTTGATTGAGGATTAAACTCTGTACACTAAGAATGAATTTGCTTAATGAATGAACAGGCAATATGATGATTTTGTCATCATAACTACATTCATTCATAAACTGTGTGTGTGCACAAGTGTGACTTGCACAAAAACAGCAAAAGAAACACTAATGTTTTAGCATCAGCAACCCAACTAAAGCAAACACTGATCTCTATAACGGTAACTTCAAACCAAACATTTTCAATTAAACATCTTAATAACAACTTCTGTAGATGTATGAAATAAAGTCATACTGGTTAATAATAAGTGTAATAATGTGTAATGGCTGGAAGTCAGTTGTAGGTCTTGTGTTTCTCTATTAGATTAACAGTAAATTACTGGCAACAGTGTTACCAGTATTTTACTGTAAAAAAACCCGGTAAGGTCTAACAGTGTAGGCTACACTGTTAGACCTTACCGGGTTTTTTTACAGTAAAATACTGGCAACACTGTTGCCAGTAATTTACTGTTAATTGTACAGTTCTTTACTGTAATCTACAGTATTTTACTGTAAAAGTGCACTAAAACTCGAGTTAACTCATTTCACTTACAGAAACCGACTGCCTTAAATTGACCAACTGTCATTTAAATATATTAACTAAAATGTATAAAGCATTACTAACATGAGCAAAGTATTACTGTGAACTTATTTCATTTGAAACCACAACAAAACTTTTGTAAATAAAGAGATCTTCTCCTGGACTGAAGCACAGGCTCTACTCTTCTGCACAATGGTGACCCAAAAAACAAGATTTTACAGTAAACTACTGGCAACAGTGTTGCCAGTATAAACCTGTTTTATAACTTACAGTTTATTACTGTTAAAATACATTTTGTGGGTGTGACTTTTTTATCTTACACTGTTAACTCTTTCAACCCCACAGGGAAATCCACACTACAAAGAGTAAAAGTAACATTGAGACAGTGTTGCAGTGAGATAATTAAGAGAATATGTAAGAATCAGTTCGTTCACCAAAATGATTCGTTCAGACTCGTTCACTGATTCGTTCAGTGACAAATTCTTCCTATTACATAAATACTGCAGCAGGCGGCGAAAAAGAGTGTATTTTATGATATGTTTTAACGAACGTATTTACTTGTTACAAAAAAAACGATTTGGCTTTGTTAAAATTTGTGCCTTATTTCCTAAATTAATAAAATAAGTTTAAATAAGAGGTTCAGATGACCAAACCAAGGTTTTCTAGCAAAATTATCATTTTATTTGTTTGGTCAGACATACACATTCATAAATCTGGGATTATATTAAACGTTGCGTGATGTTCTGTATGTTAAATATGAATATAAACAATTATATGTGCACACCTATATCTGCGCTTTGAATGAGATGAATCACATGCTAAATGACCGATCTACCCAGTACTCTCATTCACGAACGAAATGTACCAGTTTGATCAATTCGTTCAGGAACGAGATCTCTCTCTCGTTCAGACTCGAAACAGAGCGATCTCGGTCAGTGATGGGCGTATTCGTTCAGTAGATCCAACCAATTACATGCCCCTTCACAGCCCGAACTGAAATGTTATCTGCTGACGTTACGCAAAGAGACCTAACATATTTTTTGGTTTGTTTTACTTTTTAGAGAAGTGCATATGACATGAATAAAATGTAATTAATTCATTTTTGATAATACAAAATGAACAAATAGTAAAGTACATTTTTCAAAGTGCAAAATACCACAAAACTAAGTCTAAAACACACAAACAAAAGAAAAGAAAAGCAGGTAAAGAGAAGTGTAAATTTAAATCAAGTAACAGTCAAGTACAAAATGACAATTTTAATTTGTCTTTGTTAGCCTATATATAACCACGCTTGCGTTGTTATTAACTGTTATCATTACAATCAGGGCCGGATTAACCATTAGGGCAACTGGGCACTTGCCCAGGGGCCCATGACATAGGGGGCCCTGACAGGTAGGAAATACACAGAAATTTAATAAAGTTATCAAACTCTTTACGATCTTCTTCACTGCATAAAGTGCATCTACGCGGGTTCACGCGACCTTCCTGCCTCCCCGCTGAACGCCAGCGATTACTAATTCGTGAAATGCACTCCCGCTGGTTGAGCGCGGTAAAGTTCGTTTCAGTTTCGATATTAGCCGGACATTTGTTCTATAGGGTCGGTAGTCTAACAAAGATATCAATAGCAAGATTAGTTTTAACATTATGTGACCATTGTATATCGACATGATGGAATATTCGTTCAAAATCATTCGTGCATTAATGCTGCATAATTATACCTGAGAATGCTTTGACGCGTTTCCACAGCGCACAATGCTTAAGGGAACGTCTGCCAATTCCACCAACTGCGTTAAACGTACTCTATAATTTGTATTATTTAAAATTACTTTCTACATTTAAAAACAGACGTTTTCAAATCCCAAAGCTTGCAGAAGGTTCCTAATGTCAATACTGACTTTATGCTATAGCTTTCCTGGTAGCCTTGAGTAAATTAACATAGAAAATGATTCATAAAACGTATAAATATCAGTTGAGCCTATGTTTATTTTCGTCACTGACACAGACGAAAATGAAAAGACTATCAGTCAAAGTTCAGCTTTAGGAGAGGTAGAAATAGGCCAGTATAAGAATGCTGAGAGAATAAGAAATATGAAGATGAGGAGAGAGCAGGTATTGACAAATAATCTAATGACAAGGTTTTAAAGCTAGCCTATTTCTTATAATTTTATGGCCTTCAAAAGTCCTAAATTGCACATATGTAGGTCAGAGAAATCCAAATTTTCTCGGGGGAGCATGCCCCCGAACCCCCCTAACTACGGGGGGCCTTGAGTCTTGTTGCCCAGGGCACAGGGAATTGTTAATCCGGCCCTGATTACAATGGTAAAGTGTAAATTTCCTTCTTTGATGCAAATATGCTGACTACACAAACCCAGCTCTATCGGTTCGCCATCATTATCGTTCAAACAACTGGTTCTTTTCGTTCACGAACGACATGTACCCGTTCATTCACGAGAAGATCTCTCACTCGTTCAGACTCAAAAGCAACTCGGTCACAGTCAGTGAAGGGCGTATTCGTTCACTACATCCAACAAATCACATGCTCCGTCACATCTCATACTCGAACGCTATTGGCTTGAGGTTTAGTCATTCTTGACAGGTTGAAAACACAGAGCTACCCGGTTCACTGAGCTGCGCAATGCGCTGCAATAGCGCCGCGCGGCTGTGGAGGGAGGAATTTCAGTGAACGAGAAATATGAGTCAATGGATTACGTGAACGAGAACGATTCGTTCAAAAAGAACGATTCGTTCATGAACGTAACATCACTAGTGCACACAGTTTATGAATGATTGCGGTTGTAATGCTTATGATGACAAAATCATCATATTGCCTGCTCATTCAGAGTTTTATCCTCGATCAAAAGTGTTACATTAGCACTATTGAGAAACTATAGCAATTAATTATGACTCTTTTTTTTAAAAAAAACACATCATGCATAAACCAAAAAATCAGTGCTACACTATGTTTTAGAAACACAGAGATATCACAATTTAGCACATTAATCTCAACAATGGTGGCAATATTTCTTTTTTTATTATTATTCATGCAGCAGTGCATGCTGGGAGTTTTATATTATCCTGGAACCCAGCATGCATTGCGACATGAAACTTTTCACCATTGTTGAGATTCATATGCTGATTGTTGATGTCTGTGTGTGTCTGAGCCAAGCAGGAGTAAAATAAAATTGAATGCACTCTATGATTGTTATTTTTCAGAAGACCTGTTTACAGAAATATATATTTCATTTTGTAGATACACAGATTTATCCTAATTATGAAATACCCATAACTTCAATGAATATATACAGGAAAAATCTGAAAGTCCAAGATGATTGTGACATCATCACAAAAGATCATAAACATCTGATCATCTTTCTCTTGACTTTTTCTTGCCACAACAAATGTGGTTTATAAACTCACTGTTACAGCAGTCAGAGAGAGATAAAAGATAAGAAGTCAAGGGACAAGAGACCAACTAAAGCAAATACTAATCTCCATCATGGTGACAACAAATTTTATTATTACAGTTTTTCTCCATTGGTTTGGCTCATTTCTTGAAACAGAAATTACATTCTCAAAACTCTAAGATCATTTGGCAAAACAGTGTTACAGTTCAGCACAACACTATAGCTCACTTGCAAAAGCTCATGAGTGTGTCAAAACTACATTTCCTTCTCATTTAAACAGTCAGTGCCCCCAAAATGCTTCGTCCCTTTGGCATTGTGTAAGCACTGCAAGTCAAAATGTTTAGATGTTTTGTCACTATGGCAGAGGACCACTGAAATATCCCTCATGTCCACCTTTCAGTCTTAGCCCAGTCCTTCATTGACAGTGGTTACTGTACTGTTTTTTTGTCTAGCTAACAGAATACAATTGTGTATAAAACTGAAAAAAAAATAAAAAAATAGGATTTTAGGGTAAGAGTAGCCTCCAAAGTTTGACATCACACATTGCACTCATACTGCCAAGGAAATTATAACCATTATCATTCACACACATAAAGTAACTTCCATTCATCAGAGTAAAAAGAAAATGTCCATTGCATGGAGCAGGGACCTCTGATCTTGAGCCCGATGCTCATACACTCTCCACCTCCAAGCGGAGAAATACTCCTCAATAGGATTGAGGAAAGGAGAGTAAGGTGGTAGGAACACCATGACCATCCTTGGATGAATAGTGAACCAGGCCCTGATGAGCGGGCCACAGTGGAAATTCACATTGTCCCATACAATGACATATTGTGGTAGGTGAGGCCCTACGAGACATCTCTTATTTTCAGGGATCAAATCAAAATGAAGGCGCACCAAGAGGATGAGGAGCTTCTGTGTATTGTATGGGCCAAGACTGGGGATGTGAGTGGGGATTTCAGGATTTCAGACTCCACACCATCAGATATGGCAGCACACATAGTTATATTGCCCCCTCGCTGGCCTGGGACATCCACCATGGCCCGGTGGCCAATAATTCATTTATTTATTTATTTATTTATGAACATTTATTAGAGGATCAACCCCATAAGATGAGACATCTCGTTTTCATGGGGGCCCTATATCATGTCCAAACAACATAGAACAGCAGAACAACAGAGTAAATACAATCAGATAAAACCAAAAAAATCATAATAATAATCATAATAAAACATCATAATATCTTCATAATATTATATATATAATATTATGAAGATATTAGATATTAAAGACTATATAACATAATATAGTCATGTTCTTGACTAATTTTGACAATTGAACAGACTATTGTGCATGTGATGACTTATACAATGAAATGACGCTGACACGTTTTGGAGCGAACAACCATTAGACTGAGAATCAACAATCAGTTTAGATCAACAAGATCTATTCACTTGGAAATTGTGCTAAATGTAGGCTACCTGTACTTAATCATTTGCAAAGATGTACTGAGACATTGAGACATGTACTTAGACATTTGCAATTTGATGAAATGAATGAGAAATTCAATTCTGTTGTGAACAATTGCCAAGTGGTTTGGAGGTTTGTCCATGTTGTTTTGAGAATGTCATTTCTGTTTCAAGAAATGAGCCAAACCAATGGAGAAAAACTGTAACTAAATCTCTGTTAATTCTCAACAAGAACTTTTGTACATGTATGAAAGAAATAATCGTAAACTGGTTTGTAAACTGGTTTCACACTCAGTGTTACTGGAAGTCAGTTGTAGTTCTTGTGTTTTTTCTTTTTTCTGTTTTTTTTCTCTGTCCTTCAGTGATTCTGCTTATCAGAGTTCATCAGTGTCTCAATTCACTCACTTCTTTTCATTCAAGGGGACTATATTAGTAAACTAATGTAAGGAATAGTGAATGAGGGTATAGGGTGTGATTGGGAAAACAGCCTCTGAGTGTCGATTTTGAGCACTGTTAATTCACAGTATATTCCTGTAGGCTAGTTTTATTTTCTACGGTATATTACTGTTTTAATAGAAAATGGTATGATATTTTTTAGAATTTGGCCTTTTTTTACAGCAAGGGTTAACAGTGTACTTTGTCTTTGTCCACCTCTGAAAACATCTGTTCATAATCTGTGATTACACAATTCCAATAGCCTACGGACAGCACCGGGAGGCGTCTGGAATAACTCTGCACTGATCAATCCGCATTTTTAAGCAGCTAATTTTACAGTAGGCTCATATTCAAAATGTCCTTCTCATATAACGCCAACGACTGCACAAATGGACTTCCTTTGTGAAAAATAGCAGACCACCATTTTAAATAAGTTTAAAAAAGGTGGTCTGCTATTTTTCTCAAAGGAAGCTCAGTCAGTCAGTCAGTCAGAGATAGATAGATAGATAGATAGATAGATAGATAGATAGACAGACAGACAGACAGACAGACAGACAGACAGACAGACAGACAGACAGACAGACAGACAGATAGACAGACAGATAGATAGATAGATAGATAGATAGATAGATAGATAGATAGATAGATAGATAGATAGATAGATAGATAGATAGATAGATAGATAGATAGATAGATAGATAGATAGATAGATAGATAGATAGATAGATAGATAGATCATGAATCATATACTTTTTTCTAGTAGGCTACATCTTAAAATATCCTGTCGCCCCCTCTAGTGGACAGCATTAAGTAGTACGGCCTTCATTGCTCAGATAACGCAAGTCAATGGATTTTTTGGGAAAGTAAGTCTGAACAGTGAGAAAAGATATAAGCGAGTCAGACCAGTCTGAAGGTCTGAGCTGAGTTTGGTGAAGCATTAAAGTTCTAGGCGGAGTCAATTTCTCATAATAATAATAATAATAATAATAATAATGTTCAAATATGATGGCTTTCTTAAGCCAACATAATAAAGAAAACTCAGAGAAACATCGACCAATTCAGTATGTAATAAAATTTTATTAGTTTTATAATAAAACTAATAACATTTTAAAGGTATGCTGTGCTCTTCAACTTACATGATTTTAATTAATCCCAAACTTGGTAATTTTGTCAGTATTAATGTACGTGATTCTAGCTTCTCTCTTTTCTGTCTTTCTTTTCATGTGAACTGAGTAGGCTACACATGCTTACATTCATAAATATAAACTTTATTTCTATTAAATTTTCTAAATTATTTATAGCATATGCAGGGCAGGACTTAGGGTGGTGGGGGCCCCTGGGCTTGAGTCACTCTCGGGCCCTACCTTCTATACATTACTTTAAATAGAACAAAATGATACATACACAAGCTGTGTATTAGAGCTACACAATTCTGGATAAACTGAGAATAAAAATAAAGATCACGATTCTGAACAAACAACTAAACAAAATAACATAATTTATGTTAATTGCTGAAGTATATTAAAAATGTTTAATTAATCTGAATTATTAAAAAAATATTCATTCGGGTTTGAATGAATGATTCAATTCCTCAATCAAATGCACTTGTTTCATAGATGAATCAGCATTTTTGAACTAATCTCCTGAATGAACGATTCAATGACAAATGTTTTTTAAAAGTCATTTGTCGCCATCTGGTGGCGTAACAATATAATTGATCCAATCGTTATTTGAAGTGCAAAGCTACTTTCAAAAGGTGACTGGTACCATAGACAGTGTTACATGTTAAAAAAACGTAATAATTTATTTATATGACCACTGATTGAAGCTTGAAAAAGTTTTTTTCCAATAAATAAATAATGATTAAAAAAGTTCAAAGTGATCATAAGTTTATTGCAATGCACAAATGTCTTGGTCAGAATGAGAATGTATTTACCTGGAAAACATATGTTTTGATTGTGGCATTTTTTTGAGATTTAGAATCCAGTATTCCTATAGGTTAATTATTATTTCTTTTATGAATTTAATAAAGAACTCTGTCTCGTATTCTGTCCAAACGATCCATGTAGGCTACTTTTGTGTCCATTCGTTTTTCCTTTTTTAACCCGTAATTGAAAAACGAAAAATGAACGGTTGTTGTCTTTTTAAAACGCAAAGTTGAACACCAACATTTTAATTTGAACTGGCTACACCAGCTGCTGCGCAAAAAAAAGTAAATATCGACGAATTTTCAGATTTTTGTTTATGACTTTTTGCCCCTTTATTAAACATTTAAAATATTCACAAATTAATATGGAAAACATGTCGATTTTTCTGGTTTTCAAAGGCCAAATTAGAACCTGGAATTGATGTTTTTCCCGCAGTGCTGAATGAGAAGAGCCATTAATATTTTTAATAAACTAGCCTATTGCTTTGGCTAAAATCACATCTCCATCTCCGCTGTTAAGCAGATGCGCCTTTAGAGAGAAATGCACATCAGAAGGTATTAGCTTTCGATTCGAATTTGTTCGTTTTAAAGTGGACATTTCAAGCTTTAGCCTGCATAGGCTATATTTTGTTTCAGTTCTCGCGCTCCAGTTTACGGAGATCATGCAAGTGTGTCTGATTGTTTTCATTTATTTTACAAAAGCACAACGTTTCCTTGTTATTGTGAGTTTACACAAATAAAAGTAGTTGGGAATAATGTATTATTATTTTCTGTATGACCAGAAATGGTCAAAGTATTTTAAGTTGTTTCCACTGTTGATAGGAAAATGCAAGTGTTCGCAGCCGCGCCTCCGTGCCATGCAGCGCGCGCTCCACACTCAGCATTGTTCCTTTTTTGCATAAAAGCGTCTTCTAAATATAGCCTATTAAATGTTATAATTAAATAATATAAAATTATTATTATTTGCGTAGCTATACATGGACCTCAAACACACCGCGTCTTCTAACTCAGGTGACTGTAAATGCGCAAAAATGCGTAAATGCGTTTCCATTGCAGTTTTGCGAAATATTCCTTTTTCGAATTGCCTGAAAAACCACCTCATGCGAGCGTAAAAAATTGACGTGTTTCCATTGTGCTTATTTTCATTTCGCAATTTCAATTTGCGCAATTTGAAGGGTAATGGAAATGCGGCTACTGTCTAATGCAGACAGTTTTTTTCAACGGTTCGGCAGTAAACAAGGCACTAAGTAACTGATAACCAATCAGCAAACCTCAAGATGAATGACATTTAATTTTACTTTTTAAATTACATTTTTCATTGCAGGGCAGGGCCAATAACAATGCTAGACCAATCAACAAACTTTAAATGAAAAATTAAATGACTGACATATTATTGAAAAAATCAAACGTAAACGGACGGGGCCCCCTATTGGACGGGGCCCATGGGCTTGAGCCCAGTCAAGCCCAATGGTAAGTCCGGCCTTGAGCATATGTCACACACGCCTACCTGCCTTTTGATGTAAATAAAAGACGAGAGTGGTAGCCTAAATGTTACGGACATATTATCATGGTACCGTTCAGCCTATTATTGATTTTTATTTCCACTTTTATTCAAAGTGACGGAACTATTTACTATGGAAGCTTGTTTCCGCCACAAAATAAAAAAAATAAAAAAAGATAATTGCGACTTTTTATCTCGCAATTCTGACTTTATTTCTCAGAATTGCGAGATATAAAGTCAGAATTGCGTGAAATAAAGTCAGAATTCTGAGATATAAAGTCAGAATTCTGAGATATAAAGTCGCAATTGCGTCTTATAAAGTCAGAATTCTGACTTTTTTTCTCGCAATTGCGACTTTATATCACGCAATTCTGACTTTATATCTCAGAATTCTGACTTTATATCACGCAATTCTGACTTTATAACACATAATTGCGAGTTTATATCTCGCAATTCTGACATCTTTTCTCAGAATTGCGAGATATAAAGTCGCAATTGCGTCTTATAAAGTCAGAATTCTGACTTTTTTTCTCGCAATTGCGACTTTATATCACGCAATTCTGACTTTATTTCTCAGAATTCTGACTTTATATCTCAGAATTCTGACTTTATATCACGCAATTCTGACTTTATAACACATAATTGCGAGTTTATATCTCGCAATTCTGACATCTTTTCTCAGAATTGTGAGATATAAAGTCCAATTCTAGGGGGAAAAAAAAGACGTTTTTTTTTACCTTAGAATAGTTTATATCTCACAATTCTGACTTTATAACACGCAATTGCGACTTTATATCATGCAATTCTGACTTTATATCACGCAATTGGGAGATATAAAGTCAGAATTCTGAGATATAAAGTCGCAATTGCAAGAAAAAAAGTCAGAATTCTGACTTTATAACACGCAATTGTGACTTTATTTCACGCAATTCTGACTTTATATCTCAGGATTGTGACTTTATAACACGCAATTGTGACTTTATTTCACGCAATTCTGACTTTATATCTCAGAATTCTGACTTTATATCTCAGAATTCTGACTTTATTTCACGCAATTCTGACTTTATATCTCGCAATTCTGAGAAATAAAGTCAGAATTGCGAGATGTAAACTCACAATTGTGAGATAAAAAGTTGCAATTATCTTTTATTTTTTTTATTTTGTGGCGGAAACAAGCTTCCATAATTTGCACTGTATTTATCAATGGGAAATACATGATGCTAAAATAATCTGTAATATGGCTCACATTTAATGGAGTCACACTTGCAAGTCGCAGCAGCACAAATTACGTGAACCAGCAACATATTTCTGCTTCAAATATTGTGCGTAGTTCACAGTGAGTGGTGGTTTCAGACATTATTTTATTAAAGTGCATTTGTAAGAGCCGCACTCGTACTGACTCTTATTCTGCCTGACAGAAAGAAAAGCTCGTAGTTTACGGAAGGCGGAGCGTTTTGGCCAATCAGATGAAAGGGGCGTTTCGACGCTGCCCACGTGTGCAAATGAAATATCGAACCCATAATCCGATTTTTAAACCACAAACGAAAAATGAAAAATCGAGCCAAAATCTAATTTTTCGTTTTTTTAAACTTAGCTAAAAAACGAATAAACGAGATGGTTTTTATTTCTCATTATTTCATTCCAAACAGGAAATGAAATGACCAAAAAATACACGGACCATACACAAAAATACAAATGAATATTACATATGAATAAGAGACTATCTAGTATGGAAGCCCGTCTCATATACTGATCATTTATCAATCATTAATGTTATTCACTGCAGAGCGTGCCATGTTTGCTGTGATGCATTTACAGCGAATGTCGATAGTGTGGCACGCCCTTCTGCTCCGCTGCTTTGCGCATGCGTAGAAGAGCGAGAAAATAAGTCATTATTACGAGAAAGTTTCTCATTATTACGAGATGTTTAGACATTATTTCGAGAAAGTTTCTCATTATTACGAGATGTTAAGTCATTATTATGAGAAAGTTTCTCATAATTACGAGATGTTAAGTCATTATTACGAGAAAGTTTCTCATTATTACGAGATAAGTCATTATTTCCAGAAAGTTTCTCATTATTACGAGATAAGTCATTATTTCCAGAAAGTTTCTCATTATTACGAGATGTTAAGTCATTATTTCGAGAAAGTTTCTCATTATTATGAGATGTTAAGTCATTATTTCGAGAAACTTTCTCATTATTACGAGATGTTAAGTCATTATTACGAGAAAGTTTCTCATTATTACGAGATGTTAAGTCATTATTACGAGAAAGTTACTCATTATTATGAGAAAGTTTCTCATTATTATGAGATGTTAAGTCATTATTATGAGAACGTTTATTTTACTCTTTTACTGTTTTTTTACTCAACGTGGCGGAAACGGGCTTCCATAGTTATTGGAAACGCCGTCATTTCGCAATAGTTTTTTATCGATATTTAGAAAAAAAAAACGCAAAAGTTTTGCGCAAATCTTTAATGGGATAAATCTATGGTTAGCAATTCATTGCAAATAATTTCAATTTTTTCCAAAGCTTCAGGTCTTCGTTTAAATATGAAAGTGTGAACTACTAACTATTAGTTTTTCTAAAGTCCAAATCAAACTTGTGAACTATCTATAAGACTGTATAGATACAGAAATCCCTGTTAAAAAAAAAGAAGTTAAATATCTTGGAGTTAAGATGGTTAAAGATGAAAAACAAAGAGAGGAAATTAATATGAAAGAAAAAATTGATCAAATATCAATTTTCCTTATTCAAATTTTCCTTATTCAAATATCAATTATCCTTAAACCACTGGCTTAGTAGAGATCTTTCCATTTTTGGGCGTTACTTATTGTCCAAGGCTGAGGGTATATCCAAACTGATTTATCCATGCTCTTTACATTGCTCCAAAAAACGTGAGGAAACTTAACTATATATAAATTTATATGGAGAAATAAGACCTACTATGTTGGTTAAAGGGGGGGATCAAAACATTGGATTTTGAGGCAATGTTAGGAACATTTAAAATAAACTGGTTGAAAGAGTTTCTATTGAAGCCGGAAGAGTTTCTATTGAAACCATTCAATATGGTTTCAAATTCCAAAAAGTATTTTCAATAGGTTCGGTGGGTTAAACTTTCTTTTGAAATGTGACTGAAATTAAAAAAAAAATTAAATTATCTGAGTTTCATAAACAAGTTTGCATCATTGCAAGATGGTATTTACCCATAACTTTACCCCTCATTGTGCCACCTTGTGGAATAATAGAGTAATTTGTATCAAACAAAAAGTCTTTGTTCAACCAGCTTTGGTTTGACAAAGGCATTATCTTTACATGACATTTTAGATATAAACGGTGAAATCTTACAGTTACAAGATTTAAAAAACAAATTTAATAATATTCAATGTTCTCTTAAAGAATATAAGAAAATCTGTAAATCTATCGATACAGCTGATTAAAAAACACAATTAGTTTTTCTAAAGTCCAAATCAAACTTCCAAACTTAACGCTATGAGAATTAAACATTACCTACAAAAAATGTTACAACAAATATTTAAATAAAGCTTTCAAAGGATATATATACAGTCATGGTCAAAATTGATGGCACCCCTGATAAATATGATAAAAAATGGCTGTAAAAAATAAATCTGCATTGTTTATCCTTTTGATCTTTCCTTCAAAAAATTCGCAAAAATCTAACCTTTCATTGAAGTAAAAGAATTGAAATTGGGGGGTAAATCACATTATGAAATAAATGTTTTTCTCCAAAACACGCTGGCCATAATTGTTGGCACCCCTAGAATTTTTTATGAGAAAAATATCTCTGAAGTATATTCCCATTAATATTTACGGTACATTTTTAAGCACACCAGGGTGACTAGGAACATGAAATTGTCCAGCTATGACTTCTTGTTTCAAGGGAGTTTAAATATGAGGAAGCACAAAGGCCAAATTCCCTTAATCATCCATCACAATGAGTAAAACCAAAGAATATAGTTCTGATGTGCAGCAAAAGATTGTTGAGCATCACAAAATAGAAAGTGGCTGTAAGAAAATATCTAAAGAATTGAAAATCCCCATTTTGACCATCAGGACAATAATTAAGATCAACTAAAGATGTTATCAACTAAAGATGTTACGAATCTGCCAGGAAGATGGCATGTGTCTATATTGTCTTAATGGATGGTGAGGAGGAAAGTTTGAGTGGCCAAAGACTCTCCAATAATCACAGATGGAGAATTGCAGAGATTAGTTGAGTCTTGGGGGTCAGAAAGCCTAAAAAAATTTTATCAAACAACCCCTACATCACCACATGTTGTTTGGGAGGGTTTCAAGAAAAATCATCCTCACTCCTCCAAAAGTAAACTCTAGCATATTCAGTGGTCAGACACGACTGGATCTTCAAAAGGGACCGGATTCTGTGGTCAGATGAAACAAAAAAAGGGCTTTTTGGCAGCAAACCCAGCTGATGTGTTTGGTGCAAACAGGGATGAAGAGTACCCCATGCCTACAGTTAAATATACTGCTGGATCTTATATGTTGTAGGCCTATTTATTTGCTGGAGGTCCTGGACATCTTGTTCAGATACATGGTATTATGGATTCTAGCAAATACAAACAGATAAAAAATCAAAACCTGACGGCCTCTGCTAGAAATCTTATAATGTGCCGTGGTTGGATCTTCCATCAGGACAACGGTCCAAAACAAACATCAAAATCAACACAAAAATGGGTAACTGAGCACAAAATGAAGCTTCTGCCGTGACCATCCCAGTTCCCTGACCTGATGAGTGGGGTGAACTGAAGAGAAGCACCAACATGAACTTGTGAATCTGAAGGATCTGGAGAGATTCTGAATGGAGGAATGGTCTCTGATCTCTTGTCAGGTGTTCTCCAAACTCATCAGGCATTATAGGGGAAAACTCAGAGCTGTTATCTTGGCAAAAGGAGGTTGCAGAAAGTGTTTAATAACAGGGTGCCAACAATTATGGCCAGCGTGTTTTGGAGAAAAACATTTATTTCATAATATGATTTAACCCCCACTTTCAGTTATTTTACTTCAATGAAAGGTTAGATTTTTGTGAATTTTGTGAAGGAAAGATCAAAAGGATAAAGCAATGCAGATTTATTTTTTACAGCCATTTTTTATCATATTTATCAGGGGTGCCATCAATTTTGGCCATGACTATGTATATATATATATATATCATGATTATGATAGGAAGATAAAACTTAAAATATTAGATAATCCAACAATTGCAGAAAAACATTGGAAATTTATAAAATGGCCAATTGCACCCAAAGTAAAAGAAATGCAATTTAAAATTCTTAACAACTACTATCCATCTGCGGAGACACTGAGGGGTAGATTTGGTTTTGAAGTTGACCTTTGCGACTTTTGTCATGAAAACCCAGAACGAACAGAACATTTATTCTTCCTTTGCTCAGTTAGTAGGAAGTTCTGGCAAGATGTCCATAGCTGGTTAAATAATAAAATTAGTGAACTTGAACAATTTACAATCGAAGATATTCTTATTTGTAATTCTAAACTGACGAGGGACATTTCACTTTTGATTAACCTTATCATCATTATGGGTTTGAACATTCACAAAAATAAATAGAAAAAACAATTGCCAAATGTAAACTGTTTTAAAAATGAATTTCGTATGTTATTATCCTCATTGAACCTTGTAAAAAATTCTAAACAAATGGTAGAAGCTATTTATTATGCTGCTGAAATGTTTTTGGTCCTGTAACACATATTATTTATTTGAGAACAATGCCTTATTTTATTTGATTTTTTTATTTATTTGATCTTTTTCATTGTCAAAACTGCATTTTGTTGATACATTGCCTTTTCCTTTGCTGTTGTCTCCACGAGAGTTTGTAATAAACATTAATAAAATATAAAAATAAAAAAAAGACTTACTTTCCTCACAAAATCAATTGACTTGCGTTCTCTGAGCAATGAAGGCCGTAATACTTAATACTGTCCACTAGAGGGGGCGACAGGACAATATTAAAACAATATAAAACTTCCCCTGTTTGCATCAGTTTAAATGACAAATAAATGCATGAATTTCATTCATAAATAGGCAATATCTGTGTATCCGCTCTCTAGTTTATTTTAAGATGTTGTTATTCACACTGGGTTTTGCAGTTAATGTTTGTCCATCTGGAACTTTTATTTGTCATGAGCTCTATATTTAAGAGGTCTGTTTTTACTATGCAAATTTACATTGCATTGCACACCAGAACTAACTCAATCCCATGTTCATTAAAATCATATGTGTGTTGTTGCATTCCATTGCATTGTATTGCACTAACGATCTAACAATGCAATGCAATGTAACACACATATGTCTTGAATGAACATTGGGATTGAGTTAGTTCTGGTGTGCAATGCGTTGCAATGCGAAAAGTGCATAACTTATATGTTATTCTTCAGTGCACAACGTTAGATCGTTAGTGCAATGCAATGCAAGGTGCATAGCCTATGTTATTCTTCAATACACAACGTTAGATCGTGTGTGCAATGCAATGTACGTGTGTGCAATGCAATGCAACAACACACGTTATCTCTTTAATGAACATGGGATTGAGTTAGTTCTGTTGTGCAATGCAATGCAAGTAGTGCAAAGACTATATGTTATTCTTCAATGCACAATTAGTTCACACAATTCACAATTAGATAGTTTTTGCAAAGCAACAACACATATGTTATCTCTCTCTCTAACATGGGATTGAGTTAGTTCTGGTGTGCAATGCAATGCGAAAAGTGCATATGTTATTCTTCAGTGCACAACGTTAGATCGTTAGTGCAATGCAATGCAATGCAATGCAATGCAATGCAGTGTAAAGCAATGCAATACAATGCAATGCAATGCACCAACACACGTTATCTCTTTAATGAACATGGGAATGATTTAGTTCTGGTGTGCAATGCAATGCAATGCAAAAAGTGCATAACCTATATGTTATTCTTCAGTGCACAACGTTAGATCGCTATGCAATGCAATGCAACAACACACATATTATCTATATAATGAACTTGGGAATGATTTTGTTCTGGTATGCATTGCAATGCAATGCGAAAAGTACATAACCTATATGTTATTCTTCAGTGCACAACGTTAGATCGTTAGTGCAGTGCGATTCAATGCAATGCAATGGAATATAATGTAACAACACACATATCATCTCTATAATGAACATGGGAATGATTTTGTTCTGGTTTGCAATGCAATGCGAAAAGTGCATATGTTATTCTTCAGTGCACAACATAACATTAGATCGTTAGTGTAATGCAATGCAATGCAATGCACAAATGCAATGCAATGCAATACAATGCAATGCAACAACACACTTTATGTCTTTAATCAACATGGAAATGAGGTAGTTCTAGTGTGCAATGCATTGCAAAGCAAAAAATGCATAACCTATATGTTATTCTTCAGTGCACAACGTTAGATCGTTATTGCAATGCAATGCAATGCACCAACACACGTTATCTCTTTAGTGAACATGGGAATGATTTAGTTCTGGTGTGCAATGCAATGCAATGCAAAAAGTATTATTCTTCAGTGCACAACGTTAGATTGCTAAGTGCAATGCAATGCAATGCCGTGCAAAGCAATGCAAATCAATGCAATGCAATGCAATGCAATAACACACGTTATGTCTTTAATCAACATGGGAATGAGGTAGTTCTGGTGTGCAATGCAAAAAGTGCATAACATATATGTTATTATACAGTGCACAAAGTTAGATCGTTAGTGCAATGCAATTCAATGCAATGCAATGCAATGCAATGCAATGCAATGCAATGCAATGCAATACAATGAATGCAATGCAATGCAATGCAATGCAATGCAATGCAATGCAATGCAATGCAATGCAATGCTACACACATATAATCTCTATAATGAACATTGGAATGATTTTGCTCTGGTGTGCAATGCAATGCAATGCAATGCGAAAAGTGCATAACCTATATGTTATTCTTCAGTGCACAACGTTAGATTGCTAAGTGCAATGCAATGCAATGCCGTGCAAAGCAATGCAAATCAATGCAATGCAATGCAATGCAATACAATGCAATGCAATGCACCAACACACGTTATCTCTTTAATGAACATGGGAATGATTTAGTTCTGGTGTGCAATGCAATGCAATGCAAAAAGTGCATAACCTATATGTTATTCTTCAGTGCACAACGTTAGATCGTTAGTGCAATGCAATGCAATGCAATGCGAAAAGTGCATAACCTATATGTTATTCTTCAGTGCACAACGTTAGATTGCTAAGTGCAATGCAATGCAATGCCGTGCAAAGCAATGCAAATCAATGCAATGCAATGCAATACAATGCAATGCAATGCACCAACACACGTTATCTCTTTAATGAACATGGGAATGATTTAGTTCTGGTGTGCAATGCAATGCAATGCAAAAAGTGCATAACCTATATGTTATTCTTCAGTGCACAACGTTAGATCGTTAGTGCAATGCAATGCAATGCAATGCAAAAAGTGCATAACCTATATGTTATTCTTCAGTGCACAACGTTAGATCGCTATGCAATGCAATGCAACAACACACATATTATCTATATAATGAACTTGGGAATGATTTTGTTCTGGTATGCATTGCAATGCAATGCGAAAAGTACATAACCTATATGTTATTCTTCAGTGCACAACGTTAGCTCGTTAGTGCAGTGCGATTCAATGCAATGCAATGCAATGCAATGTAATGTAACAACACACATATCATCTCTATAATGAACATGGGAATGATTTTGTTCTGGTGTGCAATGCAATGCGAAAAGTGCATATGTTATTCTTCAGTGCACAACATAACATTAGATCGTTAGTGTAATGCAATGCAATGCAATGCAATGCAATGCACAAATGCAATGCAATGCAATGCAATGCAACAACACACTTTATGTCTTTAATCAACATGGAAATGAGGTAGTTCTAGTGTGCAATGCATTGCAAAGCAAAAAATGCATAACCTATATGTTATTCTTCAGTGCACAACGTTAGATCGTTATTGCAATGCAATGCAATGCACCAACACACGTTATCTCTTTAGTGAACATGGGAATGATTTAGTTCTGGTGTGCCATGCAATGCAATGCAAAAAGTATTATTCTTCAGTGCCCAACGTTAGATTGCTAAGTGCAATGCAATGCAATGCCGTGCAAAGCAATGCAAATCAATGCAATGCAATGCAATGCAATAAAACACGTTATGTCTTTAATCAACATGGGAATGAGGTAGTTCTGGTGTGCAATGCAATGCAATACGTGCACAACGTTAGATCGTTAGTGCAATGCAATGCAGTGCAATGCAATGCAATGCAATGCAATGCAATGCAATGCAATACAATGAATGCAATGCAATGCAATGCAATGCAATGCAATGCTACACACATATCATCTCTATAATGAACATTGGAATGATTTTGCTCTGGTGTGCAATGCAATGCAATGCAATGCAATGCGAAAAGTGCATAACCTATATGTTATTCTTCAGTGCACAACGTTAGATTGCTAAGTGCAATGCAATGCAAAGCAATGCAAAGCAATGCAAAGCAATGCAAAGCAATGCAAAGCAATGCAAAGCAATGCAAAGCAATGCAAAGCAATGCAAAGCAATGCAAAGCAATGCAAAGCAATGCAAAGCAATGCAATGCAATGCAATGCAATACAATGCAATGCACTAACACACGTTATCTCTTTAATCAACATGGGAATGAGGTAGTTCTGGTGTGCAATGCAATGCAAAAAGTGCATAACATATATATTATTGTTCAGTGCACAAAGTTAGATCCTTAGTGCAATGCAATTCAATGCAATGCAATGCAATACAATGCAATGCAATGCAATGCAATGCAATGCAATGCCGTGCAAAGCAATGCAAAGCAATGCAAAGCAATGCAAAGCAATGCAAAGCAATGCAAATCAATGCAATGCAATACAATGCAATGCAATGCAATGCAATGCACCAACACACGTTATCTCTTTAATGAACAGGGAATGATTTAGTTCTGGTGTGCAATGCAATGCAATGCAAAAAGTGCATAACCTATATGTTATTCTTCAGTGCACAACGTTAGATCGTTAGTGCAATGCAATGCAAAAAGTGCATAACCTATATGTTATTCTTCAGTGCACAACGTTAGATCGTTAGTGCAATGCAATGCAATGCAATGCAAAAAGTGCATAACCTATATGTTATTCTTCAGTGCACAACGTTAGATCGCTATGCAATGCAATGCAACAACACACATATTATCTATATAATGAACTTGGGAATGATTTTGTTCTGGTATGCATTGCAATGCAATGCGAAAAGTACATAACCTATATGTTATTCTTCAGTGCACAACGTTAGATCGTTAGTGCAGTGCGATTCAATGCAATGCAATGCAATGTAATGTAACAACACACATATCATCTCTATAATGAACATGGGAATGATTTTGTTCTGGTGTGCAATGCAATGCGAAAAGTGCATATGTTATTCTTCAGTGCACAACATAACATTAGATCGTTAGTGTAATGCAATGCAATGCACACATGCAATGCAATGCAATACAATGCAATGCAACAAAACACTTTATGTCTTTAATCAACATGGAAATGAGGTAGTTCTAGTGTGCAATGCATTGCAAAGCAAAAAATGCATAACCTATATGTTATTCTTCAGTGCACGTTAGATCGTTAGATCGTTATTGCAATGCAATGCACCAACACACGTTATCTCTTTAGCGAACATGGGAATGATTTAGTTCTGGTGTGCAATGCAATGCAATGCAAAAAGTATTATTCTTCAGTGCACAACGTTAGATTGCTAAGTGCAATGCAATGCAATGCCGTGCAAAGCAATGCAAATCAATGCAATGCAATGCAATGCAATAACACACGTTATGTCTTTAATCAACATGGGAATGAGGTAGTTCTGGTGTGCAATGCAAAAAGTGCATAACATATATGTTATTGTTCAGTGCACAACGTTAGATCGTTAGTGCAATGCAATGCAATGCAATGCAATGCAATGCAATGCAATGCAATGCAATGCAATACAATGAATGCAATGCAATGCAATGCAATGCAATGCAATGCAATGCTACACACATATCGTCTCTATAATGAACATTGGAATGATTTTGCTCTGGTGTGCAATGCAATGCAATGCAATGCAAAGCGAAAAGTGCATAACCTATATGTTATTCTTCAGTGCACAACGTTAGATCGTTTGTGCAATGCAATGCACCAACAAACGTTATCTCTTTAATGAACATGGGAATGATTTAGTTCTGGTGTGCAATGCAATGCAATGCAAATAGTGCATAACCTCTATGTTATTCTTCAGTGCACAACCTTAGATCGTTAGTGCAATGCAATGCAATGCAATGCAATGCAATGCAATGCAATTCAATGCAATGCAATGTAATACAATGCAATGCAATGCAATGCAACAACACACATATCATCTCTATAATGAACTTGGGAATGATTTTGTTTTGGTGTGCAATGCAATGCAATGCGAAAAGAGCATAACCTATATGTTATTCTTCAGTACATAACTTTAGATCGTGTTGTTGCACGTTATGCAACAACACACGTTATCTCTTTAATGAAAATGGGAATTATTTAGTTCTGGTGTGCAATGCAATGCAAAAACACACGTTATCTCTATAATGAACATTGGAATGATTTTGTTCTGGTGTGCAATGCAATGCGAAAAGTGCATAACCTATATGTTATTCTTCAGTGCACAACGTTAGATCGTTAGTGCAATGTAATGCAACAACGCACATGTCATGTCTTTAATGAACATGGGATTGAGTTAGTTCTGGTGTGCAATGCAATGCGAACAGTGCATATGTTATTCTTCAGTTCATAACGTTAGATCGTTAGTGCAATGCAATGCAATTCAAGGCAAAGCAATGTAATGCAATGCAATGCAATGCAACAACACACAATATCATCAATATAATGAACTTGGGAATGATTTTGTTCTGGTGTGCAATGCAATGCAATGCGAAAAGAGCATAACCTATATGTTTTTCTTCAGTGCACAACGTTAGATCGTTTGTGCAATGCAATGCAATGCAATAGCACACATTATGTCTTTAATCAACATGGGCATGAGGTAGTTCTGGTGTGCAATGCAATGCAATGCAAAAAGTGCATAACCTATATGTTTTCCTTCAGTGCACAACGTTATGCAGTGCAAAGCAATGCAACAACACACATTATGTCTTTAATCAACATGGGAATGAGGCAGTTCTGGTGTGCAATGTAATGCAATGCAAAAAGTGCATAACATATGTTAATCTTCAGTGCACAACGTTAGAGCGTTAGTGTAATGCAATGCAATGCAGTGCAAAGCAATGCAAATGCAATGCAAAAACACTCGTTATGTCTTTAATCAAAATGGGAATGAGGTAGTTCTGGTGTGCAATGCAATGCGAAAAATGCATAACCTATATGTTATTCTTCAGTGCACAACGTTAGATCGTTTGTGCAATGCAACAACACACAATACCATCTCTTTAATGAACATGGGAATGGTTAAGTTCTTAGTGTGCAATGTAATGCAATGCAATGCAAAAATGCTGTGTCATTATTCATTAATAAAGGAACAGTATTCTAAAGTGTTACCTGGGAATGATTTACTACTGGTGTGTAATGCAATGCAAGAAGTGCATAGCCTATATGTTATTCTGCAATGCACAACGTTAGATCGTTAGTGCAATGCAATGCAACAGCACACATGTTATATCTTTAATGAACATGGGATTGAGTTAGTTCTGGTGTGAAATGCAATGCAATGCAATGCGAAAAGTGCATAACCCATGTTATTCTTCATTGCACAACGTTAGATCGATTGTGCAATGCAATGCAACAACACATATGTTATATCTTTAATGAACAGGGGAATGGTTAAGTTCTAGTGTGCAATGCAAAAAGTGCATAACATATATGTTATTCTTCAGTGCACAACGTTACATCGCTAGTGCAATGCAATGCAACAACACATATATCATCTCTTTAAAGAACATGGGAATGATTTAGTTCTGGTGTGCAATGCAATGCAATGCAAAAAGTGCATAACCTATATGTTATTCTTCAGTGCACAACGTTAGAGCGTTAGTGCAAAGCAATGCAATGCAGTTGCAAAGCAATGCAACAACACACGTTATGTCTTTAATCAACATGGGAATGAGGTAGTTCTGGTGTGCAATGCAATGCAATGCAAAAAGTGAATAACATATGTTATTCTTCAGTGCACAACGTTAGATCGTTAGTGCAATGCAATGCAATGCAATGCAATGCAATGCAATGCAATGAACCAACGCAAATCAATGCAATGCAATGCAATGCAACAACACACGTTTAATGAACATGGGAATGATTTTGTTCTGGTGTGCAATGCAATGCAATACGTGCACAACGTTAGATCGTTAGTGCAATGCAATGCAGTGCAAAGCAATGCAAATCAATGCAATGCAATACAATGCAATGCAACAACACACGTTTTGTCTTTAATTGGACATGGGGATGATTTAGTTCTGGTTGTGCAATGCAATGCAAAAAGTGCATAACCTATATATTTTCTTCAATGCACAACGTTAGAGCGTTAGTGTAATGCAATGCAATAAAATGCAATGCAATGCAGTTCAAAGCAATGCAGTGCAAAGCAATGCAATGCAAATGCAATGCAATGCAATGCAATGCAATGCAATGCAATGCAATGCAATGCAGTGCAAAGCAATGCAAATCAATATAGTGCAATACACTGCAATGCAAAAACACACGTTATGTCTTTAATGAACATGGGAATGATTTAGTTCTGGTGTGCAATGCAATGCAATACGTGCACAATGTTAGATTGTTAGTGCAATGCAATGCAGTGCAAAGCAATGCAAATCAATGCAATGCAATACAATGCAATGCAACAACACACGTTTTGTCTTTAATGAACACGGGAATGATTTTGTTCTAGTGTGCAATGCAGTGCGAAAAGAGCATAACCTATATGTTATTCTTCAGTGCACAACGTTAGATCGTTAGTGCAATGCAATGCAATGCAATGCAATAAAATGCAATACAATCCAATGTAATGCAATGCAATGCAATGCAATGCAACAACACACGTTATGTCTTTAATCAACATGGGAATGAGGTAGTTCTGGTGTGCAATGCAATGCAATGCAAAAAGTGCATAACATATGTTATTCTTCAGTAAATCGTTAGTGCAATGCAATGCAAATTGAATGCAATGCAATGCAATGCAACAACACACATATCATCTCTATAATGAACTTGGGAATGATTTTGTTCTGGTGTGCAATGCAATGCGAAAAGAGCATAACTTATATGTTATTCTTCAGCGTTCGATCGTTAGTGCAATGCAATGCAGTGCAAAGCAAAGCAAAGCAAAGCAAAGCAAAGCAATGCAATGCAATGCAATGCAATACAATGCAATGCAATGCAATGCAACAACGTACGTTATGTCTTTAATGAACATGGGAATGATTTAGTTCTGGTGTGCAATGCAATGCAATACGTGCACAACGTTAGATCGTTAGTAGCACAGAAATGCAAATCAATAAATTGTGGTATGCAATGCAATGCAAAAGTTATTCTTCAGTGCACAACGTTAGATCGTTTGTGCAATGCAATGCAATGCAATGCACCAACAAACGTTATCTCTTTTAAGAACATGGGAAGGATTTAGTTTTGGTGTGCAATGCAATGCAGTGCAAAAAGTGCATAACCTATATGTTATTCTTCAGTGCACAACGTTAGATCGTTAGTGCAATGCAATTCAATGCAATGCAATGCAACGCATCAACACACATATCATCTCTATAATGAACATGCGAATGATTTAGTTCTGGTGTGCAATGCAATGCGAAATATGCATAACCTATAAGTTATTCTTCAGTTTACAACGTTAGATCGTTTGTGCAATGCAATTGCAACAACACATATGTTATCTCTTTAATAAACATGGGATCGAGTTAGTTCTGTTGTGCAATGCAATGCAAGTAGTGCACAGGCTATATGTTATTCTTCAATGCACAACGATAGACAGTTTGTGCAAAGCAACAAAACATATTTTATCTCTCTAATGAACATTGAGTTAGTTTTGGTGTGCAATGCAATGCAATGCAATGCACGAAGTGCACGAAGTGCATAACCTATGTTTGTTTAATGATGCTCAACGTTATATCGTTTGTGCAAAGCACATAATGTTATAACAATAAGCTTTACATAGGTACGCTTTTGACCTACTGAACATATTTCTGGCATAGAGTCCTTAAAGATGTTATGTCATCGTGACAAAGGTCCAAATTTGACATACTGAATTTTTTTCTGGCCAAGGAGTACTCGAAACTTGACCTTTCCATTTATAGTCGTTGACTTTTTCTGATGTTACGTCAGCCATACAGAAGTCCATATTTGACCCAAGGAACATATTTGGCCAAAGAGTCCTCGATCTTGGGCTTTCTATAAATACTCATAGACTCCTTCTGATGATTCATAAGCCATATAGATATGGACATTTTTCAAATTATGTAAAATTATAGACTGCTTCTGATGATAAATCAGCTATACAGAGATCCCCTTTTGACAGCCTGAATATATTTATGGTCAAAGAGTCCTCGATCTTGGACTTTCTATATATACTCATAGACTCCTTCTAATGCTACATAAGCCACATAGATATCCATAGCTGACCTTTTGAGCTTATTTCTGATCAAAGGGTCCTCAAAAGTTTTTAAACTATATAAAGTTTTTGACTCTTTCTGATGATAAATCAGCTATTCAGAGGTCCCCTTTTGATCTGCTGAACATATTTCTGGCCAAAGAGTCCTAAAAGATTAACGCTATACATTCAAATATAAATCTTCCGATGTTTTATCATTATGACAAAAGTCCACATTTGACAAACTGAATTTTTTTCTGGCCAAGTACTCAAAACGTGACCTTTCCATATAGACTCGTTGACTCTTTCTGATGTTACGTCAGCCATACAGAAGTCCATGTTTGACCCAAGGAACATATTTCTGGCCAAAGAGTCCACGATATTGGACTTTCTATACATACTCATAGACTCCTTCTAATGCTACATAAGCCATATAGATATCCATATCTGACCTTTTGAACTTATTTCTGATCAAAGGGTCCTCAAAATTTTTCAAACTATATAAAATTATAGACTGCTTCTTATGATAAATCAGCTATACAGAGGTCCCCTTTTGACAACCTGAATATATTTATGGTCAAAGAGTCCTCGATCTTGGACTTTATATACATACTCATAGACTCCTTCTGATGCTTCATAAGCTATATCCACATCTGATCTTTTGAACTTATTTCTGATCAAAGGGTCCTCAAAAGATTTTAAACTATAAAAAGTAATTGACTCTTTCTAATGATAGATCAGCTATTCAGAGGTCCCCTTTGGCCTACTGAACATATTTATGGTCAAAGAGTCCTCGATCTTGAACTTTCTATACATACTCATAGACTCCTTCTAATGCTAAATAAGCCATATAGATATCCATAGCTGACCTTTTGAACTTATTTCTGATCAAAGGGTCCTCAAAAGTTTTTAAACTATATAAAGTTTTTGACTCTTTCTGATGATAAATCAGCTATTCAGAGGTCCCCTTTTGACCTACTAAACATATTTATGGCCAAAGAGTCCACAAAGATTAACACTATACATTCAGATTGATATCTTCGGATGTTTTATCATCCTGACAAAAGTCCATATTTGACATACTGAATTTTTTTCTGGCCAAGGAGTACTCAAAACTTGACCTTTCCATATATACTCGTTGACTCTTTCTGATGTTACGTCAGCCATACAGAAGTCCATATTTGACCCAAGGAACATCTTTCTGGCCAAAGAGTCCTCAATTTTGGGCGTTCTATACATACTCATAGACTCCTTCTGATGCTTCATAAGCTATATCCATATCTGATCTTTTGAACTTATTTCTGGTCAAAGGGTCCTCAAAAGTTTTTAAACTATATAAAGTTATTGACACTTTCTGATGATAAACAGAGGTCCCCTTTTGGCCTACTGAACATATTTATCGCCAAAGAGTCCTCGATTTTGGGCTTTCTATACATACTCATAGACTCCTTCTGATGCTTCATAACCCTTATAGATATCCATTTCTGACCTTTTGAACTAATTTCTGATCAAAGTGTCCTCAAAATCTTTCTAATTATGTAAAATTATAGACTGCTTCTGATGATAAATCAGCTATACAGAGGTCCCCTTTTGACTTCCTGAATATTCTTTCTTTATTCTTTATTTCAAGGATAGCCCCTTGAGATGTACCATCTCATTTTCAAGGGGGTCCTTACAATCATAACAAACAATACAAGATAATAAAGAGTAAATATTAAAGATAATTTCAAACACATAAGCACAAAGACATACACACACTCACATACCCACACACTCTCCAACAATGCACCCTGAAACTAGCCCCCATGAATAAATAAGTAAATAAAAATAAAAAAATAAAAATTACAAAAAAATAAGATCCCTCTGCGAAAAATAGTAGACATTTGTACACATAAGCATACTATACACCCCTTTATAAATACATCTGCTTGCATGCACAAATAAAGAATACAATACATGTACACAATATATATACGATAAACTGAACAGTGAGTAATGTGAGTCCAAAACCAGTTTAGAAACAAAGGCAGGATGTTTGAAAATGTGTGATTAGAGAAGATTTGAAAATATGAAAAGAAGTGATCGACCTAAGTGAGGAAGGAAGGTTATTCCAATCTGATGGAGCTTTATATTTGAATGCACGACGACCAATTTCTTTACTGATTCTAGGTGTAACTAGAAACAGTTGATCCAAGTGCCTTAGGCTATATTGAGAACTGAAAGGGATTAAAAGATCTTTCAGATATGAAGGAAAATTAAAATGAATACATTTGAAAATAAGTGTTAACCAATGGAGTTGCCTTCTGGACTTCGGGGCTGGCCAGTTCAAGGACTCGTACATTAGACAGTGATGGGTTCTATAAGGACACCGGAGCACAAATCTGCAAAGACTATTATATACCACATTAAGAGGATACAGATTTGTTTCAAAGGTGTTACCATAAATCACATCAGCATAGTCCAGTATTGGGAATATAAGTTGTGTAATAATTCTTTTCCTGACTTCTTGTGAGAAGCAGTCAGCAGAACGATATAGTGATTTCAGACACCCAAATATTTTCTTAGTGATTGAATTAATATGAAATTTAAAAGATAGCTGAGAATCAAGCCAAAGGCCTAGATATTTAAGTTCTTCCATTTTATCTATTGCTGTTCCATCAAGAAGGCTAATAGACCAGTTAACAGTTAACAGCGAAGGATTAGGTCGAGTGCAAAACAACATATTATATGTTTTTTTCTTATTCAACAGAAGCTTGTTTGAGGAAAACCAACCTTGAACCAAATTGAAATCAGATTGTAAAGAGTACTGAATTTGTGAAATATCAGAGCTGGAAAAGTATAATACAGTGTCATCTGCATATAAATGAATTTGACAATCAGAACAGATTTGAGAAAGATCATTAATAAAGATTGAGAACAAGAGAGGACCTAAGGATGAGCCCTGTGGAACACCTTTATCAATGATCTTGAAATCTGATTGACTTCCTAGAAAGGAAACACACTGACTTCTATTATGAAGAAATGAATTAAAAAATAATAAAGAGTTCGAAGAAAGACCAATGGCATACAATTTATCTAAAATATATTTATGGTCAAAGAGTCCTCGATCTTTGACTTTCTATACATACTCATGCATACTCCTACATATGCATACTCCTTCTACTGCTACATAAGCCATATAGATTTCTGATCAAAGGGTCACTTATTTCTGATCAAAGGGTCCTCAAAAGTTTTTAAACTATTTAAAGTTTTTGACTCTTTCTGATGATAAATCAGCTATTCAGAGGTCCCCTTTTGATCTACTGAACATATTTTTTTTTGCCAAAGAGTATGTATAGAAAGCCCAAGATCGAGGACTCTTTGGCCAGAAATATGTTCAGTAGGTCAAAAGGGGACTTCTGAATAGCTGATTTATCATCAGAAGCAGTCTATAATTTTATATAGTTTGAAAAATTTTGAGGACACTTTGACCAGAAATCAGTTCAAAAGGTCAGATATGGATAACTATATGGCTTATGAAGCATCAGAAGTAATCTATGAGTATGTATAGAAAGGCCAAAATCGAGGACTCTTTGGCCAGAAATTTGTTCAGTAGACCAAAAGGGGACCTCTGAATAGCTGATTTATCATCAGAAAGAGTCAATAACTTTATGTAGTTTAAAAACTTTTGAGGACCCTTTGATCAGAAATAAGTTCAAAAGGTCAGATATGGATATCTATAGGGCTTATGAAGCATCAGAAGGAGTCTATGAGTATGTATAGAAAGTCCAAGATCGAGGACTCTTTGGCCAGAAATATGTTCCTTGGGTTAAATATGGACTTCTGTATGGCTGACGTATAAAAGAGTCAACGAGTATATATGGAAAGGTCAAGTTTTGAGTACTCCTTGGCTAGAAAAATTTTTCAGTATGTCAAATATGGACTTTTGTCAGGATGAAAAAACATCGGAAGATGTATATCTGAATGTATAGCGTTAATCTTTGTGGACTCTTTGGCCAGAAATATGTTCAGGAGGTCAAAAGGGGACCTCTGAATAGCTGATTTATCATCAGAAGCAGTCTATAATTTTACATAGTTTGAAAAATTTTGAGGACCCTTTGATCAGAAATAAGTTCAAAAGGTCAGATGTGGATATCTATATAGCTTATGTAGCATTAGAAGGAGTCTATGAGTATGTATAGAAAGTCCAAGATCGAGGACTCTTTGACCATAAATATATTATGGATGTCAAAAGGGGACCTCTGTATAGCTGATTTATCATCAGAAGCAGTGTATAATTTTATATAGTTTGAAAAATTTTGAGGACACTTTGACCAGAAAAAAGTTCAAAAGGTCAGATATGGACATCTATATGGCTTATGAAGCATCAGAAGGAGTCTATGAGTATGTATAGAAAGCCCAAAATCGATTACTCTTTGGCCAGAAATTTGTTCAGTAGGCCAAAAGGGGACCTCTGAATAGCTGATTTGTCATCAGAAAGAGTCAATAACTTTATTTTGTTTAAAAATTTTGAGGACCCTTTGATCAGAAAAAAATTCAGTATGTCAAATATGGACTTTTGTCAGGATGATAAAACATCGGAAGATATCAATCTGAATGTAAAGCGTTAATCTTTGTGGACTCTTTGGCCAGAAATATGTTCAGGAGCAAAAGGGGACCTCTGTATAGCTGAGTTATCATCAGAAGCAGTCTATAATTTTATATAGTTTGAAAAATTTTGAGGACACTTTGACCAGAAAAAAGTTCAAAAGGTCAGATATGGACATCTATATGGCTTATGAAGCATCAGAAGGAGTCTATGAGTATGTATAGAAAGTCCAAGATCGAGGACTCTTTGGCCAGAAATATGTTCAGGAGGTCAAAAGGGGACCTCTGAATAGCTGATTTATCATAAGAAGCAGTCTATAATTTTATATAGTTTGAAAAATTTTGAAGACCCTTTGATCAGAAATAAGTTCAAAAGGTCAGATGTGGACATCTATATAGCTTATGTAGCATTAGAAGGAGTCTATGAGTATGTATAGAAAGTCCAAGATCGAGGACTCTTTGACCATAAATATATTCAGGATGTCAAAAGGGGACCTCTGAATAGCTGATTTATCATCAGAAGCAGTCTATAATTTTATATAGTTTGAAAAATTTTGAGGACACTTTGACCAGAAAAAAGTTCAAAAGGTCAGATATGGACATCTATATTGCTTATGAAGCATCAGAAGGAGTCTATAAGAATATATAGAAAGCCCAAAATCGAGGATTCTTTGACCATAAATATGTTCAGGATGTCAAAAGGGGACCTCTGTATAGCTGATTTATCATCAGAAGCAGTCTATAATTTTATATAGTTTGAAAAATTTTGAGGACACTTTGACCAGAAAAAAGTTCAAAAGGTCAGCTATGGACATCTATATGGCTTATGAAGCATCAGAAGGAGTCTATGAGTATGTATAGAAAGCCTAAAATCGAGGACTCTTTGGCCAGAAATATGTTCAGTAGGCCAAAAGGGGACCTCTGAATAGCTGATTTATCATCAGAAGCAGTCTATAATTTTATATAGTTTGAAAAATTTTGAGGACACTTTGACCAGAAAAAAGTTCAAAAGGTCAGCTATGGACATCTATATGGCTAATGAAGCATCAGAAGGAGTCTATGAGTATGTATAGAAAGCCCAAAATCAAGGACTCTTTGGCCAGAAATATGTTCAGTAGGCCAAAAGGGGACCTCTGAATAGCTGATTTATCATCAGAAAGAGTCAATAACTTTATATTGTTTAAAAATTTTGAGGACCCTTTGATCAGAAATAAGTTCAAAAGGTCAGATGTGGACATCTATATAGCTTATGTAGCATTAGAAGGAGTCTATGAGTATGTATAGAAAGTCCAAGATCGAGGACTCTTTGACCATAAATATATTCAGGATGTCAAAAGGGGACCTCTGAATAGCTGATTTATCATCAGAAAGAGTCAATAACTTTATATTGTTTAAAAATTTTGAGGACCCTTTGATCAGAAATAAGTTCAAAAGGTCAGATATGGACATCTATATGGCTTAAGAAGCATCAGAAGGAGTCTATGAGTATGTATAGAAAGCCCAAAATCGAGGATTCTTTGGCCAGAAAGATGTTCCTTGGGTCAAATATGGACTTCTGTATGGGTGACGTAACATCAGAAAGAGTCAACGAGTATATATGGAAAGGTCAAGTTTTGATTTCTCCTTGGCCAGAAAAAAATTCAGTATGTCAATTATGGACTTTTGTCAGGATGATAAAACATCGGAAGATATCAATCTGAATGTATAGCGTTAATCTTTGTGGACTCTTTGGCCAGAAATATGTTCAGGAGGTCAAAAGGGGACCTCTGAATAGCTGATTTATCATCAGAAGCAGTCTATAATTTTATATAGTTTGAAAATTTTTGAGGACCCTTTGGCCAGAAAAAAGTTCAAAAGGTCAGATATGGACATCTATATGGCTTATGAAGCATCAGAAGGAGTCTGTATAGAAAGAGTATGTATAGAAAGTCCAAAATCGAGGACTCTTTGACCATAAATATATTCAGGATGTCAAAAGGGGACCTCTGTATAGCTGATTTATCATCAGAAGCAGTCTATAATTTTATATAGTTTGAAAAATTTTGAGGACACTTTGGCCAGAAAAAAGTTCAAAAGGTCAGATATGGACATCTATATGGCTTATGAAGCATCAGAAGGAGTCTATGAGTATGTATAGAAAGTCCAAAATCGAGGACTCATTGGCCAGAAAAATGTTCAGTAGGCCAAAAGGGGACCTCTGAATAGCTGATTTATCATCAGAAAGAATCAATAACTTTATATTGTTTAAAAATGTTGAGGACCCTTTGATCAGAAATAAGTTCAAAAGGTCAGATATGGACATCTATATGGCTTATGAAGCATCAGAAGGAGTCTATAAGAATGTATAGAAAGCCCAAAATCGAGGATTCTTTGGCCAGAAAGATGTTCCTTGGGTCAAATATGGACTTCTGTATGGCTGACGTAACATCAGAAAGAGTCAACGAGAATACATGGAAAGGTCAAGTTTTGATTTCTCCTTGGCCAGAAAAAAATTCAGTATGTCAAATATGGACTTTTGTCAGGATGATAAAACATCGGAAGATATCAATCTGAATGTATATAGCGTTAATCTTTGTGGACTCTTTGGCCAGAAATATGTTCAGGAGGTCAAAAGGGGACCTCTGAATAGCTGATTTATCATCAGAAGCAGTCTATAATTTTATATAGTTTGAAAAATTTGAGGACCCTTTGATCAGAAATAAGTTCAAAAGGTTAGATGTGGATATCTATATGGCATATGTATCATTTAGAAGGAGTCTATGAGTATGTATAGAAAGTCCAAGATCGAGGACTCTTTGACCATAAATATATTCAAGATGTCAAAAGGGGTCCTCTGTATAACTGAGTTATCATCAGAAGCAGTCTATAATTTTATATAGTTTGAAAAATTTTGAGGACCCTTTGATCAGAAATAAGTTCAAAAGGTCAGATGTGGATATCTATATGGCTTATGAAGCATCAGAAGGAGTCTATGAGTATGTATAGAAGGTCCAAGATCGAGGACTCTTTGACCATAAATATGTTCAGGATGTCAAAAGGGGACCTCTGTATAGCTGATTTATCATCAGAAGCAGTCTATAATTTTAAATAGTTTGAAAAATTTTGAGGACACTTTGACCAGAAAAAAGTTCAAAAGGTCAGCTATGCACCTTCATATATGGCTTATGAAGCATCAGAAGGAGTCAATGAGTATGTATAGAAAGCCCAAAATCGAGGACTCTTTGGCCAGAAATATGTTCAGTAGGCCAAAAGGGGACCTCTGAATAGCTGATTTATCATCAGAAAGAGTCAATAACTTTATATTGTTTAAAAATTTTGAGGACCCTTTGATCAGAAATAAGTTCAAAAGGTCAGATATGGACATCTATATGGCTTAAGAAGCATCAGAAGGAGTCTATGAGTATGTATAGAAAGCCCAAAATCGAGGATTCTTTGGCCAGAAAGATGTTCCTTGGGTCAAATATGGACTTCTGTATGGCTGACGTAACATCAGAAAGAGTCAACGAGTATATATGGAAAGGTCAAGTTTTGATTTCTCCTTGGCCAGAAAAAAATTCAGTATGTCAATTATGGACTTTTGTCAGGATGATAAAACATCGGAAGATATCAATCTGAATGTATAGCGTTAATCTTTGTGGACTCTTTGGCCAGAAATATGTTCAGGAGGTCAAAAGGGGACCTCTGAATAGCTGATTTATCATCAGAAGCAGTCTATAATTTTATATAGTTTGAAAAATTTTGAGGACACTTTGGCCAGAAAAAAGTTCAAAAGGTCAGATATGGACATCTATATGGCTTATGAAGCATCAGAAGGAGTCTATGAGTATGTATAGAAAGTCCAAAATCGAGGACTCATTGGCCAGAAAAATGTTCAGTAGGCCAAAAGGGGACCTCTGAATAGCTGATTTATCCAGTAGCACCTCAATGCAGTACACGAGATCCGGGGGGAGGAGTTGGATCTTATATAAGGGGTGGAGATTGGTAGGTTTAGGGGTGGAGACTGGTAGGTTTAGGTATGTAAGGTGGGAGGAGTTGGATCTAGATCCGACTCCTCCCCCCGGATTTTATGCTCTGCATTGAGGACCATCTCGATTTATCATCAGAAAGAATCAATAACTTTATATTGTTTAAAAATGTTGAGGACCCTTTGATCAGAAATAAGTTCAAAAGGTCAGATATGGACATCTATATGGCTTATGAAGCATCAGAAGGAGTCTATAAGAATGTATAGAAAGCCCAAAATCGAGGATTCTTTGGCCAGAAAGATGTTCCTTGGGTCAAATATGGACTTCTGTATGGCTGACGTAACATCAGAAAGAGTCAACGAGTATACATGGAAAGGTCAAGTTTTGATTTCTCCTTGGCCAGAAAAAAATTCAGTATGTCAAATATGGACTTTTGTCAGGATGATAAAACATCGGAAGATATCAATCTGAATGTATATAGCGTTAATCTTTGTGGACTCTTTCAGTAGCACCTCAATGCAGTACAAAAGATCCGGGGGGAGGAGTCGGATCTCATATAAGGGGTGGAGATTGGTAGGTTTAGGGGTGGAGATGGGTAGGTTTAGGGGTGGGTTTAGGGATCAGGGGGTGGAGACGGGTAGGTTTAGGTATATGTAAGGTGGGAGGAGTTGGATTTTATCCAACTCCTCCCCCCGGATTTTATGCTCTGCATTGAGGACCATCTCGACTCTTTGGCCAGAAATATGTTCAGGAGGTCAAAAGGGGACCTCTGAATAGCTGATTTATCATCAGAAGCAGTCTATAATTTTATATAGTTTGAAAAATTTGAGGACCCTTTGATCAGAAATAAGTTCAAAAGGTTAGATGTGGATATCTATATGGCATATGTATCATTTAGAAGGAGTCTATGAGTATGTATAGAAAGTCCAAGATCGAGGACTCTTTGACCATAAATATATTCAAGATGTCAAAAGGGGACCTCTGTATAGCTGATTTATCATCAGAAGCAGTCTATAATTTTATATAGTTTGAAAAATTTTGAGGACACTTTGACCAGAAAAAAGTTCAAAAGGTCAGCTATGGACATCTATATGGCTTATGAAGCATCAGAAGGAGTCTATGAGTATGTATAGAAAGCCCAAAATCAAGGACTCTTTGGCCAGAAATATGTTCAGTAGGCCAAAAGGGGACCTCTGAATAGCTGATTTATCATCAGAAAGAGTCAATAACTTTATATTGTTTAAAAATTTTGAGGACCCTTTGATCAGAAATAAGTTCAAAAGGTCAGATATGGACATCTATATGGCTTAAGAAGCATCAGAAGGAGTCTATGAGTATGTATAGAAAGCCCAAAATCGAGGATTCTTTGGCCAGAAAGATGTTCCTTGGGTCAAATATGGACTTCTGTATGGCTGACGTAACATCAGAAAGAGTCAACGAGTATACATGGAAAGGTCAAGTTTTGATTTCTCCTTGGCCAGAAAAAAATTCAGTATGTCAAATATGGACTTCTGTCAGGATGATAAAACATCGGAAGATATCAATCTGAATGTATAGCGTTAATCTTTGTGGACTCTTTGGCCAGAAATATGTTCAGGAGGTCAAAAGGGGACCTCTGAATAGCTGATTTATCATCAGAAGCAGTCTATAATTTTATATAGTTTGAAAAATTTGAGGACCCTTTGATCAGAAATAAGTTCAAAAGGTCAGATGTGGATATCTATATGGCTTATGAAGCATCAGAAGGAGTCTATGAGTATGTATAGAAGGTCCAAGATCGAGGACTCTTTGACCATAAATATGTTCAGGATGTCAAAAGGGGACCTCTGTATAGCTGATTTATCATCAGAAGCAGTCTATAATTTTATATAGTTTGAAAAATTTTGAGGACACTTTGACCAGAAAAAAGTTCAAAAGGTCAGCTATGGACATCTATATGGCTTATGAAGCATCAGAAGGAGTCTATGAGTATGTATAGAAAGCCCAAAATCGAGGACTCTTTGGCCAGAAATATGTTCAGTAGGCCAAAAGGGGACCTCTGAATAGCTGATTTATCATCAGAAGCAGTCTATAATTTTATATAGTTTGAAAAATTTTGAGGACACTTTGACCAGAAAAAAGTTCAAAAGGTCAGCTATGGACCTTCATATATGGCTTATGGACCTTCATATATGGCTTATGAAGCATCAGAAGGAGTCTATGAGTATGTATAGAAAGCCCAAAATCAAGGACTCTTTGGCCAGAAATATGTTCAGTAGGCCAAAAGGGGACCTCTGAATAGCTGATTTATCATCAGAAAGAGTCAATAACTTTATATTGTTTAAAAATTTTGAGGACCCTTTGATCAGAAATAAGTTCAAAAGGTCAGATATGGACATCTATATGGCTTAAGAAGCATCAGAAGGAGTCTATGAGTATGTATAGAAAGCCCAAAATCGAGGATTCTTTGGCCAGAAAGATGTTCCTTGGGTCAAATATGGACTTCTGTATGGCTGACGTAACATCAGAAAGAGTCAACGAGTATATATGGAAAGGTCAAGTTTTGATTTCTCCTTGGCCAGAAAAAAATTCAGTATGTCAATTATGGACTTTTGTCAGGATGATAAAACATCGGAAGATATCAATCTGAATGTATAGCGTTAATCTTTGTGGACTCTTTGGCCAGAAATATGTTCAGGAGGTCAAAAGGGGACCTCTGAATAGCTGATTTATCATCAGAAGCAGTCTATAATTTTATATAGTTTGAAAATTTTTGAGGACCCTTTGGCCAGAAAAAAGTTCAAAAGGTCAGATATGGACATCTATATGGCTTATGAAGCATCAGAAGGAGTCTATGAGTATGTATAGAAAGTCCAAAATCGAGGACTCTTTGACCATAAATATATTCAGGATGTCAAAAGGGGACCTCTGTATAGCTGATTTATCATCAGAAGCAGTCTATAATTTTATATAGTTTGAAAAATTTTGAGGACACTTTGGCCAGAAAAAAGTTCAAAAGGTCAGATATGGACATCTATATGGCTTATGAAGCATCAGAAGGAGTCTATGAGTATGTATAGAAAGTCCAAAATCGAGGACTCATTGGCCAGAAAAATGTTCAGTAGGCCAAAAGGGGACCTCTGAATAGCTGATTTATCCAGTAGCACCTCAATGCAGTACACGAGATCCGGGGGGAGGAGTTGGATCTTATATAAGGGGTGGAGATTGGTAGGTTTAGGGGTGGAGATGGGTAGGTTTAGGGGTGGATTTAGGGATCAGGGGGTGGAGACTGGTAGGTTTAGGTATGTAAGGTGGGAGGAGTTGGATCTAGATCCGACTCCTCCCCCCGGATTTTATGCTCTGCATTGAGGACCATCTCGATTTATCATCAGAAAGAATCAATAACTTTATATTGTTTAAAAATGTTGAGGACCCTTTGATCAGAAATAAGTTCAAAAGGTCAGATATGGACATCTATATGGCTTATGAAGCATCAGAAGGAGTCTATAAGAATGTATAGAAAGCCCAAAATCGAGGATTCTTTGGCCAGAAAGATGTTCCTTGGGTCAAATATGGACTTCTGTATGGCTGACGTAACATCAGAAAGAGTCAACGAGTATACATGGAAAGGTCAAGTTTTGATTTCTCCTTGGCCAGAAAAAAATTCAGTATGTCAAATATGGACTTTTGTCAGGATGATAAAACATCGGAAGATATCAATCTGAATGTATATAGCGTTAATCTTTGTGGACTCTTTCAGTAGCACCTCAATGCAGTACAAAAGATCCGGGGGGAGGAGTCGGATCTCATATAAGGGGTGGAGATTGGTAGGTTTAGGGGTGGAGATGGGTAGGTTTAGGGGTGGGTTTAGGGATCAGGGGGTGGAGACGGGTAGGTTTAGGTATATGTAAGGTGGGAGGAGTTGGATTTTATCCAACTCCTCCCCCCGGATTTTATGCTCTGCATTGAGGACCATCTCGACTCTTTGGCCAGAAATATGTTCAGGAGGTCAAAAGGGGACCTCTGAATAGCTGATTTATCATCAGAAGCAGTCTATAATTTTATATAGTTTGAAAAATTTGAGGACCCTTTGATCAGAAATAAGTTCAAAAGGTTAGATGTGGATATCTATATGGCATATGTATCATTTAGAAGGAGTCTATGAGTATGTATAGAAAGTCCAAGATCGAGGACTCTTTGACCATAAATATATTCAAGATGTCAAAAGGGGACCTCTGTATAGCTGATTTATCATCAGAAGCAGTCTATAATTTTATATAGTTTGAAAAATTTTGAGGACACTTTGACCAGAAAAAAGTTCAAAAGGTCAGCTATGGACATCTATATGGCTTATGAAGCATCAGAAGGAGTCTATGAGTATGTATAGAAAGCCCAAAATCAAGGACTCTTTGGCCAGAAATATGTTCAGTAGGCCAAAAGGGGACCTCTGAATAGCTGATTTATCATCAGAAAGAGTCAATAACTTTATATTGTTTAAAAATTTTGAGGACCCTTTGATCAGAAATAAGTTCAAAAGGTCAGATATGGACATCTATATGGCTTAAGAAGCATCAGAAGGAGTCTATGAGTATGTATAGAAAGCCCAAAATCGAGGATTCTTTGGCCAGAAAGATGTTCCTTGGGTCAAATATGGACTTCTGTATGGCTGACGTAACATCAGAAAGAGTCAACGAGTATACATGGAAAGGTCAAGTTTTGATTTCTCCTTGGCCAGAAAAAAATTCAGTATGTCAAATATGGACTTCTGTCAGGATGATAAAACATCGGAAGATATCAATCTGAATGTATAGCGTTAATCTTTGTGGACTCTTTGGCCAGAAATATGTTCAGGAGGTCAAAAGGGGACCTCTGAATAGCTGATTTATCATCAGAAGCAGTCTATAATTTTATATAGTTTGAAAAATTTGAGGACCCTTTGATCAGAAATAAGTTCAAAAGGTCAGATGTGGATATCTATATGGCTTATGAAGCATCAGAAGGAGTCTATGAGTATGTATAGAAGGTCCAAGATCGAGGACTCTTTGACCATAAATATGTTCAGGATGTCAAAAGGGGACCTCTGTATAGCTGATTTATCATCAGAAGCAGTCTATAATTTTATATAGTTTGAAAAATTTTGAGGACACTTTGACCAGAAAAAAGTTCAAAAGGTCAGCTATGGACATCTATATGGCTTATGAAGCATCAGAAGGAGTCTATGAGTATGTATAGAAAGCCCAAAATCGAGGACTCTTTGGCCAGAAATATGTTCAGTAGGCCAAAAGGGGACCTCTGAATAGCTGATTTATCATCAGAAGCAGTCTATAATTTTATATAGTTTGAAAAATTTTGAGGACACTTTGACCAGAAAAAAGTTCAAAAGGTCAGCTATGGACCTTCATATATGGCTTATGGACCTTCATATATGGCTTATGAAGCATCAGAAGGAGTCTATGAGTATGTATAGAAAGCCCAAAATCAAGGACTCTTTGGCCAGAAATATGTTCAGTAGGCCAAAAGGGGACCTCTGAATAGCTGATTTATCATCAGAAAGAGTCAATAACTTTATATTGTTTAAAAATTTTGAGGACCCTTTGATCAGAAATAAGTTCAAAAGGTCAGATATGGACATCTATATGGCTTAAGAAGCATCAGAAGGAGTCTATGACTATGTATAGAAAGCCCAAAATCGAGGATTCTTTGGCCAGAAAGATGTTCCTTGGGTCAAATATGGACTTCTGTATGGCTGACGTAACATCAGAAAGAGTCAACGAGTATATATGGAAAGGTCAAGTTTTGATTTCTCCTTGGCCAGAAAAAAATTCAGTATGTCAATTATGGACTTTTGTCAGGATGATAAAACATCGGAAGATATCAATCTGAATGTATAGCGTTAATCTTTGTGGACTCTTTGGCCAGAAATATGTTCAGGAGGTCAAAAGGGGACCTCTGAATAGCTGATTTATCATCAGAAGCAGTCTATAATTTTATATAGTTTGAAAATTTTTGAGGACCCTTTGGCCAGAAAAAAGTTCAAAAGGTCAGATATGGACATCTATATGGCTTATGAAGCATCAGAAGGAGTCTATGAGTATGTATAGAAAGTCCAAAATCGAGGACTCTTTGACCATAAATATATTCAGGATGTCAAAAGGGGACCTCTGTATAGCTGATTTATCATCAGAAGCAGTCTATAATTTTATATAGTTTGAAAAATTTTGAGGACACTTTGGCCAGAAAAAAGTTCAAAAGGTCAGATATGGACATCTATATGGCTTATGAAGCATCAGAAGGAGTCTATGAGTATGTATAGAAAGTCCAAAATCGAGGACTCATTGGCCAGAAAAATGTTCAGTAGGCCAAAAGGGGACCTCTGAATAGCTGATTTATCCAGTAGCACCTCAATGCAGTACACGAGATCCGGGGGGAGGAGTTGGATCTTATATAAGGGGTGGAGATTGGTAGGTTTAGGGGTGGAGATGGGTAGGTTTAGGGGTGGATTTAGGGATCAGGGGGTGGAGACTGGTAGGTTTAGGTATGTAAGGTGGGAGGAGTTGGATCTAGATCCGACTCCTCCCCCCGGATTTTATGCTCTGCATTGAGGACCATCTCGATTTATCATCAGAAAGAATCAATAACTTTATATTGTTTAAAAATGTTGAGGACCCTTTGATCAGAAATAAGTTCAAAAGGTCAGATATGGACATCTATATGGCTTATGAAGCATCAGAAGGAGTCTATAAGAATGTATAGAAAACCCAAAATCGAGGATTCTTTGGCCAGAAAGATGTTCCTTGGGTCAAATATGGACTTCTGTATGGCTGACGTAACATCAGAAAGAGTCAACGAGTATACATGGAAAGGTCAAGTTTTGATTTCTCCTTGGCCAGAAAAAAATTCAGTATGTCAAATATGGACTTTTGTCAGGATGATAAAACATCGGAAGATATCAATCTGAATGTATATAGCGTTAATCTTTGTGGACTCTTTCAGTAGCACCTCAATGCAGTACAAAAGATCCGGGGGGAGGAGTCGGATCTCATATAAGGGGTGGAGATTGGTAGGTTTAGGGGTGGAGATGGGTAGGTTTAGGGGTGGGTTTAGGGATCAGGGGGTGGAGACGGGTAGGTTTAGGTATATGTAAGGTGGGAGGAGTTGGATTTTATCCAACTCCTCCCCCCGGATTTTATGCTCTGCATTGAGGACCATCTCGACTCTTTGGCCAGAAATATGTTCAGGAGGTCAAAAGGGGACCTCTGAATAGCTGATTTATCATCAGAAGCAGTCTATAATTTTATATAGTTTGAAAAATTTGAGGACCCTTTGATCAGAAATAAGTTCAAAAGGTTAGATGTGGATATCTATATGGCATATGTATCATTTAGAAGGAGTCTATGAGTATGTATAGAAAGTCCAAGATCGAGGACTCTTTGACCATAAATATATTCAAGATGTCAAAAGGGGACCTCTGTATAGCTGATTTATCATCAGAAGCAGTCTATAATTTTATATAGTTTGAAAAATTTTGAGGACACTTTGACCAGAAAAAAGTTCAAAAGGTCAGCTATGGACATCTATATGGCTTATGAAGCATCAGAAGGAGTCTATGAGTATGTATAGAAAGCCCAAAATCAAGGACTCTTTGGCCAGAAATATGTTCAGTAGGCCAAAAGGGGACCTCTGAATAGCTGATTTATCATCAGAAAGAGTCAATAACTTTATATTGTTTAAAAATTTTGAGGACCCTTTGATCAGAAATAAGTTCAAAAGGTCAGATATGGACATCTATATGGCTTAAGAAGCATCAGAAGGAGTCTATGAGTATGTATAGAAAGCCCAAAATCGAGGATTCTTTGGCCAGAAAGATGTTCCTTGGGTCAAATATGGACTTCTGTATGGCTGACGTAACATCAGAAAGAGTCAACGAGTATATATGGAAAGGTCAAGTTTTGATTTCTCCTTGGCCAGAAAAAAAATTCAGTATGTCAATTATGGACTTTTGTCAGGATGATAAAACATCGGAAGATATCAATCTGAATGTATAGCGTTAATCTTTGTGGACTCTTTGGCCAGAAATATGTTCAGGAGGTCAAAAGGGGACCTCTGAATAGCTGATTTATCATCAGAAGCAGTCTATAATTTTATATAGTTTGAAAATTTTTGAGGACCCTTTGGCCAGAAAAAAGTTCAAAAGGTCAGATATGGACATCTATATGGCTTATGAAGCATCAGAAGGAGTCTATGAGTATGTATAGAAAGTCCAAAATCGAGGACTCTTTGACCATAAATATATTCAGGATGTCAAAAGGGGACCTCTGTATAGCTGATTTATCATCAGAAGCAGTCTATAATTTTATATAGTTTGAAAATTTTGAGGACACTTTGGCCAGAAAAAAGTTCAAAAGGTCAGATATGGACATCTATATGGCTTATGAAGCATCAGAAGGAGTCTATGAGTATGTATAGAAAGTCCAAAATCGAGGACTCATTGGCCAGAAAAATGTTCAGTAGGCCAAAAGGGGACCTCTGAATAGCTGATTTATCATCAGAAAGAATCAATAACTTTATATTGTTTAAAAATGTTGAGGACCCTTTGATCAGAAATAAGTTCAAAAGGTCAGATATGGACATCTATATGGCTTATGAAGCATCAGAAGGAGTCTATAAGAATGTATAGAAAGCCCAAAATCGAGGATTCTTTGGCCAGAAAGATGTTCCTTGGGTCAAATATGGACTTCTGTATGGCTGACGTAACATCAGAAAGAGTCAACGAGTATACATGGAAAGGTCAAGTTTTGATTTCTCCTTGGCCAGAAAAAAATTCAGTATGTCAAATATGGACTTTTGTCAGGATGATAAAACATCGGAAGATATCAATCTGAATGTATATAGCGTTAATCTTTGTGGACTCTTTGGCCAGAAATATGTTCAGGAGGTCAAAAGGGGACCTCTGAATAGCTGATTTATCATCAGAAGCAGTCTATAATTTTATATAGTTTGAAAAATTTGAGGACCCTTTGATCAGAAATAAGTTCAAAAGGTTAGATGTGGATATCTATATGGCATATGTATCATTTAGAAGGAGTCTATGAGTATGTATAGAAAGTCCAAGATCGAGGACTCTTTGACCATAAATATATTCAAGATGTCAAAAGGGGACCTCTGTATAACTGAGTTATCATCAGAAGCAGTCTATAATTTTATATAGTTTGAAAAATTTTGAGGACCCTTTGATCAGAAATAAGTTCAAAAGGTCAGATGTGGATATCTATATGGCTTATGAAGCATCAGAAGGAGTCTATGAGTATGTATAGAAGGTCCAAGATCGAGGACTCTTTGACCATAAATATGTTCAGGATGTCAAAAGGGGACCTCTGTATAGCTGATTTATCATCAGAAGCAGTCAATAATTTTATATAGTTTGAAAAATTTTGAGGACCCTTTGATCCGAAATAAGTTCAAAAGGTCAGATATGTATATCTATATGGCTAATGTAGCATTAGAAGGAGTCTATGAGTATGTATAGAAAACATAGCAATGCTATGTATTGCAATGCAAAGCAACATGTTATATCTCTTTAATGAACATTTGAAGGAGATAATTGGTGTGCAATGCAATGCAAAAAGTGCATAGCTTATATGTTATTCTTCAATGCACAATGTTAGATCGTTTGTGCAATGCAATGCAACATGTTATCTCTTTAATGAAAATGGGAAGGAGTTAAATATTATGTGCAATGCAATGCAATGCAAAAAGTGCATGGTCTATGTTACTCTTCAATACACAACGTTCGATCGTTTGTGAAATGCAATGCAAAATGTTATCTCTTTAATCAAAATGGGAATGAGGTAGTTCTGGTGTGCAATGTTATTCTTCAGTGCACAACGTTAGATCGTTTGTGCAATGCAACAACACACAATACTATCTCTTTAATGAACATGGGAATGGTTAAGTTCTTAGTGTGCAATGTAATGCAATGCAATGCAAAAATGCTGTGTCATTATTCATTAATAAAGGAACAGTATTCTAAAGTGTTACCTGGGAATGAGTTACTACTGGTTTGTAATGCAATGCAAGAAGTGCATAGCCTATATGTTATTCTGCAATGCACAACGTTAGATCGTTAGTGCAATGCAATGCAACAGCACACATGTTATATCTTTAATGAACATGGGATTGAGTTAGTTCTGGTGTGAAATGCAATGCAATGCAATGCGAAAAGTGCATAACCCATGTTATTCTTCATTGCACAACGTTAGATCGTTTGTGCAATGCAATGCAACAACACATATGTTATATCTTTAATGAACAGGGGAATGGTTAAGTTCTAGTGTGCAATGCAAAAAGTGCATAACATATATGTTATTCTTCAGTGCACAACGTTACATCGCTAGTGCAATGCAATGCAACAACACACATATCATCTCTTTAAAGAACATGGGAATGATTTAGTTCTGGTGTGCAATGCAATGCAATGCAAAAAGTGCATAACCTATATGTTATTCTTCAGTGCACAACGTTAGAGCGTTAGTGCAAAGCAATGCAATGCAGTTGCAAAGCAATGCAACAACACACGTTATGTCTTTAATCAACATGGGAATGAGGTAGTTCTGGTGTGCAATGCAATGCAATGCAAAAAGTGAATAACATATGTTATTCTTCAGTGCACAACGTTAGATCGTTAGTGCAATGCAATGCAATGCAATGCAATGCAATGAACCAACGCAAATCAATGCAATGCAATGCAATGCAACAACACACGTTATGTCTTTAATGAACATGGGAATGATTTTGTTCTGGTGTGCAATGCAATGCAATACGTGCACAACGTTAGATCGTTAGTGCAATGCAATGCAGTGCAAAGCAGTGCAAATCAATGCAATGCAATACAATGCAATGCAACAACACACGTTTTGTCTTTAATGGACATGGGGATGATTTAGTTCTGGTTGTGCAATGCAATGCAAAAAGTGCATAACCTATATATTATTCTTCAATGCACAACGTTAGAGCGTTAGTGTAATGCAATGCAATGCAATAAAATGCAATGCAATGCAGTGCAAAGCAATGCTGTGCAAAGCAATGCAATGCAAATGCAATGCAATGCAATGCAATGCAATGCAATGAAATGCAATGCAATGCAATGCAATGCAGTGCAAAGCAATGCAAATCAATATAGTGCAATACACTGCAATTCAAAAACACTTGTTATGCCTTTAATGAACATAGGAATGATTTAGTTCTGGTGTGCAATGCAATGCAATACGTGCACAATGTTAGATTGTTAGTGCAATGCAATGCAGTGCAAAGCAATGCAAATCAATGCAATGCAATACAATGCAATGCAACAACACACGTTTTGTCTTTAATGAACACGGGAATGATTTTGTTCTAGTGTGCAATGCAGTGCGAAAAGAGCATAACCTATATGTTATTCTTCAGTGCACAACGTTAGATCGTTAGTGCAATGCAATGCAATGCAATAAAATGCAATACAATCCAATGTAATGCAATGCAATGCAATGCAATGCAATGCAATGCAACAACACACGTTATGTCTTTAATCAACATTTGAATGAGGTAGTTCTGGTGTGCAATGCAATGCAATGCAAAAAGTGCATAACATGTTATTCTTCAGTAAATCTTTAGTGCAATGCAATGCAAATTGAATGCAATGCAATGCAATGCAACAACACACATATCATCTCTATAATGAACTTGGGAATGATTTTGTTCTGGTGTGCAATGCAATGCGAAAAGAGCATAACTTATATGTTATTCTTCAGCGTTCGATCGTTAGTGCAATGCAATGCAGTGCAAAGCAAAGCAAAGCAAAGCAATGCAATGCAATGCAATGCAATGCAATGCAATGCAATACAATGCAATGCAATGCAATGCAATGCAACAACGTACGTTATGTCTTTAATGAACATGGGAATGATTTAGTTCTGGTGTGCAATGCAATGCAATACGTGCACAACGTTAGATCGTTAGTGCAATGTAATGCAGTGCAAAGAAATGCAAATCAATAAATTGTGGTATGCAATGCAATGCAATGCAAAAGTTATTCTTCAGTGCACAACGTTAGATCGTTAGTGCAATGCAATGCAATGCAATGCAGTGCAATGCAATGCAGTGCAAAGCAATGAAAAGCAATGCAAAGCAATGCAAAGCAATGCAAAGCAATGCAAAGCAATGCAAAGCAATGCAAAGCAAAGCAATGTAAATGCAATACAATGCAATGCAATGCAACAACACACGTTAATGAACATGGGAATTATTTCGTTCTGGTGTGCAATGCAATGCAATGCAATGCAAAAAGTGCATAACCTATATGTTATTCTTCAGTGCACAACGTTAGATCGTTAGTGCAATGCAATTCAATGCAATGCAATGCAACGCATCAACACACATATCATCTCTATAATGAACATGCGAATGATTTAGTTCTGGTGTGCAATGCAATGCGAAATATGCATAACCTATAAGTTATTCTTCAGTTTACAACGTTAGATCGTTTGTGCAATGCAATTGCAACAACACATATGTTATCTCTTTAATAAACATGGGATCGAGTTAGTTCTGTTGTGCAATGCAATGCAAGTAGTGCACAGGCTATATGTTATTCTTCAATGCACAACGATAGACAGTTTGTGCAAAGCAACAAAACATATTTTATCTCTCTAATGAACATTGAGTTAGTTTTGGTGTGCAATGCAATGCAATGCAATGCACGAAGTGCACGAAGTGCATAACCTATGTTTGTTTAATGATGCTCAACGTTATATCGTTTGTGCAAAGCACATAATGTTATAACAATGAGCTTTACATAGGTACGCTTTTGACCTACTGAACATATTTCTGTCATAGAGTCCTTAAAGATGTTATATCATCCTGACAAAGGTACAAATTTGACATACAGAATTTTTTTCTGGCCAAGGAGTACTCGAAACTTGACCTTTCCATTTATAGTCGTTGACTTTTTCTGATGCTACGTCAGCCATACAGAAGTCCATATTTGACCCAAGGAACATATTTGGCCAAAGAGTCCTCGATCTTGGGCTTTCTATAAATACTCATAGACTCCTTCTGATGATTCATAAGCCATATAGATATGGACATTTTTCAAATTATGTAAAATTATAGACTGCTTCTGATGATAAATCAGCAATACAGAGATCCCCTTTTGACATCCTGAATATATTTATGGTCAAAGAGTCCTCGATCTTAGACTTTCTATACATACTCATAGACTCCTTCTAATGCTACATAAGCCATATAGATATCCATAGCTGACCTTTTGAACTTATTTGTGGTCAAAGTGTCCTCAAAATTTTTAAACAATATAAAGTTATTGACTCTTTCTGATGATAAATCAGCTATTCAGAGGTCCCCTTTTGACATCCTGAATATATTTATGGTCAAAGAGTCCTCGATCTTGGACTTTCTATACATACTCATAGACTCCTTCTGATACTTCATAAGCTATATCCATATCTGATCTTTTGAACTTATTTCTGATCAAAGGGTCCTCAAAAGATTTTAAACTATATAAAGTAATTGACTCTTTTTGATGATAATTCACCTATTCAGAGGTCCCCTTTTGGCCTACTGAACATATTTATGGCCAAAGAGTCCTCGATTTTGGGCTTTCTATACATACTCATAGACTCCTTCTGATGCTTCATTACCCTTATAGATATCCATTTCTGACCTTTTGAACTAATTTCTGGTCAAAGTGTCCTCAAAATTTTTCAAATTATGTAAAATTATAGACTGCTTCTGATGATAACTCAGTTATACAGAGGTCCCCTTTTGACATCCTGAATATATTTATGGTCAAAGAGTCCTCGATCTTGGACTTTCTATATATACTCATAGACTCCTTCTAATGCTACATAAGCCACATAGATATCCATAGCTGACCTTTTGAGCTTATTTCTGATCAAAGGGTCCTCAAAAGTTTTTAAACTATATAAAGTTTTTGACTCTTTCTGATGATAAATCAGCTATTCAGAGGTCCCCTTTTGATCTACTGAACATATTTCTGGCCAAAGAGTCCTAAAAGATTAACGCTATACATTCAAATATATATCTTCCGATGTTTTATTATCCTGACAAAAGTCCATTTTTTTTCTGGACAAAAAGTACTCAAAACCTGACCTTTCCATATATACTCGTTGACTCTTTCTGATGTTACGTCAGCCATATAGAAGTCCATATTTGACCCAAGGAACATATTTCTGGCCAAAGAGTCCTCGATTTTGGGCTTTCTTTACATACTCATAGACTCCTTCTGATGCTTCATAAGCCATATAGATGTCCATATCTGACCTTTTGTACTTATTTCTGATCAAAGGGTCCTCAAAAGTTTTTAAACTATATAAAGCTATTGACTCTTTCTGATGATAAAATTCAGAGGTCCCCTTTTGACATCCTGAATATATTTATGGTCAAAGAGTCCTCGATCTTGGACTTTCTATACATACTCATAAACTCCTTCTAATGCTTCTTAAGCCATATAGTTATCCATAGCAGACCTTTTGAACTTATTTCTGATCAAAGGGTCCTCAAAAGTTTTTAAACTATATAAAGTTATTGACTCTTTCTGATGATAAATCAGCTATTCAGAGGTCCCCTTTTGGCCTACTGAACATATTTATGGCCAAAGAGTCCTCGATTTTTTTGTTCTTTCTATGCATACTCCTTCTGATGCTTCATAAGCCATATAGATGTCCACATCTGACCTTTTGAACTTATTTCTGGTCAAAGTGTCCTCAAAATTTTTCAAACTATATAGAAATTATAGACTGCTTCTGATGATAAATCAGCTATACAGAGGTCCCCTTTTGACATTCTGAATATATTTATGGCCAAAGAGTCCTAAAAGATTAACACTATACATTCAGATATACATCTTCCGATGTTTTATCATTATGACAAAAGTCCACATTTGACAAACTGAATTTTTTTCTGGCCAAGTATTCAAAACGTGACCTTTCCATATAGACTCGTTGACTCTTTCTGATGTTACGTCAGCCATACAGAAGTCCATATTTGACCCAAGGAACATATTTCTGGCCAAAGAGTCCACGATATTGGACTTTCTATACATACTCATAGACTCCTTCTAATGCTACATAAGCCATATAGATATCCATATCTGACCTTTTGAACTTATTTCTGATCAAAGGGTCCTCAAAATTTTTCAAACTATATAAAATTATAGACTGCTTCTGATGATAAATCAGCTATACAGAGGTCCCCTTTTGACAACTTGAATGTATTTATGGTCAAAGAGTCCTCGATCTTGGACTTTATATAGCCTATATACATACTCATAGACTCCTTCTGATGCTTCATAAGCTATATCCATATCTGATCTTTTGAACTTATTTCTGATCAAAGGGTCCTCAAAAGATTTTAAACTATAAAAAGTAATTGACTCTTTCTAATGATAGATCAGCTATTCAGAGGTCCCCTTTTGGCCTACTGAACATATTTATGGTCAAAGAGTCCTCGATCTTGAACTTTCTATACATACTCATAGACTCCTTCTAATGCTAAATAAGCCATATAGATATCCATAGCTGACCTTTTGAACTTATTTCTGATCAAAGGGTCCTCAAAAGTTTTTAAACTATATAAAGTTTTTGACTCTTTCTGATGATAAATCAGCTATTCAGAGGTCCCCTTTTGACCTACTGAACATATTTATGGCCAAAGAGTCCACAAAGATTAACACTATACATTCAGATTGATATCTTCGGATGTTTTATCATCCTGACAAAAGTCCATATTTGACATACTGAATTTTTTTCTGGCCAAGGAGTACTCAAAACTTGACCTTTCCATATATACTCGTTGACTCTTTCTGATGTTACGTCAGCCATACAGAAGTCCATATTTGACCCAAGGAACATCTTTCTGGCCAAAGAGTCCTCAATTTTGGGCGTTCTATAGTCTCATAGACTCCTTCTGATGCTTCATAAGCTATATCCATATCTGATCTTTTGAACTTATTTCTGGTCAAAGGGTCCTCAAAAGTTTTTAAACTATATAAAGTTATTGACACTTTCTGTTGATAAACAGAGGTCCCCTTTTGGCCTACTGAACATATTTATCGCCAAAGAGTCCTCGATTTTGGGCTTTCTATACATACTCATAGACTCCTTCTGATGCTTCATAACCCTTATAGATATCCATTTCTGACCTTTTGAACTAATTTCTGGTCAAAGTGTCCTCAAAATTTTTCTAATTATGTAAAATTATAGACTGCTTCTGATGATAAATCAGCTATACAGAGGTCCCCTTTTGACTTCCTGAATATATTTATGGTCAAAGAGTCCTCGATCTTTGACTTTCTATACATACTCATGCATACTCCTTCATATGCATACTCCTTCTACTGCTACATAAGCCATATAGATTTCTGATCAAAGGGTCACTTATTTCTGATCAAAGGGTCCTCAAAAGTTTTTAAACTATTTAAAGTTTTTGACTCTTTCTGATGATAAATCAGCTATTCAGAGGTCCCCTTTTGATCTACTGAACATATTTTTTTTTTGCCAAAGAGTATGTATAGAAAGCCCAAGATCGAGGACTCTTTGGCCAGAAATATGTTCAGTAGGTCAAAAGGGGACTTCTGAATAGCTGATTTATCATCAGAAGCAGTCTATAATTTTATATAGTTTGAAAAATTTTGAGGACACTTTGACCAGAAATCAGTTCAAAAGGTCAGATATGGATAACTATATGGCTTAAGAAGCATCAGAAGTAATCTATGAGTATGTATAGAAAGGCCAAAATCGAGGACTCTTTGGCCAGAAATTTGTTCAGTAGGCCAAAAGGGGACCTCTGAATAGCTGATTTATCATCAGAAAGAGTCAATAACTTTATGTAGTTTAAAAACTTTTGAGGACCCTTTGATCAGAAATAAGTTCAAAAGGTCAGATATGGATATCTATAGGGCTTATGAAGCATCAGAAGGAGTCTATGAGTATGTATAGAAAGTCCAAGATCGAGGACTCTTTGGCCAGAAATATGTTCCTTGGGTCAAATATGGACTTCTGTATGGCTGACGTATAAAAGAGTCAACGAGTATATATGGAAAGGTCAAGTTTTGAGTACTCCTTGGCTAGAAACATTTTTCAGTATGTCAAATATGGACCTTTGTCAGGATGAAAAAACATCGGAAGATGTATATCTGAATGTATAGCGTTAATCTTTGTGGACTCTTTGGCCAGAAATATGTTCAGGAGGTCAAAAGGGGACCTCTGAATAGCTGATTTATCATCAGAAGCAGTCTATAATTTTACATAGTTTGAAAAATTTTGAGGACCCTTTGATCAGAAATAAGTTCAAAAGGTCAGATGTGGATATCTATATAGCTTATGTAGCATTAGAAGGAGTCTATGAGTATGTATAGAAAGTCCAAGATCGAGGACTCTTTGACCATAAATATATTCTGGATGTCAAAAGGGGACCTCTGTATAGCTGATTTATCATCAGAAGCAGTGTATAATTTTATATAGTTTGAAAAATTTTGAGGACACTTTGACCAGAAAAAAGTTCAAAAGGTCAGATATGGACATCTATATGGCTTATGAAGCATCAGAAGGAGTCTATGAGTATGTATAGAAAGCCCAAAATCGATGACTCTTTGGCCAGAAATTTGTTCAGTAGGCCAAAAGGGGACCTCTGAATAGCTGATTTGTCATCAGAAAGAGTCAATAACTTTATTTTGTTTAAAAATTTTGAGGACCCTTTGATCAGAAAAAAATTCAGTATGTCAAATATGGACTTTTGTCAGGATGATAAAACATCGGAAGATATCAATCTGAATGTATAGCGTTAATCTTTGTGGACTCTTTGGCCAGAAATATGTTCAGGAGGTCAAAAGGGGACCTCTGTATAGCTGAGTTATCATCAGAAGCAGTCTATAATTTTATATAGTTTGAAAAATTTTGTGGACCCTTTGATCAGAAATAAGTTCAAAAGGTCAGATGTGGATATCTATATGGCATATGTAGCATTAGAAGGAGTCTATGAGTATGTATAGAAAGTCCAAGATTGAGGACTCTTTGACCATAAATATATTCAGGATGTCAAAAGGGGACCTCTGAATAGCTGATTTATCATCAGAAGCAGTCTATAATTTTATATAGTTTGAAACATTTTGAGGACACTTTGGCCAGAAAAAAGTTCAAAAGGTCAGATATGGACATCTATATGGCTTATGAAGCATCAGAAGGAGTCTATGAGTATGTATAGAAAGTCCAAGATCGAGGACTCATTGGCCAGAAATGTGTTCAGTAGGCCAAAAGGGGACCTCTGAATAGCTGATTTATCATCAGAAAGAATCAATAACTTTATATTGTTTAAAAATGTTGAGGACCCTTTGATCAGAAATAAGTTCAAAAGGTCAGATGTGAATATCTATATGGCATATGTAGCATTAGAAGGAGTCTATGAGTATGTATAGAAAGTCCAAGATCGAGGACTCTTTGACCATAAATATATTCAGGATGTCAAAAGGGGACCTCTGTATAGCTGAGTTATCATCAGAAGCAGTCTATAATTTTATATAGTTTGAAGAATTTTGAGGACACTTTGACCAGAAAAAAGTTCAAAAGGTCAGATATGGACATCTATATGGCTTATGAAGCATCAGAAGGAGTCTATGAGTATGTATAGAAAGTCCAAGATCGAGGACTCTTTGGCCAGAAATATGTTCAGGAGGTCAAAAGGGGACCTCTGAATAGCTGATTTATCATAAGAAGCAGTCTATAATTTTATATAGTTTGAAAAATTTTGAGGACCCTTTGATCAGAAATAAGTTCAAAAGGTCAGATGTGGATATCTATATAGCTTATGTAGCATTAGAAGGAGTCTATGAGTATGTATAGAAAGTCCAAGATCGAGGACTCTTTGACCATAAATATATTCAGGATGTCAAAAGGGGACCTCTGAATAGCTGATTTATCATCAGAAGCAGTCTATAATTTTATATAGTTTGAAAAATTTTGAGGACACTTTGACCAGAAAAAAGTTCAAAAGGTCAGATATGGACATCTATATGGCTTATGAAGCATCAGAAGGAGTCTATAAGAATGTATAGAAAGCCCAAAATCGAGGATTCTTTGGCCAGAAAGATGTTCCTTGGGTCAAATATGGACTTCTGTATGGCTGACGTAACATCAGAAAGAGTCAACGAGTATACATGGAAAGGTCAAGTTTTGATTTCTCCTTGGCCAGAAAAAAATTCAGTATGTCAAATATGGACTTCTGTCAGGATGATAAAACATCGGAAGATATCAATCTGAATGTATAGCGTTAATCTTTGTGGACTCTTTGGCCAGAAATATGTTCAGGAGGTCAAAAGGGGACCTCTGAATAGCTGATTTATCATCAGAAGCAGTCTATAATTTTATATAGTTTGAAAAATTTGAGGACCCTTTGATCAGAAATAAGTTCAAAAGGTCAGATGTGGATATCTATATGGCTTATGAAGCATCAGAAGGAGTCTATGAGTATGTATAGAAGGTCCAAGATCGAGGACTCTTTGACCATAAATATGTTCAGGATGTCAAAAGGGGACCTCTGTATAGCTGATTTATCATCAGAAGCAGTCTATAATTTTATATAGTTTGAAAAATTTTGAGGACACTTTGACCAGAAAAAAGTTCAAAAGGTCAGCTATGGACATCTATATGGCTTATGAAGCATCAGAAGGAGTCTATGAGTATGTATAGAAAGCCCAAAATCGAGGACTCTTTGGCCAGAAATATGTTCAGTAGGCCAAAAGGGGACCTCTGAATAGCTGATTTATCATCAGAAGCAGTCTATAATTTTATATAGTTTGAAAAATTTTGAGGACACTTTGACCAGAAAAAAGTTCAAAAGGTCAGCTATGGACATCTATATGGCTTATGAAGCATCAGAAGGAGTCTATGAGTATGTATAGAAAGTCCAAGATCGAGGACTCTTTGACCATAAATATATTCAGGATGTCAAAAGGGGACCTCTGAATAGCTGATTTATCATCAGAAGCAGTCTATAATTTTATATAGTTTGAAAAATTTTGAGGACACTTTGACCAGAAAAAAGTTCAAAAGGTCAGATATGGACATCTATATGGCTTATGAAGCATCAGAAGGAGTCTATAAGAATGTATAGAAAGCCCAAAATCGAGGATTCTTTGGCCAGAAAGATGTTCCTTGGGTCAAATATGGACTTCTGTATGGCTGACGTAACATCAGAAAGAGTCAACTAGTATACATGGAAAGGTCAAGTTTTGATTTCTCCTTGGCCAGAAAAAAATTCAGTATGTCAAATATGGACTTCTGTCAGGATGATAAAACATCGGAAGATATCAATCTGAATGTATAGCGTTAATCTTTGTGGACTCTTTGGCCAGAAATATGTTCAGGAGGTCAAAAGGGGACCTCTGAATAGCTGATTTATCATCAGAAGCAGTCTATAATTTTATATAGTTTGAAAAATTTGAGGACCCTTTGATCAGAAATAAGTTCAAAAGGTCAGATGTGGATATCTATATGGCTTATGAAGCATCAGAAGGAGTCTATGAGTATGTATAGAAGGTCCAAGATCGAGGACTCTTTGACCATAAATATGTTCAGGATGTCAAAAGGGGACCTCTGTATAGCTGATTTATCATCAGAAGCAGTGTATAATTTTATATAGTTTGAAAAATTTTGAGGACACTTTGACCAGAAAAAAGTTCAAAAGGTCAGCTATGGACATCTATATGGCTTATGAAGCATCAGAAGGAGTCTATGAGTATGTATAGAAAGCCCAAAATCGAGGACTCTTTGGCCAGAAATATGTTCAGTAGGCCAAAAGGGGACCTCTGAATAGCTGATTTATCATCAGAAGCATTCTATAATTTTATATAGTTTGAAAAATTTTGAGGACACTTTGACCAGAAAAAAGTTCAAAAGGTCAGCTATGGACATCTATATGGCTTATGAAGCATCAGAAGGAGTCTATGAGTATGTATAGAAAGCCCAAAATCAAGGACTCTTTGGCCAGAAATATGTTCAGTAGGCCAAAAGGGGACCTCTGAATAGCTGATTTATCATCAGAAAGAGTCAATAACTTTATATTGTTTAAAAATTTTGAGGACCCTTTGATCAGAAATAAGTTCAAAAGGTCAGATATGGACATCTATATGGCTTAAGAAGCATCAGAAGGAGTCTATGAGTATGTATAGAAAGCCCAAAATCGAGGATTCTTTGGCCAGAAAGATGTTCCTTGGGTCAAATATGGACTTCTGTATGGCTGACGTAACATGATTTGATTTCTTTTTATTTGTCCTCGAGAGGAAATTTGTTTCCACCATAGGTGCGTACATAATACAAATACAAACACACATAACATATTAACAACATAATTGAGAAAAAAAAAAAAAAAAAAAAAAAAAAAAAAAAAAAAAAAAAGAGCGAGCATACCTGACACATCAATGGCCAATACCTATGTATTTAGAGCTCGTGTAGATACAGGAACAAAACTCTTACTAAACTTGGCCTTTCTACACATCGGTAACCTATACCTACGGCCAGAAGGCAGAAGGATAAAATATTTATGAAGTGGGTGTTCTGAATCATTTAAGATTTTTTGTGCCTTCCGCAATATGAGTGTTGAGACAATATCCGATAGAGAAGGGGTAGTAATGCCAATAATTTTACTTGCTAAGTGAGTTATCTTTAAGAATTTGTTCTTATTGGTAACTGTAAGCATATGGAAAAAACAAATGGCACCATAAGTAAGAACTGGCTCAATAATACTGCGATACAGAAGCAGAAGAAGACGTGGCTGAACAGACAAGTGCCTAAGTTTACGAATAGCTGTCAGTCTTTGTTGACAGCGTTTGTAAACCCCTAGAGTGTGCTGATTAAAATCGAGATTTTGATCCAGAATAATGCCAAGATATTTAAAATGCTCTACTCTCTCTACTATCTCTCCATTAATGATAATACTAGAAGCATGGATCTGTATTTTTGATGTGCTAAAGACCAGTTCCTTTGTCTTAAGAATATTAAGATGCAGAAAGTTATCCTCACACCATGTGCTAAAATGTGCCGTAGAACGTTGATAGTCCAAAAAAGAGTCCTTGTCCTCATTAAGCAGAGCAAGAATGGCTGTATCATCTGCATATTTAAAATAATGAGTAGTTGTAAATTGACTCTGACAGTCATTTGTGTAGAGAATAAAAAGGAATGGGCTAAGTACGCACCCCTGAGGGGCGCCGGTGTTAAGGACAATGGTTGTTGATAATGCACTGCCCACTTTAACCACTTGAGGCCTATTAGAAAGAAAATTGTGGATCCAATATATTAGAGATGATGGTACTTGCATACTCTGTAGTTTCTTTATCATCTGATGACGCTGAATCGAGTTAAAAGCGGAACTAAAGTCAATAAAGAGAAGTCTGGCATAATTCCCAGAGATGTCCAGGTGTTGAAGTAGACAATGTAGAAGACAGGCCACTGCATCATCAGTCCCTCTCTTCTGCTTATATGCAAATTGTAGACAATCTAGGTATGGTGTAACGTATGGGAGCATAATGTTTTTGACGATTTTCTCAAAACATTTCATTATAATAGAGGTTAATGATACAGGCCTGTAGTGATTTAACTCGGATGGATGCTGTTTTTTTGGAACAGGAATAACAATCGATGATTTCCATTTGACAGGTATTGTTGAAGTACAGAGTGAGCGAAGGAAGAGAGAATGAAGAATAGGGGTTAGTTCCAGGGAACAGCTTTTCAAGACCCGACCCGGAATACCATCTGGCCCAGGAGCTTTATTCGGTTTGCACTTAATGAGCTGAAAATAGACATCCTGCCTGGTTAGAAGGGACTCATAGTTCAACTCTTGAAAGGGCAAAGAATCCAAGAGGCTATCACACTCTGCTGAGAAGTCAGAGGTGTCAAAACGGGCATAAAAGTTATTAAGATTACTTGCAAAGGTGATAGGATCTGAAACATATCAGAAAGAGTCAACGAGTATATATGGAAAGGTCAAGTTTTGATTTCTCCTTGGCCAGAAAAAAATTCAGTATGTCAAATATGGACTTTTGTCAGGATGATAAAACATCGGAAGATATCAATCTGAATGTATATAGCGTTAATCTTTGTGGACTCTTTGGCCAGAAATATGTTCAGGAGGTCAAAAGGGGACCTCTGAATAGCTGATTTATCATCAGAAGCAGTCTATAATTTTATATAGTTTGAAAAATTTGAGGACCCTTTGATCAGAAATAAGTTCAAAAGGTTAGATGTGGATATCTATATAGCATATGTATCATTTAGAAGGAGTCTATGAGTATGTATAGAAAGTCCAAGATCGAGGACTCTTTGACCATAAATATATTCAAGATGTCAAAAGGGGACCTCTGTATAGCTGATTTATCATCAGAAGCAGTCTATAATTTTATATAGTTTGAAAAATTTTGAGGACACTTTGACCAGAAAAAAGTTCAAAAGGTCAGCTATGGACATCTATATGGCTTATGAAGCATCAGAAGGAGTCTATGAGTATGTATAGAAAGCCCAAAATCGAGGACTCTTTGGCCAGAAATATGTTCAGTAGGCCAAAAGGGGACCTCTGAATAGCTGATTTATCATCAGAAGCAGTCTATAATTTTATATAGTTTGAAAAATTTTGAGGACACTTTGACCAGAAAAAAGTTCAAAAGGTCAGCTATGGACATGAAGCATCAGAAGGAGTCTATGAGTATGTATAGAAAGCCCAAAATCAAGGACTCTTTGGCCAGAAATATGTTCAGTAGGCCAAAAGGGGACCTCTGAATAGCTGATTTATCATCAGAAAGAGTCAATAACTTTATATTGTTTAAAAATTTTGAGGACCCTTTGATCAGAAATAAGTTCAAAAGGTCAGATATGGACATCTATATGGCTTAAGAAGCATCAGAAGGAGTCTATGAGTATGTATAGAAAGCCCAAAATCGAGGATTCTTTGGCCAGAAAGATGTTCCTTGGGTCAAATATGGACTTCTGTATGGCTGACGTAACATCAGAAAGAGTCAACGAGTATATATGGAAAGGTCAAGTTTTGATTTCTCCTTGGCCAGAAAAAAATTCAGTATGTCAATTATGGACTTTTGTCAGGATGATAAAACATCGGAAGATATCAATCTGAATGTATAGCGTTAATCTTTGTGGACTCTTTGGCCAGAAATATGTTCAGGAGGTCAAAAGGGGACCTCTGAATAGCTGATTTATCATCAGAAGCAGTCTATAATTTTATATAGTTTGAAAATTTTTGAGGACCCTTTGGCCAGAAAAAAGTTCAAAAGGTCAGATATGGACATCTATATGGCTTATGAAGCATCAGAAGGAGTCTATGAGTATGTATAGAAAGTCCAAAATCGAGGACTCTTTGACCATAAATATATTCAGGATGTCAAAAGGGGACCTCTGTATAGCTGATTTATCATCAGAAGCAGTCTATAATTTTATATAGTTTGAAAAATTTTGAGGACACTTTGGCCAGAAAAAAGTTCAAAAGGTCAGATATGGACATCTATATGGCTTATGAAGCATCAGAAGGAGTCTATGAGTATGTATAGAAAGTCCAAAATCGAGGACTCAGTGGCCAGAAAAATGTTCAGTAGGCCAAAAGGGGACCTCTGAATAGCTGATATATCATCAGAAAGAATCAATAACTTTATATTGTTTAAAAATGTTGAGGACCCTTTGATCAGAAATAAGTTCAAAAGGTCAGATATGGACATCTATATGGCTTATGAAGCATCAGAAGGAGTCTATAAGAATGTATAGAAAGCCCAAAATCGAGGATTCTTTGGCCAGAAAGATGTTCCTTGGGTCAAATATGGACTTCTGTATGGCTGACGTAACATCAGAAAGAGTCAACGAGAATACATGGAAAGGTCAAGTTTTGATTTCTCCTTGGCCAGAAAAAAATTCAGTATGTCAAATATGGACTTTTGTCAGGATGATAAAACATCGGAAGATATCAATCTGAATGTATATAGCGTTAATCTTTGTGGACTCTTTGGCCAGAAATATGTTCAGGAGGTCAAAAGGGGACCTCTGAATAGCTGATTTATCATCAGAAGCAGTCTATAATTTTATATAGTTTGAAAAATTTGAGGACCCTTTGATCAGAAATAAGTTCAAAAGGTTAGATGTGGATATCTATATGGCATATGTATCATTTAGAAGGAGTCTATGAGTATGTATAGAAAGTCCAAGATCGAGGACTCTTTGACCATAAATATATTCAAGATGTCAAAAGGGGACCTCTGTATAACTGAGTTATCATCAGAAGCAGTCTATAATTTTATATAGTTTGAAAAATTTTGAGGACCCTTTGATCAGAAATAAGTTCAAAAGGTCAGATGTGGATATCTATATGGCTTATGAAGCATCAGAAGGAGTCTATGAGTATGTATAGAAGGTCCAAGATCGAGGACTCTTTGACCATAAATATGTTCAGGATGTCAAAAGGGGACCTCTGTATAGCTGATTTATCATCAGAAGCAGTCTATAATTTTATATAGTTTGAAAAATTTTGAGGACACTTTGACCAGAAAAAAGTTCAAAAGGTCAGCTATGGACATCTATATGGCTTATGAAGCATCAGAAGGAGTCTATGAGTATGTATAGAAAGCCCAAAATCGAGGACTCTTTGGCCAGAAATATGTTCAGTAGGCCAAAAGGGGACCTCTGAATAGCTGATTTATCATCAGAAAGAGTCAATAACTTTATATTGTTTAAAAATTTTGAGGACCCTTTGATCAGAAATAAGTTCAAAAGGTCAGATATGGACATCTATATGGCTTAAGAAGCATCAGAAGGAGTCTATGAGTATGTATAGAAAGCCCAAAATCGAGGATTCTTTGGCCAGAAAGATGTTCCTTGGGTCAAATATGGACTTCTGTATGGCTGACGTAACATCAGAAAGAGTCAACGAGTATATATGGAAAGGTCAAGTTTTGATTTCTCCTTGGCCAGAAAAAAATTCAGTATGTCAAATATGGACTTTTGTCAGGATGATAAAACATCGGAAGATATCAATCTGAATGTATAGCGTTAATCTTTGTGGACTCTTTGGCCAGAAATATGTTCAGGAGGTCAAAAGGGGACCTCTGAATAGCTGATTTATCATCAGAAGCAGTCTATAATTTTATATAGTTTGAAAAATTTTGAGGACCCTTTGATCCGAAATAAGTTCAAAAGGTCAGATATGTATATCTATATGGCTAATGTAGCATTAGAAGGAGTTTATGAGTATGTATAGAAAACATAGCAATGCTATGTATTGCAATGCAAAGCAACATGTTATATCTCTTTAATGAACATTTGAAGGAGATAATTGGTGTGCAATGCAATGCAAAAAGTGCATAGCTTATATGTTATTCTTCAATGCACAATGTTAGATCGTTTGTGCAATGCAATGCAACATGTTATCTCTTTAATGAAAATGGGAAGGAGTTAAATATTATGTGCAATGCAATGCAATGCAAAAAGTGCATGGTCTATGTTACTCTTCAATACACAACGTTCGATCGTTTGTGAAATGCAATGCAAAATGTTATCTCTTTAATCAAAATGGGAATGAGGTAGTTCTGGTGTGCAATGTTATTCTTCAGTGCACAACGTTAGATCGTTTGTGCAATGCAACAACACACAATACCATCTCTTTAATGAACATGGGAATGGTTAAGTTCTTAGTGTGCAATGTAATGCAATGCAATGCAAAAATGCTGTGTCATTATTCATTAATAAAGGAACAGTATTCTAAAGTGTTACCTGGGAATGAGTTACTACTGGTGTGTAATGCAATGCAAGAAGTGCATAGCCTATATGTTATTCTGCAATGCACAACGTTAGATCGTTAGTGCAATGCAATGCAACAGCACACGTTATATCTTTAATGAACATGGGATTGAGTTAGTTCTGGTGTGAAATGCAATGCAATGCGAAAAGTGCATAACCCATGTTATTCTTCATTGCACAACGTTAGATCGTTTGTGCAATGCAATGCAACAACACATATGTTATATCTTTAATGAACAGGGGAATGGTTAAGTTCTAGTGTGCAATGCAAAAAGTGCATAACATATATGTTATTCTTCAGTGCACAACGTTACATCGCTGGTGCAATGCAATGCAACAACACACATATCATCTCTTTAAAGAACATGGGAATGATTTAGTTCTGGTGTGCAATGCAATGCAATGCAAAAAGTGCATAACCTATATGTTATTCTTCAGTGCACAACGTTAGAGCGTTAGTGCAAAGCAATGCAATGCAGTTGCAAAGCAATGCAACAACACACGTTATGTCTTTAATCAACATGGGAATGAGGTAGTTCTGGTGTGCAATGCAATGCAATGCAAAAAGTGAATAACATATGTTATTCTTCAGTGCACAACGTTAGATCGTTAGTGCAATGCAATGCAATGCAATGAACCAACGCAAATCAATGCAATGCAATGCAATGCAACAACACACGTTATGTCTTTAATGAACATGGGAATGATTTTGTTCTGGTGTGCAATGCAATGCAATACGTGCACAACGTTAGATCGTTAGTGCAATGCAATGCAGTGCAAAGCAATGCAAATCAATGCAATGCAATACAATGCAATGCAACAACACACGTTTTGTCTTTAATGGACATGGGGATGATTTAGTTCTGGTTATGCAATGCAATGCAAAAAGTGCATAACCTATATATTATTCTTCAATGCACAACGTTAGAGCGTTAGTGTAATGCAATGCAATGCAATAAAATGCAATGCAATGCAGTGCAAAGCAATGCAGTGCAATGCAATGCAATGCAATGCAATGCAATGCAATGCAGTGCAAAGCAATGCAAATCAATATAGTGCAATACACTGCAATGCAAAAACACTTGTTATGTCCTTAATGAACATGGGAATGATTTAGTTCTGGTGTGCAATGCAATGCAATACGTGCACAATGTTAGATTGTTAGTGCAATGCAATGCAGTGCAAAGCAATGCAAATCAATGCAATGCAATACAAAGCAATGCAACAACACACGTTTTGTCTTTAATGAACACGGGAATGATTTTGTTCTAGTGTGCAATGCAGTGCGAAAAGAGCATAACCTATATGTTATTCTTCAGTGCACAACATTAGATCGTTAGTGCAATGCAATGCAATGCAATAAAATGCAATACAATCCAATGTAATGCAATGCAATGCAATGAACCAACGCAAATCAATGCAATGCAATGCAATGCAACAACACACGTTATGTCTTTAATGAACATGGGAATGATTTTGTTCTGGTGTGCAATGCAATGCAATACGTGCACAACGTTAGATCGTTAGTGCAATGCAATGCAGTGCAAAGCAATGCAAATCAATGCAATGCAATACAATGCAATGCAACAACACACGTTTTGTCTTTAATGGACATGGGGATGATTTAGTTCTGGTTGTGCAATGCAATGCAAAAAGTGCATAACCTATATATTATTCTTCAATGCACAACGTTAGAGCGTTAGTGTAATGCAATGCAATGCAATAAAATGCAATGCAATGCAATGCAGTGCAAAGCAATGCAGTGCAATGCAATGCAATGCAATGCAAATGCAATGCAATGCAATGCAATGCAATGCAATGCAATGCAATGCAATGCAATGCAATGCAATGCAATGAAATGCAATGCAATGCAATGCAATGCAATGCAATGCAGTGCAAAGCAATGCAAATCAATATAGTGCAATACACTGCAATGCAAAAACACTTGTTATGTCTTTAATGAACATGGGAATGATTTAGTTCTGGTGTGCAATGCAATGCAATACGTGCACAATGTTAGATTGTTAGTGCAATGCAATGCAGTGCAAAGCAATGCAAATCAATGCAATGCAATACAATGCAATGCAACAACACACGTTTTGTCTTTAATGAACACGGGAATGATTTTGTTCTAGTGTGCAATGCAGTGCGAAAAGAGCATAACCTATATGTTATTCTTCAGTGCACAACATTAGATCGTTAGTGCAATGCAATGCAATGCAAAAAGTGCATAACATATGTTATTCTTCAGTAAATCGTTAGTGCAATGCAATGCAAATTGAATGCAATGCAATGCAATGCAATGCAACAACACACATATCATCTCTATAATGAACTTGGGAATGATTTTGTTCTGGTGTGCAATGCAATGCGAAAAGAGCATAACTTATATGTTATTCTTCAGCGTTCGATCGTTAGTGCAATGCAATGCAGTGCAAAGCAAAGCAAAGCAAAGCAAAGCAAAGCAAAGCAATGCAATGCAATGCAATGCAATGCAATGCAATGCAATACAATGCAATGCAATGCAATGCAACAACGTACGTTATGTCTTTAATGAACATGGGAATGATTTAGTTCTGGTGTGCAATGCAATGCAATACGTGCACAACGTTAGATCGTTAGTGCAATGTAATGCAGTGCAAAGAAATGCAAATCAATAAATTGTGGTATGCAATGCAATGCAATGCAAAAGTTATTCTTCAGTGCACAACGTTAGATCGTTAGTGCAATGCAATGCAATGCAATGCAGTGCAAAGAAATGCAAAGCAATGCAAAGCAATGCAATGCAAAGCAATGTAAATGCAATACAATGCAATGCAATGCAACAACACACGTTAATGAACATGGGAATTATTTCGTTCTGGTGTGCAATGCAATGCAATGCAATGCAAAAAGTGCATAACCTATATGTTATTCTTCAGTGCACAACGTTAGATCGTTTGTGCAATGCAATGAAATGCAATGCACCAACAAACGTTATCTCTTTTAAGAACATGGGAAGGATTTAGTTTTGGTGTGCAATGCAATGCAGTGCAAAAAGTGCATAACCTATATGTTATTCTTCAGTGCACAACGTTAGATCGTTAGTGCAATGCAATTCAATGCAATGCAATGCAACGCATCAACACACATATCATCTCTATAATGAACATGCGAATGATTTAGTTCTGGTGTGCAATGCAATGCGAAATATGCATAACCTATAAGTTATTCTTCAGTTTACAACGTTAGATCGTTTGTGCAATGCAATTGCAACAACACATATGTTATCTCTTTAATAAACATGGGATCGAGTTAGTTCTGTTGTGCAATGCAATGCAAGTAGTGCACAGGCTGTATGTTATTCTTCAATGCACAACGATAGACAGTTTGTGCAAAGCAACAAAACATATTTTATCTCTCTAATGAACATTGAGTTAGTTTTGGTGTGCAATGCAATGCAATGCAATGCAATGCAATGCACGAAGTGCACGAAGGTTATGTTTGTTTAATGATGCTCAACGTTATATCGTTTGTGCAAAGCACATAATGTTATAACAATGAGCTTTACATAGGTACGCTTTTGACCTACTGAACATATTTCTGGCATAGAGTCCTTAAAGATGTTATATCATCCTGACAAAGGTACAAATTTGACATACAGAATTTTTTTCTGGCCAAGGAGTACTCGAAACTTGACTTTTCCATTTATAGTCGTTGACTTTTTCTGATGTTACGTCAGCCATACAGAAGTCCATATTTGACCCAAGGAACATATTTGGCCAAAGAGTCCTCGATCTTGGGCTTTCTATAAATACTCATAGACTCCTTCTGATGATTCATAAGCCATATAGATATGGACATTTTTCAAATTATGTAAAATTATAGACTGCTTCTGATGATAAATCAGCTATACAGAGATCCCCTTTTGACATCCTGAATATATTTATGGTCAAAGAGTCCTCAATCTTGGACTTTCTATACATATTCATAGACTCCTTCTGATACTTCATAAGCTATATCCATATCTGATCTTTTGAACTTATTTCTGATCAAAGGGTCCTCAAAAGATTTTAAACTATATAAAGTAATTGACTCTTTTTGATGATAATTCAGCTATTCAGAGGTCCCCTTTTGACATCCTGAATATATTTATGGTCAAAGAGTCCACAATCTTGTTTTTTCTATACATACTCATAGACTCCTTCTAATGCTACATAGCTGACCTTTTGAACTTATTTCTGGTCAAAGGGTCCTCAAAAGTTTTTAAACTATATAAAGTTATTGACTCTTTCTGATGATAAATCAGCTATACAGAGGTCCCCTTTTGGCCTACTGAACATATTTATGGCCAAAGAGTCCTCGATTTTGGGCTTTCTATACATACTCATAGACTCCTTCTGATGCTTCATTACCCTTATAGATATCCATTTCTGACCTTTTGAACTAATTTCTGGTCAAAGTGTCCTCAAAATTTTTCAAATTATGTAAAATTATAGACTGCTTCTGATGATAACTCAGTTATACAGAGGTCCCCTTTTGACATCCTGAATATATTTATGGTCAAAGAGTCCTCGATCTTGGACTTTCTATATATACTCATAGACTCCTTCTGATGCTTCATTAGCCATATAGATGTCCATATCTGACCTTTTGTACTTATTTCTGATCAAAGGGTCCTCAAAAGTTTTTAAACTATATAAAGCTATTGACTCTTTCTGATGATAAAATTCAGAGGTCCCCTTTTGACATCCTGAATATATTTATGGTCAAAGAGTCCTCGATCTTGGACTTTCTATACATACTCATAAACTCCTTCTAATGCTTCTTAAGCCATATAGTTATCCATAGCAGACCTTTTGAACTTATTTCTGATCAAAGGGTCCTCAAAATTGTTCAAACTATATAAAATTATAGACTGCTTCTGATGATAAATCAGCTATACAGAGGTCCCCTTTTGACATCCTGAATATATTTATGGTCAAAGAGTCCACAATCTTGTTTTTTCTATACATACTCATAGACTCCTTCTAATGCTACATAGCTGACCTTTTGAACTTATTTCTGATCAAAGGGTCCTCAAAAGTTTTTAAACTATATAAAGTTTTTGACTCTTTCTGATGATAAATCAGCTATTCAGAGGTCCCCTTTTGACCTACTGAACATATTTATGGCCAAAGAGTCCACAAAGATTAACACTATACATTCAGATTGATATCTTCGGATGTTTTATCATCCTGACAAAAGTCCATATTTGACATACTGAATTTTTTTCTGGCCAAGGAGTACTCAAAACTTGACCTTTCCATATATACTCGTTGACTCTTTCTGATGTTACGTCAGCCATACAGAAGTCCATATTTGACCCAAGGAACATCTTTCTGGCCAAAGAGTCCTCAATTTTGGGCGTTCTATACATACTCATAGACTCCTTCTGATGCTTCATAAGCTATATCCATATCTGATCTTTTGAACTTATTTCTGGTCAAAGGGTCCTCAAAAGTTTTTAAACTATATAAAGTTATTGACACTTTCTGATGATAAACAGAGGTCCCCTTTTGGCCTACTGAACATATTTATCGCCAAAGAGTCCTCGATTTTGGGCTTTCTATACATACTCATAGACTCCTTCTGATGCTTCATAACCCTTATAGATATCCATTTCTGACCTTTTGAACTAATTTCTGGTCAAAGTGTCCTCAAAATTTTTCTAATTATGTAAAATTATAGACTGCTTCTGATGATAAATCAGCTATACAGAGGTCCCCTTTTGACTTCCTGAATATATTTATGGTCAAAGAGTCCTCGATCTTTGACTTTCTATACATACTCATGCATACTCCTTCATATGCATACTCCTTCTACTGCTACATAAGCCATATAGATTTCTGATCAAAGGGTCACTTATTTCTGATCAAAGGGTCCTCAAAAGTTTTTAAACTATTTAAAGTTTTTGACTCTTTCTGATGATAAATCAGCTATTCAGAGGTCCCCTTTTGATCTACTGAACATATTTTTTTTTTGCCAAAGAGTATGTATAGAAAGCCCAAGATCGAGGACTCTTTGGCCAGAAATATGTTCAGTAGGTCAAAAGGGGACTTCTGAATAGCTGATTTATCATCAGAAGCAGTCTATAATTTTATATAGTTTGAAAAATTTTGAGGACACTTTGACCAGAAATCAGTTCAAAAGGTCAGATATGGATAACTATATGGCTTAAGAAGCATCAGAAGTAATCTATGAGTATGTATAGAAAGGCCAAAATCGAGGACTCTTTGGCCAGAAATTTGTTCAGTAGGCCAAAAGGGGACCTCTGAATAGCTGATTTATCATCAGAAAGAGTCAATAACTTTATGTAGTTTAAAAACTTTTGAGGACCCTTTGATCAGAAATAAGTTCAAAAGGTCAGATATGAATATCTATAGGGCTTATGAAGCATCAGAAGGAGTCTATGAGTATGTATAGAAAGTCCAAGATCGAGGACTCTTTGGCCAGAAATATGTTCCTTGGGTCAAATATGGACTTCTGTATGGCTGACGTATAAAAGAGTCAACGAGTATATATGGAAAGGTCAAGTTTTGAGTACTCCTTGGCTAGAAACATTTTTCAGTATGTCAAATATGGACTTTTGTCAGGATGAAAAAACATCGGAAGATGTATATCTGAATGTATAGCGTTAATCTTTGTGGACTCTTTGGCCAGAAATATGTTCAGGAGGTCAAAAGGGGACCTCTGAATAGCTGATTTATCATCAGAAGCAGTCTATAATTTTATATAGTTTGAAAAATTTTGAGGACACTTTGACCAGAAAAAAGTTCAAAAGGTCAGATATGGACATCTATATGGCTTATGAAGCATCAGAAGGAGTCTATAAGAATGTATAGAAAGCCCAAAATCGAGGATTCTTTGGCCAGAAAGATGTTCCTTGGGTCAAATATGGACTTCTGTATGGCTGACGTAACATCAGAAAGAGTCAACGAGTATACATGGAAAGGTCAAGTTTTGATTTCTCCTTGGCCAGAAAAAAATTCAGTATGTCAAATATGGACTTCTGTCAGGATGATAAAACATCGGAAGATATCAATCTGAATGTATAGCGTTAATCTTTGAGGACTCTTTGGCCAGAAATATGTTCAGGAGGTCAAAAGGGTACCTCTGAATAGCTGATTTATCATCAGAAAGAATCAATAACTTTATATTGTTTAAAAATGTTGAGGACCCTTTGATCAGAAATAAGTTCAAAAGGTCAGATGTGAATATCTATATGGCATATGTAGCATTAGAAGGAGTCTATGAGTATGTATAGAAAGTCCAAGATCGAGGACTCTTTGACCATAAATATATTCAGGATGTCAAAAGGGGACCTCTGAATAGCTGATTTATCATCAGAAGCAGTCTATAATTTTATATAGTTTGAAAAATTTTGATGACACTTTGACCAGAAAAAAGTTCAAAAGGTCAGATATGGACATCTATATGGCTTATGAAGCATCAGAAGGAGTCTATAAGAATGTATAGAAAGCCCAAAATCGAGGATTCTTTGGCCAGAAAGATGTTCCTTGGGTCAAATATGGACTTCTGTATGGCTGACGTAACATCAGAAAGAGTCAACGAGTATACATGGAAAGGTCAAGTTTTGATTTCTCCTTGGCCAGAAAAAAATTCAGTATGTCAAATATGGACTTCTGTCAGGATGATAAAACATCGGAAGATATCAATCTGAATGTATAGCGTTAATCTTTGTGGACTCTTTGGCCAGAAATATGTTCAGGAGGTCAAAAGGGGACCTCTGAATAGCTGATTTATCATCAGAAGCAGTCTATAATTTTATATAGTTTGAAAAATTTGAGGACCCTTTGATCAGAAATAAGTTCAAAAGGTCAGATGTGGATATCTACATGGCTTATGAAGCATCAGAAGGAGTCTATGAGTATGTATAGAAAGTCCAAGATCGAGGACTCTTTGGCCAGAAATATGTTCAGGATGTCAAAAGGGGACCTCTGAATAGCTGATTTATCATAAGAAGCAGTCTATAATTTTATATAGTTTGAAAAATTTTGAGGACCCTTTGATCAGAAATAAGTTCAAAAGGTCAGATGTGGATATCTATATAGCTTATGTAGCATTAGAAGGAGTCTATGAGTATGTATAGAAAGTCCAAGATCGAGGACTCTTTGACCATAAATATATTCAGGATGTCAAAAGGGGACCTCTGAATAGCTGATTTATCATCAGAAGCAGTCTATAATTTTATATAGTTTGAAAAATTTTGATGACACTTTGACCAGAAAAAAGTTCAAAAGGTCAGATATGGACATCTATATGGCTTATGAAGCATCAGAAGGAGTCTATAAGAATGTATAGAAAGCCCAAAATCGAGGATTCTTTGGCCAGAAAGATGTTCCTTGGGTCAAATATGGACTTCTGTATGGCTGACGTAACATCAGAAAGAGTCAACGAGTATACATGGAAAGGTCAAGTTTTGATTTCTCCTTGGCCAGAAAAAAATTCAGTATGTCAAATATGGACTTCTGTCAGGATGATAAAACATCGGAAGATATCAATCTGAATGTATAGCGTTAATCTTTGTGGACTCTTTGGCCAGAAATATGTTCAGGATGTCAAAAGGGGACCTCTGAATAGCTGATTTATCATCAGAAGCAGTCTATAATTTTATATAGTTTGAAAAATTTTGAGGACACTTTGACCAGAAAAAAGTTCAAAAGGTCAGCTATGGACATCTATATGGCTTATGAAGCATCAGAAGGAGTCTATGAGTATGTATAGAAAGCCCAAAATCGAGGACTCTTTGGCCAGAAATATGTTCAGTAGGCCAAAAGGGGACCTCTGAATAGCTGATTTATCATCAGAAGCAGTCTATAATTTTATATAGTTTGAAAAATTTTGAGGACACTTTGACCAGAAAAAAGTTCAAAAGGTCAGCTATGGACATCTATATGGCTTATGAAGCATCAGAAGGAGTCTATGAGTATGTATAGAAAGCCCAAAATCAAGGACTCTTTGGCCAGAAATATGTTCAGTAGGCCAAAAGGGGACCTCTGAATAGCTGATTTATCATCAGAAAGAGTCAATAACTTTATATTGTTTAAAAATTTTGAGGACCCTTTGATCAGAAATAAGTTCAAAAGGTCAGATATGGACATCTATATGGCTTAAGAAGCATCAGAAGGAGTCTATGAGTATGTATAGAAAGCCCAAAATCGAGGATTCTTTGGCCAGAAAGATGTTCCTTGGGTCAAATATGGACTTCTGTATGGCTGACGTAACATCAGAAAGAGTCAACGAGTATACATGGAAAGGTCAAGTTTTGATTTCTCCTTGGCCAGAAAAAAATTCAGTATGTCAAATATGGACTTTTGTCAGGATGATAAAACATCGGAAGATATCAATCTGAATGTATATAGCGTTAACCTTTGTGGACTCTTTGGCCAGAAATATGTTCAGGAGGTCAAAAGGGGACCTCTGAATAGCTGATTTATCATCAGAAGCAGTCTATAATTTTATATAGTTTGAAAAATTTGAGGACCCTTTGATCAGAAATAAGTTCAAAAGGTTAGATGTGGATATCTATATGGCATATGTATCATTTAGAAGGAGTCTATGAGTATGAATAGAAAGTCCAAGATCGAGGACTCTTTGACCATAAATATATTCAAGATGTCAAAAGGGGACCTCTGTATAGCTGATTTATCATCAGAAGCAGTCTATAATTTTATATAGTTTGAAAAATTTTGAGGACACTTTGACCAGAAAATAGTTCAAAAGGTCAGCTATGGACATCTATATGGCTTATGAAGCATCAGAAGGAGTCTATGAGTATGTATAGAAAGCCCAAAATCGAGGACTCTTTGGCCAGAAATATGTTCAGTAGGCCAAAAGGGGACCTCTGAATAGCTGATTTATCATCAGAAGCAGTCTATAATTTTATATAGTTTGAAAAATTTTGAGGACACTTTGACCAGAAAAAAGTTCAAAAGGTCAGCTATGGACATGAAGCATCAGAAGGAGTCTATGAGTATGTATAGAAAGCCCAAAATCAAGGACTCTTTGGCCAGAAATATGTTCAGTAGGCCAAAAGGGGACCTCTGAATAGCTGATTTATCATCAGAAAGAGTCAATAACTTTATATTGTTTAAAAATTTTGAGGACCCTTTGATCAGAAATAAGTTCAAAAGGTCAGATATGGACATCTATATGGCTTAAGAAGCATCAGAAGGAGTCTATGAGTATGTATAGAAAGCCCAAAATCGAGGATTCTTTGGCCAGAAAGATGTTCCTTGGGTCAAATATGGACTTCTGTATGGCTGACGTAACATCAGAAAGAGTCAACGAGTATATATGGAAAGGTCAAGTTTTGATTTCTCCTTGGCCAGAAAAAAATTCAGTATGTCAATTATGGACTTTTGTCAGGATGATAAAACATCGGAAGATATCAATCTGAATGTATAGCGTTAATCTTTGTGGACTCTTTGGCCAGAAATATGTTCAGGAGGTCAAAAGGGGACCTCTGAATAGCTGATTTATCATCAGAAGCAGTCTATAATTTTATATAGTTTGAAAATTTTTGAGGACCCTTTGGCCAGAAAAAAGTTCAAAAGGTCAGATATGGACATCTATATGGCTTATGAAGCATCAGAAGGAGTCTATGAGTATGTATAGAAAGTCCAAAATCGAGGACTCTTTGACCATAAATATATTCAGGATGTCAAAAGGGGACCTCTGTATAGCTGATTTATCATCAGAAGCAGTCTATAATTTTATATAGTTTGAAAAATTTTGAGGACACTTTGGCCAGAAAAAAGTTCAAAAGGTCAGATATGGACATCTATATGGCTTATGAAGCATCAGAAGGAGTCTATGAGTATGTATAGAAAGTCCAAAATCGAGGACTCATTGGCCAGAAAAATGTTCAGTAGGCCAAAAGGGGACCTCTGAATAGCTGATTTATCATCAGAAAGAATCAATAACTTTATATTGTTTAAAAATGTTGAGGACCCTTTGATCAGAAATAAGTTCAAAAGGTCAGATATGGACATCTATATGGCTTATGAAGCATCAGAAGGAGTCTATAAGAATGTATAGAAAGCCCAAAATCGAGGATTCTTTGGCCAGAAAGATGTTCCTTGGGTCAAATATGGACTTCTGTATGGCTGACGTAACATCAGAAAGAGTCAACGAGTATACATGGAAAGGTCAAGTTTTGATTTCTCCTTGGCCAGAAAAAAATTCAGTATGTCAAATATGGACTTTTGTCAGGATGATAAAACATCGGAAGATATCAATCTGAATGTATATAGCGTTAACCTTTGTGGACTCTTTGGCCAGAAATATGTTCAGGAGGTCAAAAGGGGACCTCTGAATAGCTGATTTATCATCAGAAGCAGTCTATAATTTTATATAGTTTGAAAAATTTGAGGACCCTTTGATCAGAAATAAGTTCAAAAGGTTAGATGTGGATATCTATATGGCATATGTATCATTTAGAAGGAGTCTATGAGTATGTATAGAAAGTCCAAGATCGAGGACTCTTTGACCATAAATATATTCAAGATGTCAAAAGGGGACCTCTGTATAGCTGATTTATCATCAGAAGCAGTCTATAATTTTATATAGTTTGAAAAATTTTGAGGACACTTTGACCAGAAAATAGTTCAAAAGGTCAGCTATGGACATCTATATGGCTTATGAAGCATCAGAAGGAGTCTATGAGTATGTATAGAAAGCCCAAAATCGAGGACTCTTTGGCCAGAAATATGTTCAGTAGGCCAAAAGGGGACCTCTGAATAGCTGATTTATCATCAGAAGCAGTCTATAATTTTATATAGTTTGAAAAATTTTGAGGACACTTTGACCAGAAAAAAGTTCAAAAGGTCAGCTATGGACATGAAGCATCAGAAGGAGTCTATGAGTATGTATAGAAAGCCCAAAATCAAGGACTCTTTGGCCAGAAATATGTTCAGTAGGCCAAAAGGGGACCTCTGAATAGCTGATTTATCATCAGAAAGAGTCAATAACTTTATATTGTTTAAAAATTTTGAGGACCCTTTGATCAGAAATAAGTTCAAAAGGTCAGATATGGACATCTATATGGCTTAAGAAGCATCAGAAGGAGTCTATGAGTATGTATAGAAAGCCCAAAATCGAGGATTCTTTGGCCAGAAAGATGTTCCTTGGGTCAAATATGGACTTCTGTATGGCTGACGTAACATCAGAAAGAGTCAACGAGTATATATGGAAAGGTCAAGTTTTGATTTCTCCTTGGCCAGAAAAAAATTCAGTATGTCAATTATGGACTTTTGTCAGGATGATAAAACATCGGAAGATATCAATCTGAATGTATAGCGTTAATCTTTGTGGACTCTTTGGCCAGAAATATGTTCAGGAGGTCAAAAGGGGACCTCTGAATAGCTGATTTATCATCAGAAGCAGTCTATAATTTTATATAGTTTGAAAATTTTTGAGGACCCTTTGGCCAGAAAAAAGTTCAAAAGGTCAGATATGGACATCTATATGGCTTATGAAGCATCAGAAGGAGTCTATGAGTATGTATAGAAAGTCCAAAATCGAGGACTCTTTGACCATAAATATATTCAGGATGTCAAAAGGGGACCTCTGTATAGCTGATTTATCATCAGAAGCAGTCTATAATTTTATATAGTTTGAAAAATTTTGAGGACACTTTGGCCAGAAAAAAGTTCAAAAGGTCAGATATGGACATCTATATGGCTTATGAAGCATCAGAAGGAGTCTATGAGTATGTATAGAAAGTCCAAAATCGAGGACTCATTGGCCAGAAAAATGTTCAGTAGGCCAAAAGGGGACCTCTGAATAGCTGATTTATCATCAGAAAGAATCAATAACTTTATATTGTTTAAAAATGTTGAGGACCCTTTGATCAGAAATAAGTTCAAAAGGTCAGATATGGACATCTATATGGCTTATGAAGCATCAGAAGGAGTCTATAAGAATGTATAGAAAGCCCAAAATCGAGGATTCTTTGGCCAGAAAGATGTTCCTTGGGTCAAATATGGACTTCTGTATGGCTGACGTAACATCAGAAAGAGTCAACGAGTATACATGGAAAGGTCAAGTTTTGATTTCTCCTTGGCCAGAAAAAAATTCAGTATGTCAAATATGGACTTTTGTCAGGATGATAAAACATCGGAAGATATCAATCTGAATGTATATAGCGTTAATCTTTGTGGACTCTTTGGCCAGAAATATGTTCAGGAGGTCAAAAGGGGACCTCTGAATAGCTGATTTATCATCAGAAGCAGTCTATAATTTTATATAGTTTGAAAAATTTTGAGGACCCTTTGATCAGAAATAAGTTCAAAAGGTCAGATGTGGATATCTATATGGCTTATGAAGCATCAGAAGGAGTCTATGAGTATGTATAGAAGGTCCAAGATCGAGGACTCTTTGACCATAAATATGTTCAGGATGTCAAAAGGGGACCTCTGTATAGCTGATTTATCATCAGAAGCAGTCTATAATTTTATATAGTTTGAAAAATTTTGAGGACACTTTGATCAGAAATAAGTTCAAAAGGTCAGATGTGGATATCTATATGGCTTATGAAGCATCAGAAGGAGTCTATGAGTATGTATAGAAGGTCCAAGATCGAGGACTCTTTGACCATAAATATGTTCAGGATGTCAAAAGGGGACCTCTGTATAGCTGATTTATCATCAGAAGCAGTCTATAATTTTATATAGTTTGAAAAATTTTGAGGACACTTTGACCAGAAAAAAGTTCAAAAGGTCAGCTATGGACATCTATATGGCTTATGAAGCATCAGAAGGAGTCTATGAGTATGTATAGAAAGCCCAAAATCGAGGACTCTTTGGCCAGAAATATGTTCAGTAGGCCAAAAGGGGACCTCTGAATAGCTGATTTATCATCAGAAAGAATCAATAACTTTATATTGTTTAAAAATGTTGAGGACCCTTTGATCAGAAATAAGTTCAAAAGGTCAGATATGGACATCTATATGGCTTATGAAGCATCAGAAGGAGTCTATAAGAATGTATAGAAAGCCCAAAATCGAGGATTCTTTGGCCAGAAAGATGTTCCTTGGGTCAAATATGGACTTCTGTATGGCTGACGTAACATCAGAAAGAGTCAACGAGTATACATGGAAAGGTCAAGTTTTGATTTCTCCTTGGCCAGAAAAAAATTCAATATGTCAAATATGGACTTTTGTCAGGATGATAAAACATCGGAAGATATCAATCTGAATGTATATAGCGTTAATCTTTGTGGACTCTTTGGCCAGAAATATGTTCAGGAGGTCAAAAGGGGACCTCTGAATAGCTGATTTATCATCAGAAGCAGTCTATAATTTTATATAGTTTGAAAAATTTGAGGACCCTTTGATCAGAAATAAGTTCAAAAGGTTAGATGTGGATATCTATATGGCATATGTATCATTTAGAAGGAGTCTATGAGTATGTATAGAAAGTCCAAGATCGAGGACTCTTTGACCATAAATATATTCAAGATGTCAAAAGGGGACCTCTGTATAACTGAGTTATCATCAGAAGCAGTCTATAATTTTATATAGTTTGAAAAATTTTGAGGACCCTTTGACCAGAAAAAAGTTCAAAAGGTCAGCTATGGACATCTATATGGCTTATGAAGCATCAGAAGGAGTCTATGAGTATGTATAGAAAGCCCAAAATCGAGGACTCTTTGGCCAGAAATATGTTCAGTAGGCCAAAAGGGGACCTCTGAATAGCTGATTTATCATCAGAAAGAGTCAATAACTTTATATTGTTTAAAAATTTTGAGGACCCTTTGATCAGAAATAAGTTCAAAAGGTCAGATGTGGATATCTATATGGCTTATGAAGCATCAGAAGGAGTCTATGAGTATGTATAGAAGGTCCAAGATCGAGGACTCTTTGACCATAAATATGTTCAGGATGTCAAAAGGGGACCTCTGTATAGCTGATTTATCATCAGAAGCAGTCTATAATTTTATATAGTTTGAAAAATTTTGAGGACACTTTGACCAGAAAAAAGTTCAAAAGGTCAGCTATGGACATCTATATGGCTTATGAAGCATCAGAAGGAGTCTATGAGTATGTATAGAAAGCCCAAAATCGAGGACTCTTTGGCCAGAAATATGTTCAGTAGGCCAAAAGGGGACCTCTGAATAGCTGATTTATCATCAGAAAGAGTCAATAACTTTATATTGTTTAAAAATTTTGAGGACCCTTTGATCAGAAATAAGTTCAAAAGGTCAGATATGGACATCTATATGGCTTAAGAAGCATCAGAAGGAGTCTATGAGTATGTATAGAAAGCCCAAAATCGAGGATTCTTTGGCCAGAAAGATGTTCCTTGGGTCAAATATGGACTTCTGTATGGCTGACGTAACATCAGAAAGAGTCAACGAGTATATATGGAAAGGTCAAGTTTTGATTTCTCCTTGGCCAGAAAAAAATTCAGTATGTCAATTATGGACTTTTGTCAGGATGATAAAACATCGGAAGATATCAATCTGAATGTATAGCGTTAATCTTTGTGGACTCTTTGGCCAGAAATATGTTCAGGAGGTCAAAAGGGGACCTCTGAATAGCTGATTTATCATCAGAAGCAGTCTATAATTTTATATAGTTTGAAAATTTTTGAGGACCCTTTGGCCAGAAAAAAGTTCAAAAGGTCAGATATGGACATCTATATGGCTTATGAAGCATCAGAAGGAGTCTATGAGTATGTATAGAAAGTCCAAAATCGAGGACTCTTTGACCATAAATATATTCAGGATGTCAAAAGGGGACCTCTGTATAGCTGATTTATCATCAGAAGCAGTCTATAATTTTATATAGTTTGAAAAATTTTGAGGACACTTTGGCCAGAAAAAAGTTCAAAAGGTCAGATATGGACATCTATATGGCTTATGAAGCATCAGAAGGAGTCTATGAGTATGTATAGAAAGTCCAAAATCGAGGACTCATTGGCCAGAAAAATGTTCAGTAGGCCAAAAGGGGACCTCTGAATAGCTGATTTATCATCAGAAAGAATCAATAACTTTATATTGTTTAAAAATGTTGAGGACCCTTTGATCAGAAATAAGTTCAAAAGGTCAGATATGGACATCTATATGGCTTATGAAGCATCAGAAGGAGTCTATAAGAATGTATAGAAAGCCCAAAATCGAGGATTCTTTGGCCAGAAAGATGTTCCTTGGGTCAAATATGGACTTCTGTATGGCTGACGTAACATCAGAAAGAGTCAACGAGTGTACATGGAAAGGTCAAGTTTTGATTTCTCCTTGGCCAGAAAAAAATTCAGTATGTCAAATATGGACTTTTGTCAGGATGATAAAACATCGGAAGATATCAATCTGAATGTATATAGCGTTAATCTTTGTGGACTCTTTGGCCAGAAATATGTTCAGGAGGTCAAAAGGGGACCTCTGAATAGCTGATTTATCATCAGAAGCAGTCTATAATTTTATATAGTTTGAAAAATTTTGAGGACCCTTTGATCAGAAATAAGTTCAAAAGGTCAGATGTGGATATCTATATGGCTTATGAAGCATCAGAAGGAGTCTATGAGTATGTATAGAAGGTCCAAGATCGAGGACTCTTTGACCATAAATATGTTCAGGATGTCAAAAGGGGACCTCTGTATAGCTGATTTATCATCAGAAGCAGTCTATAATTTTATATAGTTTGAAAAATTTTGAGGACACTTTGATCAGAAATAAGTTCAAAAGGTCAGATGTGGATATCTATATGGCTTATGAAGCATCAGAAGGAGTCTATGAGTATGTATAGAAGGTCCAAGATCGAGGACTCTTTGACCATAAATATGTTCAGGATGTCAAAAGGGGACCTCTGTATAGCTGATTTATCATCAGAAGCAGTCTATAATTTTATATAGTTTGAAAAATTTTGAGGACACTTTGACCAGAAAAAAGTTCAAAAGGTCAGCTATGGACATCTATATGGCTTATGAAGCATCAGAAGGAGTCTATGAGTATGTATAGAAAGCCCAAAATCGAGGACTCTTTGGCCAGAAATATGTTCAGTAGGCCAAAAGGGGACCTCTGAATAGCTGATTTATCATCAGAAAGAATCAATAACTTTATATTGTTTAAAAATGTTGAGGACCCTTTGATCAGAAATAAGTTCAAAAGGTCAGATATGGACATCTATATGGCTTATGAAGCATCAGAAGGAGTCTATAAGAATGTATAGAAAGCCCAAAATCGAGGATTCTTTGGCCAGAAAGATGTTCCTTGGGTCAAATATGGACTTCTGTATGGCTGACGTAACATCAGAAAGAGTCAACGAGTATACATGGAAAGGTCAAGTTTTGATTTCTCCTTGGCCAGAAAAAAATTCAATATGTCAAATATGGACTTTTGTCAGGATGATAAAACATCGGAAGATATCAATCTGAATGTATATAGCGTTAATCTTTGTGGACTCTTTGGCCAGAAATATGTTCAGGAGGTCAAAAGGGGACCTCTGAATAGCTGATTTATCATCAGAAAGAATCAATAACTTTATATTGTTTAAAAATGTTGAGGACCCTTTGATCAGAAATAAGTTCAAAAGGTCAGATATGGACATCTATATGGCTTATGAAGCATCAGAAGGAGTCTATAAGAATGTATAGAAAGCCCAAAATCGAGGATTCTTTGGCCAGAAAGATGTTCCTTGGGTCAAATATGGACTTCTGTATGGCTGACGTAACATCAGAAAGAGTCAACGAGTATACATGGAAAGGTCAAGTTTTGATTTCTCCTTGGCCAGAAAAAAATTCAGTATGTCAAATATGGACTTTTGTCAGGATGATAAAACATCGGAAGATATCAATCTGAATGTATATAGCGTTAATCTTTGTGGACTCTTTGGCCAGAAATATGTTCAGGAGGTCAAAAGGGGACCTCTGAATAGCTGATTTATCATCAGAAGCAGTCTATAATTTTATATAGTTTGAAAAATTTTGAGGACACTTTGACCAGAAAAAAGTTCAAAAGGTCAGCTATGGACATCTATATGGCTTATGAAGCATCAGAAGGAGTCTATGAGTATGTATAGAAAGCCCAAAATCGAGGACTCTTTGGTCAGAAATATGTTCAGTAGGCCAAAAGGTGACCTCTGAATAGCTGATTTATCATCAGAAGCAGTCTATAATTTTATATAGTTTGAAAAATTTTGAGGACACTTTGACCAGAAAAAAGTTCAAAAGGTCAGCTATGGACATCTATATGGCTTATGAAGCATCAGAAGGAGTCTATGAGTATGTATAGAAAGCCCAAAATCGAGGACTCTTTGGCCAGAAATATGTTCAGTAGGCCAAAAGGGGACCTCTGAATAGCTGATTTATCATCAGAAAGAGTCAATAACTTTATATTGTTTAAAAATTTTGAGGACCCTTTGATCAGAAATAAGTTCAAAAGGTCAGATATGGACATCTATATGGCTTAAGAAGCATCAGAAGGAGTCTATGAGTATGTATAGAAAGTCCAAAATCGAGGACTCATTGGCCAGAAAAATGTTCAGTAGGCCAAAAGGGGACCTCTGAATAGCTGATTTATCATCAGAAAGAATCAATAACTTTATATTGTTTAAAAATGTTGAGGACCCTTTGATCAGAAATAAGTTCAAAAGGTCAGATATGGACAGATATGGAATATGGCTTATGAAGCATCAGAAGGAGTCTATAAGAATGTATAGAAAGCCCAAAATCGAGGATTCTTTGGCCAGAAAGATGTTCCTTGGGTCAAATATGGACTTCTGTATGGCTGACGTAACATCAGAAAGAGTCAACGAGTATACATGGAAAGGTCAAGTTTTGATTTCTCCTTGGCCAGAAAAAAATTCAGTATGTCAAATATGGACTTTTGTCAGGATGATAAAACATCGGAAGATATCAATCTGAATGTATATAGCGTTAATCTTTGTGGACTCTTTGGCCAGAAATATGTTCAGGAGGTCAAAAGGGGACCTCTGAATAGCTGATTTATCATCAGAAGCAGTCTATAATTTTATATAGTTTGAAAAATTTTGAGGACCCTTTGATCAGAAATAAGTTCAAAAGGTCAGATGTGGATATCTATATGGCTTATGAAGCATCAGAAGGAGTCTATGAGTATGTATAGAAGGTCCAAGATCGAGGACTCTTTGACCATAAATATGTTCAGGATGTCAAAAGGGGACCTCTGTATAGCTGATTTATCATCAGAAGCAGTCTATAATTTTATATAGTTTGAAAAATTTTGAGGACACTTTGATCAGAAATAAGTTCAAAAGGTCAGATGTGGATATCTATATGGCTTATGAAGCATCAGAAGGAGTCTATGAGTATGTATAGAAGGTCCAAGATCGAGGACTCTTTGACCATAAATATGTTCAGGATGTCAAAAGGGGACCTCTGTATAGCTGATTTATCATCAGAAGCAGTCTATAATTTTATATAGTTTGAAAAATTTTGAGGACACTTTGACCAGAAAAAAGTTCAAAAGGTCAGCTATGGACATCTATATGGCTTATGAAGCATCAGAAGGAGTCTATGAGTATGTATAGAAAGCCCAAAATCGAGGACTCTTTGGCCAGAAATATGTTCAGTAGGCCAAAAGGGGACCTCTGAATAGCTGATTTATCATCAGAAAGAATCAATAACTTTATATTGTTTAAAAATGTTGAGGACCCTTTGATCAGAAATAAGTTCAAAAGGTCAGATATGGACATCTATATGGCTTATGAAGCATCAGAAGGAGTCTATAAGAATGTATAGAAAGCCCAAAATCGAGGATTCTTTGGCCAGAAAGATGTTCCTTGGGTCAAATATGGACTTCTGTATGGCTGACGTAACATCAGAAAGAGTCAACGAGTATACATGGAAAGGTCAAGTTTTGATTTCTCCTTGGCCAGAAAAAAATTCAATATGTCAAATATGGACTTTTGTCAGGATGATAAAACATCGGAAGATATCAATCTGAATGTATATAGCGTTAATCTTTGTGGACTCTTTGGCCAGAAATATGTTCAGGAGGTCAAAAGGGGACCTCTGAATAGCTGATTTATCATCAGAAAGAATCAATAACTTTATATTGTTTAAAAATGTTGAGGACCCTTTGATCAGAAATAAGTTCAAAAGGTCAGATATGGACATCTATATGGCTTATGAAGCATCAGAAGGAGTCTATAAGAATGTATAGAAAGCCCAAAATCGAGGATTCTTTGGCCAGAAAGATGTTCCTTGGGTCAAATATGGACTTCTGTATGGCTGACGTAACATCAGAAAGAGTCAACGAGTATACATGGAAAGGTCAAGTTTTGATTTCTCCTTGGCCAGAAAAAAATTCAGTATGTCAAATATGGACTTTTGTCAGGATGATAAAACATCGGAAGATATCAATCTGAATGTATATAGCGTTAATCTTTGTGGACTCTTTGGCCAGAAATATGTTCAGGAGGTCAAAAGGGGACCTCTGAATAGCTGATTTATCATCAGAAGCAGTCTATAATTTTATATAGTTTGAAAAATTTTGAGGACACTTTGACCAGAAAAAAGTTCAAAAGGTCAGCTATGGACATCTATATGGCTTATGAAGCATCAGAAGGAGTCTATGAGTATGTATAGAAAGCCCAAAATCGAGGACTCTTTGGTCAGAAATATGTTCAGTAGGCCAAAAGGTGACCTCTGAATAGCTGATTTATCATCAGAAGCAGTCTATAATTTTATATAGTTTGAAAAATTTTGAGGACACTTTGACCAGAAAAAAGTTCAAAAGGTCAGCTATGGACATCTATATGGCTTATGAAGCATCAGAAGGAGTCTATGAGTATGTATAGAAAGCCCAAAATCGAGGACTCTTTGGCCAGAAATATGTTCAGTAGGCCAAAAGGGGACCTCTGAATAGCTGATTTATCATCAGAAAGAGTCAATAACTTTATATTGTTTAAAAATTTTGAGGACCCTTTGATCAGAAATAAGTTCAAAAGGTCAGATATGGACATCTATATGGCTTAAGAAGCATCAGAAGGAGTCTATGAGTATGTATAGAAAGCCCAAAATCGAGGATTCTTTGGCCAGAAAGATGTTCCTTGGGTCAAATATGGACTTCTGTATGGCTGACGTAACATCAGAAAGAGTCAACGAGTATATATGGAAAGGTCAAGTTTTGATTTCTCCTTGGCCAGAAAAAAATTCAGTATGTCAAATATGGACTTTTGTCAGGATGATAAAACATCGGAAGATATCAATCTGAATGTATAGCGTTAATCTTTGTGGACTCTTTGGCCAGAAATATGTTCAGGAGGTCAAAAGGGGACCTCTGAATAGCTGATTTATCATCAGAAGCAGTCTATAATTTTACATAGTTTGAAAAATTTTGAGGACCCTTTGATCCGAAATAAGTTCAAAAGGTCAGATATGTATATCTATATGGCTAATGTAGCATTAGAAGGAGTCTATGAGTATGTATAGAAAACATAGCAATGCTATGTATTGCAATGCAAAGCAACATGTTATATCTCTTTAATGAACATTTGAAGGAGATAATTGGTGTGCAATGCAATGCAATGCAAAAAGTGCATAGCTTATATGTTATTCTTCAATGCACAATGTTAGATCGTTTGTGCAATGCAATGCAACATGTTATCTCTTTAATGAAAATGGGAAGGAGTTAAATATTATGTGCAATGCAATGCAATGCAAAAAGTGCATGGTCTATGTTACTCTTCAATACACAACGTTCGATCGTTTGTGAAATGCAATGCAAAATGTTATCTCTTTAATCAAAATGGGAATGAGGTAGTTCTGGTGTGCAATGTTATTCTTCAGTGCACAACGTTAGATCGTTTGTGCAATGCAACAACACACAATACCATCTCTTTAATGAACATGGGAATGGTTAAGTTCTTAGTGTGCAATGTAATGCAATGCAATGCAAAAATGCTGTGTCATTATTCATTAATAAAGGAACAGTATTCTAAAGTGTTACCTGGGAATGAGTTACTACTGGTGTGTAATGCAATGCAAGAAGTGCATAGCCTATATGTTATTCTGCAATGCACAACGTTAGATCGTTAGTGCAATGCAATGCAACAGCACACATGTTATATCTTTAATGAACATGGGATTGAGTTAGTTCTGGTGTGAAATGCAATGCAATGCAATGCGAAAAGTGCATAACCCATGTTATTCTTCATTGCACAACGTTAGATCGTTTGTGCAATGCAATGCAACAACACATATGTTATATCTTTAATGAACAGGGGAATGGTTAAGTTCTAGTGTGCAATGCAAAAAGTGCATAACATATATGTTATTCTTCAGTGCACAACGTTACATCGCTAGTGCAATGCAATGCAACAACACACATATCATCTCTTTAAAGAACATGGGAATGATTTAGTTCTGGTGTGCAATGCAATGCAATGCAAAAAGTGCATAACCTATATGTTATTCTTCAGTGCACAACGTTAGAGCGTCAGTGCAAAGCAATGCAATGCAGTTGCAAAGCAATGCAACAACACACGTTATGTCTTTAATCAACATGGGAATGAGGTAGTTCTGGTGTGCAATGCAATGCAATGCAAAAAGTGAATAACATATGTTATTCTTCAGTGCACAACGTTAGATCGTTAGTGCAATGCAATGCAATGCAATGCAATGCAATGCAATGCAATGAACCAACGCAAATCAATGCAATGCAATGCAATGCAACAACACACGTTATGTCTTTAATGAACATGGGAATGATTTTGTTCTGGTGTGCAATGCAATGCAATACGTGCACAACGTTAGATCGTTAGTGCAATGCAATGCAGTGCAAAGCAGTGCAAATCAATGCAATGCAATACAATGCAATGCAACAACACACGTTTTGTCTTTAATGGACATGGGGATGATTTAGTTCTGGTTGTGCAATGCAATGCAAAAAGTGCATAACCTATATATTATTCTTCAATGCACAACGTTAGAGCGTTAGTGTAATGCAATGCAATGCAATGCAATGCAATGCAGTGCAAAGCAATGCAGTGCAAAGCAGTGCAATGCAAATGCAATGCAATGCAATGCAATGCAATGCAATGCAATGCAATGCAGTGCAAAGCAATGCAAATCAATATAGTGCAATACACTGCAATTCAAAAACACTTGTTATGTCTTTAATGAACATAGGAATGATTTAGTTCTGGTGTGCAATGCAATGCAATACGTGCACAATGTTAGATTGTTAGTGCAATGCAATGCAGTGCAAAGCAATGCAAATCAATGCAATGCAATACAATGCAATGCAACAACACACGTTTTGTCTTTAATGAACACGGGAATGATTTTGTTCTAGTGTGCAATGCAGTGCGAAAAGAGCATAACCTATATGTTATTCTTCAGTGCACAACGTTAGATCGTTAGTGCAATGCAATGCAATGCAATAAAATGCAATACAATCCAATGCAATGCAATGCAATGCAATGCAATGCAATGCAATGCAATGCAATGCAATGCAATGCAATGCAACAACACACGTTATGTCTTTAATCAACATTTGAATGAGGTAGTTCTGGTGTGCAATGCAATGCAATGCAAAAAGTGCATAACATGTTATTCTTCAGTAAATCGTTAGTGCAATGCAATGCAAATTGAATGCAATGCAATGCAATGCAACAACACACATATCATCTCTATAATGAACTTGGGAATGATTTTGTTCTGGTGTGCAATGCAATGCGAAAAGAGCATAACTTATATGTTATTCTTCAGCGTTCGATCGTTAGTGCAATGCAATGCAGTGCAAAGCAAAGCAAAGCAAAGCAATGCAATACAATGCAATGCAATGCAATGCAATGCAACAACGTACGTTATGTCTTTAATGAACATGGGAATGATTTAGTTCTGGTGTGCAATGCAATGCAATACGTGCACAACGTTAGATCGTTAGTGCAATGTAATGCAGTGCAAAGAAATGCAAATCAATAAATTGTGGTATGCAATGCAATGCAATGCAAAAGTTATTCTTCAGTGCACAACGTTAGATCGTTAGTGCAATGCAATGCAATGCAGTGCAAAGCAATGCAAAGCAATGCAAAGCAATGCAAAGCAATGCAAAGCAATGCAAAGCAATGCAAAGCAATGCAAAGCAATGCAAAGCAATGCAAAGCAATGCAATGCAAAGCAATGTAAATGCAATACAATGCAATGCAATGCAACAACACGTTAATGAACATGGGAATTATTTCGTTCTGGTGTGCAATGCAATGCAATGCAATGCAAAAAGTGCATAACCTATATGTTATTCTTCAGTGCACAACGTTAGATCGTTTGTGCAATGCAATGCAATGCAATGCACCAACAAACGTTATCTCTTTTAAGAACATGGGAAGGATTTAGTTTTGGTGTGCAATGCAATGCAGTGCAAAAAGTGCATAACCTATATGTTATTCTTCAGTGCACAACGTTAGATCGTTAGTGCAATGCAATTCAATGCAATGCAATGCAACGCATCAACACACATATCATCTCTATAATGAACATGCGAATGATTTAGTTCTGGTGTGCAATGCAATGCGAAATATGCATAACCTATAAGTTATTCTTCAGTTTACAACGTTAGATCGTTTGTGCAATGCAATTGCAACAACACATATGTTATCTCTTTAATAAACATGGGATCGAGTTAGTTCTGTTGTGCAATGCAATGCAAGTAGTGCACAGGCTATATGTTATTCTTCAATGCACAACGATAGACAGTTTGTGCAAAGCAACAAAACATATTTTATCTCTCTAATGAACATTGAGTTAGTTTTGGTGTGCAATGCAATGCAATGCAATGCACGAAGTGCACGAAGTGCATAACCTATGTTTGTTTAATGATGCTCAACGTTATATCGTTTGTGCAAAGCACATAATGTTATAACAATGAGCTTTACATAGGTACGCTTTTGACCTACTGAACATATTTCTGGCATAGAGTCCTTAAAGATGTTATATCATCCTGACAAAGGTACAAATTTGACATACAGAATTTTTTTCTGGCCAAGGAGTACTCGAAACTTGACCTTTCCATTTATAGTCGTTGACTTTTTCTGATGCTACGTCAGCCATACAGAAGTCCATATTTGACCCAAGGAACATATTTGGCCAAAGAGTCCTCGATCTTGGGCTTTCTATAAATACTCATAGACTCCTTCTGATGATTCATAAGCCATATAGATATGGACATTTTTCAAATTATGTAAAATTATAGACTGCTTCTGATGATAAATCAGCAATACAGAGATCCCCTTTTGACATCCTGAATATATTTATGGTCAAAGAGTCCTCGATCTTAGACTTTCTATACATACTCATAGACTCCTTCTAATGCTACATAAGCCATATAGATATCCATAGCTGACCTTTTGAACTTATTTGTGGTCAAAGTGTCCTCAAAATTTTTAAACAATATAAAGTTATTGACTCTTTCTGATGATAAATCAGCTATTCAGAGGTCCCCTTTTGACATCCTGAATATATTTATGGTCAAAGAGTCCTCGATCTTGGACTTTCTATACATACTCATAGACTCCTTCTGATACTTCATAAGCTATATCCATATCTGATCTTTTGAACTTATTTCTGATCAAAGGGTCCTCAAAAGATTTTAAACTATATAAAGTAATTGACTCTTTTTGATGATAATTCAGCTATTCAGAGGTCCCCTTTTGACATCCTGAATATTTTTATGGTCAAAGAGTCCACAATCTTGTTTTTTCTATACATACTCATAGACTCCTTCTAATGCTACATAGCTGACCTTTTGAACTTATTTCTGGTCAAAGGGTCCTCAAAAGTTTTTAAACTATATAAAGTTATTGACTCTTTCTGAAGATAAATCAGCTATACAGAGGTCCCCTTTTGGCCTACTGAACATATTTATGGCCAAAGAGTCCTCGATTTTGGGCTTTCTATACATACTCATAGACTCCTTCTGATGCTTCATTACCCTTATAGATATCCATTTCTGACCTTTTGAACTAATTTCTGGTCAAAGTGTCCTCAAAATTTTTCAAATTATGTAAAATTATAGACTGCTTCTGATGATAACTCAGTTATACAGAGGTCCCCTTTTGACATCCTGAATATATTTATGGTCAAAGAGTCCTCGATCTTGGACTTTCTATATATACTCATAGACTCCTTCTAATGCTACATAAGCCACATAGATATCCATAGCTGACCTTTTGAGCTTATTTCTGATCAAAGGGTCCTCAAAAGTTTTTAAACTATATAAAGTTTTTGACTCTTTCTGATGATAAATCAGCTATTCAGAGGTCCCCTTTTGATCTACTGAACATATTTCTGGCCAAAGAGTCCTAAAAGATTAACGCTATACATTCAAATATATATCTTCCGATGTTTTATTATCCTGACAAAAGTCCATATTTTTTTCTGGACAAAAAGTACTCAAAACCTGACCTTTCCATATATACTCGTTGACTCTTTCTGATGTTACGTCAGCCATATAGAAGTCCATATTTGACCCAAGGAACATATTTCTGGCCAAAGAGTCCTCGATTTTGGGCTTTCTTTACATACTCATAGACTCCTTCTGATGCTTCATAAGCCATATAGATGTCCATATCTGACCTTTTGTACTTATTTCTGATCAAAGGGTCCTCAAAAGTTTTTAAACTATATAAAGCTATTGACTCTTTCTGATGATAAAATTCAGAGGTCCCCTTTTGACATCCTGAATATATTTATGGTCAAAGAGTCCTCGATCTTGGACTTTCTATACATACTCATAAACTCCTTCTAATGCTTCTTAAGCCATATAGTTATCCATAGCAGACCTTTTGAACTTATTTCTGATCAAAGGGTCCTCAAAAGTTTTTAAACTATATAAAGTTATTGACTCTTTCTGATGATAAATCAGCTATTCAGAGGTCCCCTTTTGGCCTACTGAACATATTTATGGCCAAAGAGTCCTCGATTTTTTTGTTCTTTCTATGCATACTCCTTCTGATGCTTCATAAGCCATATAGATGTCCACATCTGACCTTTTGAACTTATTTCTGGTCAAAGTGTCCTCAAAATTTTTCAAACTATATAGAAATTATAGACTGCTTCTGATGATAAATCAGCTATACAGAGGTCCCCTTTTGACATTCTGAATATATTTATGGCCAAAGAGTCCTAAAAGATTAACACTATACATTCAGATATACATCTTCCGATGTTTTATCATTATGACAAAAGTCCACATTTGACAAACTGAATTTTTTTCTGGCCAAGTATTCAAAACGTGACCTTTCCATATAGACTCGTTGACTCTTTCTGATGTTACGTCAGCCATACAGAAGTCCATATTTGACCCAAGGAACATATTTCTGGCCAAAGAGTCCACGATATTGGACTTTCTATACATACTCATAGACTCCTTCTAATGCTACATAAGCCATATAGATATCCATATCTGACCTTTTGAACTTATTTCTGATCAAAGGGTCCTCAAAATTTTTCAAACTATATAAAATTATAGACTGCTTCTGATGATAAATCAGCTATACAGAGGTCCCCTTTTGACAACCTGAATGTATTTATGGTCAAAGAGTCCTCGATCTTGGACTTTATATAGCCTACCAGTGGCGATTTCTTTAAGACTGCAAGGGAAGCTCGGCTTCCCCTATGTCAAAAAATGAATGGTCAAATATGTACTATTGTATTAACATTTTATTGACTAAAATGCGTTAGAAAACGTTCATCTCAAAGACGAGTTCGTTCAGAATCAGTTACAGGTCGGCTGACTCGATTTCCTTCTCATACATTCCCGTAGCGTCACAGTGCATTTCCCTGTTGAAGCCCAGCGTCCGTTGACTTCTATGGGGCTGCTTCGAACAGTTTTTTTCAGCGCTTCGAAACTAGACGTTCATTGGATAAATGCTGCGATTATGTCCCGCCCACGGACGCTCAGCGTCTCTGGGAGTGAATGGGGAGTGGGCTGGCCCGGACTCCGGGCTTCCGCGTGATGATTGGAGGGTCTGTCGAAAGGCTGCGTATCCTTTTGATTGACAGCGATTTCATACAATAAAAAGTCGCTGATATTGAAGCTGTTCGAGCTCAGTCCCATCGCGTATTTTTAAAAAGACAAACTGCTGCAACCTATTTCTTGGTATTTGCTTGTCGAAATTGCTAGCCAATTTTTATAATGCATTTCACACAATTATACATTTATACCTTTATTATATTATTACTTATTATATTTTTTATATTATTATTATTAGTAATAATTCAAAAATAATTATTAAAATAATTAAAAATATACATTATTAGTAGCATTATTATTATACTTTATTATATTATTATTTATACCTTTATTATATTATTACATACATTTTTCACAGAGCATTTTCTTGAAAAGGAATGTAGAATTTACGTATAAATAAATGAATTATTTTTATGATGTAGGCCAAAAATGAGCTTCCCCTCTTTGAAAGACCAGCAGCCGCCACTGTTATATACATACTCATAGACTCCTTCTGATGCTTCATAAGCTATATCCATATCTGATCTTTTGAACTTATTTCTGATCAAAGGGTCCTCAAAAGATTTTAAACTATAATTGACTCTTTCTAATGATAGATCAGCTATACAGAGGTCCCCTTTTGGCCTACTGAACATATTTATGGTCAAAGAGTCCTCGATCTTGAACTTTCTATACATACTCATAGACTCCTTCTAATGCTAAATAAGCCATATAGATATCCATAGCTGACCTTTTGAACTTATTTCTGATCAAAGGGTCCTCAAAAGTTTTTAAACTATATAAAGTTTTTGACTCTTTCTGATGATAAATCAGCTATTCAGAGGTCCCCTTTTGACCTACTGAACATATTTATGGCCAAAGAGTCCACAAAGATTAACACTATACATTCAGATTGATATCTTCGGATGTTTTATCATCCTGACAAAAGTCCATATTTGACATACTGAATTTTTTTCTGGCCAAGGAGTACTCAAAACTTGACCTTTCCATATATACTCGTTGACTCTTTCTGATGTTACGTCAGCCATACAGAAGTCCATATTTGACCCAAGGAACATCTTTCTGGCCAAAGAGTCCTCAATTTTGGGCGTTCTATACATACTCATAGACTCCTTCTGATGCTTCATAAGCTATATCCATATCTGATCTTTTGAACTTATTTCTGGTCAAAGGGTCCTCAAAAGTTTTTAAACTATATAAAGTTATTGACACTTTCTGATGATAAACAGAGGTCCCCTTTTGGCCTACTGAACATATTTATCGCCAAAGAGTCCTCGATTTTGGGCTTTCTATACATACTCATAGACTCCTTCTGATGCTTCATAACCCTTATAGATATCCATTTCTGACCTTTTGAACTAATTTCTGGTCAAAGTGTCCTCAAAATTTTTCTAATTATGTAAAATTATAGACTGCTTCTGATGATAAATCAGCTATACAGAGGTCCCCTTTTGACTTCCTGAATATATTTATGGTCAAAGAGTCCTCGATCTTTGACTTTCTATACATACTCATGCATACTCCTTCATATGCATACTCCTTCTACTGCTACATAAGCCATATAGATTTCTGATCAAAGGGTCACTTATTTCTGATCAAAGGGTCCTCAAAAGTTTTTAAACTATTTAAAGTTTTTGACTCTTTCTGATGATAAATCAGCTATTCAGAGGTCCCCTTTTGATCTACTAAACATATTTTTTTTTGCCAAGAGTATGTATAGAAAGCCCAAGATCGAGGACTCTTTGGCCAGAAATATGTTCAGTAGGTCAAAAGGGGACTTCTGAATAGCTGATTTATCATCAGAAGCAGTCTATAATTTTATATAGTTTGAAAAATTTTGAGGACACTTTGACCAGAAATCAGTTCAAAAGGTCAGATATGGATAACTATATGGCTTAAGAAGCATCAGAAGTAATCTATGAGTATGTATAGAAAGGCCAAAATCGAGGACTCTTTGGCCAGAAATTTGTTCAGTAGGCCAAAAGGGGACCTCTGAATAGCTGATTTATCATCAGAAAGAGTCAATAACTTTATGTAGTTTAAAAACTTTTGAGGACCCTTTGATCAGAAATAAGTTCAAAAGGTCAGATATGGATATCTATAGGGCTTATGAAGCATCAGAAGGAGTCTATGAGTATGTATAGAAAGTCCAAGATCGAGGACTCTTTGGCCAGAAATATGTTCCTTGGGTCAAATATGGACTTCTGTATGGCTGACGTATAAAAGAGTCAACGAGTATATATGGAAAGGTCAAGTTTTGAGTACTCCTTGGCTAGAAACATTTTTCAGTATGTCAAATATGGACTTTTGTCAGGATGAAAAAACATCGGAAGATGTATATCTGAATGTATAGCGTTAATCTTTGTGGACTCTTTGGCCAGAAATATGTTCAGGAGGTCAAAAGGGGACCTCTGAATAGCTGATTTATCATCAGAAGCAGTGTATAATTTTATATAGTTTGAAAAAATTTTTGAGGACACTTTGACCAGAAAAAAGTTCAAAAGGTCAGATATGGACATCTATATGGCTTATGAAGCATCAGAAGGAGTCTATGAGTATGTATAGAAAGCCCAAAATCGATGACTCTTTGGCCAGAAATTTGTTCAGTAGGCCAAAAGGGGACCTCTGAATAGCTGATTTGTCATCAGAAAGAGTCAATAACTTTATTTTGTTTAAAAATTTTGAGGACCCTTTGATCAGAAAAAAATTCAGTATGTCAAATATGGACTTTTGTCAGGATGATAAAACATCGGAAGATATCAATCTGAATGTATAGCGTTAATCTTTGTGGACTCTTTGGCCAGAAATATGTTCAGGAGGTCAAAAGGGGACCTCTGTATAGCTGAGTTATCATCAGAAGCAGTCTATAATTTTATATAGTTTGAAAAATTTTGTGGACCCTTTGATCAGAAATAAGTTCAAAAGGTCAGATGTGGATATCTATATGGCATATGTAGCATTAGAAGGAGTCTATGAGTATGTATAGAAAGTCCAAGATTGAGGACTCTTTGACCATAAATATATTCAGGATGTCAAAAGGGGACCTCTGAATAGCTGATTTATCATCAGAAGCAGTCTATAATTTTATATAGTTTGAAAAATTTTGAGGACACTTTGGCCAGAAAAAAGTTCAAAAGGTCAGATATGGACATCTATATGGCTTATGAAGCATCAGAAGGAGTCTATGAGTATGTATAGAAAGTCCAAGATCGAGGACTCATTGGCCAGAAATGTGTTCAGAAGGCCAAAAGGGGACCTCTGAATAGCTGATTTATCATCAGAAAGAATCAATAACTTTATATTGTTTAAAAATGTTGAGGACCCTTTGATCAGAAATAAGTTCAAAAGGTCAGATGTGAATATCTATATGGCATATGTAGCATTAGAAGGAGTCTATGAGTATGTATAGAAAGTCCAAGATCGAGGACTCTTTGACCATAAATATATTCAGGATGTCAAAAGGGGACCTCTGTATAGCTGAGTTATCATCAGAAGCATTCTATAATTTTATATAGTTTGAAGAATTTTGAGGACACTTTGACCAGAAAAAAGTTCAAAAGGTCAGATATGGACATCTATATGGCTTATGAAGCATCAGAAGGAGTCTATGAGTATGTATAGAAAGTCCAAGATCGAGGACTCTTTGGCCAGAAATATGTTCAGGAGGTCAAAAGGGGACCTCTGAATAGCTGATTTATCATAAGAAGCAGTCTATAATTTTATATAGTTTGAAAAATTTTGAGGACCCTTTGATCAGAAATAAGTTCAAAAGGTCAGATGTGGATATCTATATAGCTTATGTAGCATTAGAAGGAGTCTATGAGTATGTATAGAAAGTCCAAGATCGAGGACTCTTTGACCATAAATATATTCAGGATGTCAAAAGGGGACCTCTGAATAGCTGATTTATCATCAGAAGCAGTCTATAATTTTATATAGTTTGAAAAATTTTGAGGACACTTTGACCAGAAAAAAGTTCAAAAGGTCAGATATGGACATCTATATGGCTTATGAAGCATCAGAAGGAGTCTATAAGAATGTATAGAAAGCCCAAAATCGAGGATTCTTTGGCCAGAAAGATGTTCCTTGGGTCAAATATGGACTTCTGTATGGCTGACGTAACATCAGAAAGAGTCAACGAGTATACATGGAAAGGTCAAGTTTTGATTTCTCCTTGGCCAGAAAAAAATTCAATATGTCAAATATGGACTTTTGTCAGGATGATAAAACATCGGAAGATATCAATCTGAATGTATATAGCGTTAATCTTTGTGGACTCTTTGGCCAGAAATATGTTCAGGAGGTCAAAAGGGGACCTCTGAATAGCTGATTTATCATCAGAAGCAGTCTATAATTTTATATAGTTTGAAAAATTTGAGGACCCTTTGATCAGAAATAAGTTCAAAAGGTTAGATGTGGATATCTATATGGCATATGTATCATTTAGAAGGAGTCTATGAGTATGTATAGAAAGTCCAAGATCGAGGACTCTTTGACCATAAATATATTCAAGATGTCAAAAGGGGACCTCTGTATAACTGAGTTATCATCAGAAGCAGTCTATAATTTTATATAGTTTGAAAAATTTTGAGGACCCTTTGATCAGAAATAAGTTCAAAAGGTCAGATGTGGATATCTATATGGCTTATGAAGCATCAGAAGGAGTCTATGAGTATGTATAGAAGGTCCAAGATCGAGGACTCTTTGACCATAAATATGTTCAGGATGTCAAAAGGGGACCTCTGTATAGCTGATTTATCATCAGAAGCAGTCTATAATTTTATATAGTTTGAAAAATTTTGAGGACACTTTGACCAGAAAAAAGTTCAAAAGGTCAGCTATGGACATCTATATGGCTTATGAAGCATCAGAAGGAGTCTATGAGTATGTATAGAAAGCCCAAAATCGAGGACTCTTTGGTCAGAAATATGTTCAGTAGGCCAAAAGGGGACCTCTGAATAGCTGATTTATCATCAGAAGCAGTCTATAATTTTATATAGTTTGAAAAATTTTGAGGACACTTTGACCAGAAAAAAGTTCAAAAGGTCAGCTATGGACATCTATATGGCTTATGAAGCATCAGAAGGAGTCTATGAGTATGTATAGAAAGCCCAAAATCGAGGACTCTTTGGCCAGAAATATGTTCAGTAGGCCAAAAGGGGACCTCTGAATAGCTGATTTATCATCAGAAAGAGTCAATAACTTTATATTGTTTAAAAATTTTGAGGACCCTTTGATCAGAAATAAGTTCAAAAGGTCAGATATGGACATCTATATGGCTTAAGAAGCATCAGAAGGAGTCTATGAGTATGTATAGAAAGCCCAAAATCGAGGATTCTTTGGCCAGAAAGATGTTCCTTGGGTCAAATATGGACTTCTGTATGGCTGACGTAACATCAGAAAGAGTCAACGAGTATATATGGAAAGGTCAAGTTTTGATTTCTCCTTGGCCAGAAAAAAATTCAGTATGTCAAATATGGACTTTTGTCAGGATGATAAAACATCGGAAGATATCAATCTGAATGTATAGCGTTAATCTTTGTGGACTCTTTGGCCAGAAATATGTTCAGGAGGTCAAAAGGGGACCTCTGAATAGCTGATTTATCATCAGAAGCAGTCTATAATTTTACATAGTTTGAAAAATTTTGAGGACCCTTTGATCCGAAATAAGTTCAAAAGGTCAGATATATGATATCTATATGGCTAATGTAGCATTAGAAGGAGTCTATGAGTATGTATAGAAAACATAGCAATGCTATGTATTGCAATGCAAAGCAACATGTTATATCTCTTTAATGAACATTTGAAGGAGATAATTGGTGTGCAATATAATGCAATGCAATGCAAAAAGTGCATAGCTTATATGTTATTCTTCAATGCACAATGTTAGATCGTTTGTGCAATGCAATGCAACATGTTATCTCTTTAATGAAAATGGGAAGGAGTTAAATATTATGTGCAATGCAATGCAATGCAAAAAGTGCATGGTCTATGTTACTCTTCAATACACAACGTTCGATCGTTTGTGAAATGCAATGCAAAATGTTATCTCTTTAATCAAAATGGGAATGAGGTAGGTCTGGTGTGCAATGTTATTCTTCAGTGCACAACGTTAGATCGTTTGTGCAATGCAACAACACACAATACCATCTCTTTAATGAACATGGGAATGGTTAAGTTCTTAGTGTGCAATGTAATGCAATGCAATGCAAAAATGCTGTGTCATTATTCATTAATAAAGGAACAGTATTCTAAAGTGTTACCTGGGGATGAGTTACTACTGGTGTGTAATGCAATGCAAGAAGTGCATAGCCTATATGTTATTCTGCAATGCACAACGTTAGATCGTTAGTGCAATGCAATGCAACAGCACACATGTTATATCTTTAATGAACATGGGATTGAGTTAGTTCTGGTGTGAAATGCAATGCAATGCAATGCGAAAAGTGCATAACCCATGTTATTCTTCATTGCACAACGTTAGATCGTTTGTGCAATGCAATGCAACAACACATATGTTATATCTTTAATGAACAGGGGAATGGTTAAGTTCTAGTGTGCAATGCAAAAAGTGCATAACATATATGTTATTCTTCAGTGCACAACGTTACATCGCTAGTGCAATGCAATGCAACAACACACATATCATCTCTTTAAAGAACATGGAAATGATTTAGTTCTGGTGTGCAATGCAATGCAATGCAAAAAGTGCATAACCTATATGTTATTCTTCAGTGCACAACGTTAGAGCGTTAGTGCAAAGCAATGCAATGCAGTTGCAAAGCAATGCAACAACACACGTTATGTCTTTAATCAACATGGGAATGAGGTAGTTCTGGTGTGCAATGCAATGCAATGCAAAAAGTGAATAACATGTTATTCTTCAGTGCACAACGTTAGATCGTTAGTGCAATGCAATGCAATGCAATGCAATGCAATGCAATGAACCAACGCAAATCAATGCAATGCAATGCAATGCAACAACACACGTTATGTCTTTAATGAACATGGGAATGATTTTGTTCTGGTGTGCAATGCAATGCAATACGTGCACAACGTTAGATCGTTAGTGCAATGCAATGCAGTGCAAAGCAGTGCAAATCAATGCAATGCAATACAATGCAATGCAACAACACACGTTTTGTCTTTAATGGACATGGGGATGATTTAGTTCTGGTTGTGCAATGCAATGCAAAAAGTGCATAACCTATATATTATTCTTCAATGCACAACGTTAGAGCGTTAGTGTAATGCAATGCAATGCAATAAAATGCAATGCAATGCAGTGCAAAGCAATGCAGTGCAAAGCAATGCAGTGCAAAGCAATGCAATGCAAATGCAATGCAATGCAATGCAATGCAATGCAATGCAATGCAATGCAATGCAATGCAATGCAATGCAGTGCAAAGCAATGCAAATCAATATAGTGCAATACACTGCAATTCAAAAACACTTGTTATGCCTTTAATGAACATAGGAATGATTTAGTTCTGGTGTGCAATGCAATGCAATACGTGCACAATGTTAGATTGTTAGTGCAATGCAATGCAGTGCAAAGCAATGCAAATCAATGCAATGCAATACAATGCAATGCAACAACACACGTTTTGTCTTTAATGAACACGGGAATGATTTTGTTCTAGTGTGCAATGCAGTGCGAAAAGAGCATAACCTATATGTTATTCTTCAGTGCACAACGTTAGATCGTTAGTGCAATGCAATGCAATGCAATAAAATGCAATACAATCCAATGTAATGCAATGCAATGCAATGCAATGCAATGCAACAACACACGTTATGTCTTTAATCAACATTTGAATGAGGTAGTTCTGGTGTGCAATGCAATGCAATGCAAAAAGTGCATAACATGTTATTCTTCAGTAAATCGTTAGTGCAATGCAATGCAAATTGAATGCAATGCAATGCAATGCAACAACACACATATCATCTCTATAATGAACTTGGGAATGATTTTGTTCTGGTGTGCAATGCAATGCGAAAAGAGCATAACTTATATGTTATTCTTCAGCGTTCGATCGTTAGTGCAATGCAATGCAGTGCAAAGCAAAGCAAAGCAAAGCAATGCAATGCAATGCAATGCAATGCAATACAATGCAATGCAATGCAATGCAATGCAACAACGTACGTTATGTCTTTAATGAACATGGGAATGATTTAGTTCTGGTGTGCAATGCAATGCAATACGTGCACAACGTTAGATCGTTAGTGCAATGTAATGCAGTGCAAAGAAATGCAAATCAATAAATTGTGGTATGCAATGCAATGCAATGCAAAAGTTATTCTTCAGTGCACAACGTTAGATCGTTAGTGCAATGCAATGCAATGCAATGCAGTGCAAAGCAATGAAAAGCAATGCAAAGCAATGCAAAGCAATGCAAAGCAATGCAAAGCAATGCAATGCAAAGCAATGTAAATGCAATACAATGCAATGCAATGCAACAACACACGTTAATAAACATGGGAATTATTTCGTTCTGGTGTGCAATGCAATGCAATGCAATGCAAAAAGTGCATAACCTATATGTTATTCTTCAGTGCACAACGTTAGATCGTTTGTGCAATGCAATGCAATGCAATGCACCAACAAACGTTATCTCTTTTAAGAACATGGGAAGGATTTAGTTTTGGTGTGCAATGCAATGCAGTGCAAAAAGTGCATAACCTATATGTTATTCTTCAGTGCACAACGTTAGATCGTTAGTGCAATGCAATTCAATGCAATGCAATGCAACGCATCAACACACATATCATCTCTATAATGAACATGCGAATGATTTAGTTCTGGTGTGCAATGCAATGCGAAATATGCATAACCTATAAGTTATTCTTCAGTTTACAACGTTAGATCGTTTGTGCAATGCAATTGCAACAACACATATGTTATCTCTTTAATAAACATGGGATCGAGTTAGTTCTGTTGTGCAATGCAATGCAAGTAGTGCACAGGCTATATGTTATTCTTCAATGCACAACGATAGACAGTTTGTGCAAAGCAACAAAACATATTTTATCTCTCTAATGAACATTGAGTTAGTTTTGGTGTGCAATGCAATGCAATGCAATGCACGAAGTGCACGAAGTGCATAACCTATGTTTGTTTAATGATGCTCAACGTTATATCGTTTGTGCAAAGCACATAATGTTATAACAATGAGCTTTACATAGGTACGCTTTTGACCTACTGAACATATTTCTGGCATAGAGTCCTTAAAGATGTTATATCATCCTGACAAAGGTACAAATTTGACATACAGAATTTTTTTCTGGCCAAGGAGTACTCGAAACTTGACCTTTCCATTTATAGTCGTTGACTTTTTCTGATGTTACGTCAGCCATACAGAAGTCCATATTTGACCCAAGGAACATATTTGGCCAAAGAGTCCTCGATCTTGGGCTTTCTATAAATACTCATAGACTCCTTCTGATGATTCATAAGCCATATAGATATGGACATTTTTCAAATTATGTAAAATTATAGACTGCTTCTGATGATAAATCAGCTATACAGAGATCCCCTTTTGACATCCTGAATATATTTATGGTCAAAGAGTCCTCGATCTTAGACTTTCTATACATACTCATAGACTCCTTCTAATGCTACATAAGCCATATAGATATCCATAGCTGACCTTTTGAACTTATTTGTGGTCAAAGTGTCCTCAAAATTTTTAAACAATATAAAGTTATTGACTCTTTCTGATGATAAATCAGCTATTCAGAGGTCCCCTTTTGACATCCTGAATATATTTATGGTCAAAGAGTCCTCGATCTTGGACTTTCTATACATACTCATAGACTCCTTCTGATACTTCATAAGCTATATCCATATCTGATCTTTTGAACTTATTTCTGATCAAAGGGTCCTCAAAAGATTTTAAACTATATAAAGTAATTGACTCTTTTTGATGATAATTCAGCTATTCAGAGGTCCCCTTTTGACATCCTGAATATATTTATGGTCAAAGAGTCCACAATCTTGTTTTTTCTATACATACTCATAGACTCCTTCTAATGCTACATAGCTGACCTTTTGAACTTATTTCTGGTCAAAGGGTCCTCAAAAGTTTTTAAACTATATAAAGTTATTGACTCTTTCTGATGATAAATCAGCTATACAGAGGTCCCCTTTTGGCCTACTGAACATATTTATGGCCAAAGAGTCCTCGATTTTGGGCTTTCTATACATACTCATAGACTCCTTCTGATGCTTCATTACCCTTATAGATATCCATTTCTGACCTTTTGAACTAATTTCTGGTCAAAGTGTCCTCAAAATTTTTCAAATTATGTAAAATTATAGACTGCTTCTGATGATAACTCAGTTATACAGAGGTCCCCTTTTGACATCCTGAATATATTTATGGTCAAAGAGTCCTCGATCTTGGACTTTCTATATATACTCATAGACTCCTTCTAATGCTACATAAGCCACATAGATATCCATAGCTGACCTTTTGAGCTTATTTCTGATCAAAGGGTCCTCAAAAGTTTTTAAACTATATAAAGTTTTTGACTCTTTCTGATGATAAATCAGCTATTCAGAGGTCCCCTTTTGATCTACTGAACATATTTCTGGCCAAAGAGTCCTAAAAGATTAAGGCTATACATTCAAATATATATCTTCCGATGTTTTATTATCCTGACAAAAGTCCATATTTTTCTCTGGACAAAAAGTACTCAAAACCTGACCTTTCCATATATACTCGTTGACTCTTTCTGATGTTACGTCAGCCATATAGAAGTCCATATTTGACCCAAGGAACATATTTCTGGCCAAAGAGTCCTCGATTTTGGGCTTTCTTTACATACTCATAGACTCCTTCTGATGCTTCATAAGCCATATAGATGTCCATATCTGACCTTTTGTACTTATTTCTGATCAAAGGGTCCTCAAAAGTTTTTAAACTATATAAAGCTATTGACTCTTTCTGATGATAAAATTCAGAGGTCCCCTTTTGACATCCTGAATATATTTATGGTCAAAGAGTCCTCGATCTTGGACTTTCTATACATACTCATAAACTCCTTCTAATGCTTCTTAAGCCATATAGTTATCCATAGCAGACCTTTTGAACTTATTTCTGATCAAAGGGTCCTCAAAAGTTTTTAAACTATATAAAGTTATTGACTCTTTCTGATGATAAATCAGCTATTCAGAGGTCCCCTTTTGGCCTACTGAACATATTTATGGCCAAAGAGTCCTCGATTTTTTTGTTCTTTCTATGCATACTCCTTCTGATGCTTCATAAGCCATATAGATGTCCACATCTGACCTTTTGAACTTATTTCTGGTCAAAGTGTCCTCAAAATTTTTCAAACTATATAGAAATTATAGACTGCTTCTGATGATAAATCAGCTATACAGAGGTCCCCTTTTGATATTCTAAATATATATTTATGGCCAAAGAGTCCTAAAAGATTAACACTATACATTCAGATATACATCTTCCGATGTTTTATCATTATGACAAAAGTCCACATTTGACAAACTGAATTTTTTTCTGGCCAAGTATTCAAAACGTGACCTTTCCATATAGACTCGTTGACTCTTTCTGATGTTACGTCAGCCATACAGAAGTCCATATTTGACCCAAGGAACATATTTCTGGCCAAAGAGTCCACGATATTGGACTTTCTATACATACTCATAGACTCCTTCTAATGCTACATAAGCCATATAGATATCCATATCTGACCTTTTGAACTTATTTCTGATCAAAGGGTCCTCAAAATTTTTCAAACTATATAAAATTATAGACTGCTTCTGATGATAAATCAGCTATACAGAGGTCCCCTTTTGACAACCTGAATGTATTTATGGTCAAAGAGTCCTCGATCTTGGACTTTATATAGCCTACCAGTGGCGATTTCTTTAAGACTGCAAGGGAAGCTCGGCTTCCCCTATGTCAAAAAATGAATGGTCAAATATGTACTATTGTATTAACATTTTATTGACTAAAATGAGTTAGAAAACGTTCATCTCAAAGACGAGTTCGTTCAGAATCAGTTACAGGTCGGCTGACTCGATTTCCTTCTCATACATTCCCGTAGCGTCACAGTGCATTTCCCTGTTGAAGCCCAGCGTCCGTTGACTTCTATGGGGCTGCTTCGAACAGTTTTTTTCAGCGCTTCGAAACTAGACGTTCATTGGATAAATGCTGCGATTATGTCCCGCCCACGGACGCTCAGCGTCTCTGGGAGTGAATGGGGAGTGGGCTGGCCCGGACTCCGGGCTTCCGCGTGATGATTGGAGGGTCTGTCGAAAGGCTGCGTATCCTTTTGATTGACAGCGATTTCATACAATAAAAAGTCGCTGATATTGAAGCTGTTCGAGCTCAGTCCCATCGCGTATTTTTAAAAAGACAAACTGCTGCAACCTATTTCTTGGTATTTGCTTGTCGAAATTGCTAGCCAATTTTTATAATGCATTTCACACAATTATACATTTATACCTTTATTATATTATTACTTATTATATTTTTTATATTATTATTATTAGTAATAATTCAAAAATAATTATTAAAATAATTAAAAATATACATTATTAGTAGCATTATTATTATACTTTATTATATTATTATTTATACCTTTATTATATTATTACATACATTTTTCAAAGAGCATTTTCTTGAAAAGGAATGTAGAATTTACATATAAATAAATGAATTATTTTTATGATGTAGGCCAAAAATGAGCTTCCCCTCTTTGAAAGACCAGCAGCCGCCACTGTTATATACATACTCATAGACTCCTTCTGATGCTTCATAAGCTATATCCATATCTGATCTTTTGAACTTATTTCTGATCAAAGGGTCCTCAAAAGATTTTAAACTATAAAAAGTAATTGACTCTTTCTAATGATAGATCAGCTATTCAGAGGTCCCCTTTTGGCCTACTGAACATATTTATGGTCAAAGAGTCCTCGATCTTGAACTTTCTATACATACTCATAGACTCCTTCTAATGCTAAATAAGCCATATAGATATCCATAGCTGACCTTTTGAACTTATTTCTGATCAAAGGGTCCTCAAAAGTTTTTAAACTATATAAAGTTTTTGACTCTTTCTGATGATAAATCAGCTATTCAGAGGTCCCCTTTTGACCTACTGAACATATTTATGGCCAAAGAGTCCACAAAGATTAACACTATACATTCAGATTGATATCTTCGGATGTTTTATCATCCTGACAAAAGTCCATATTTGACATACTGAATTTTTTTCTGGCCAAGGAGTACTCAAAACTTGACCTTTCCATATATACTCGTTGACTCTTTCTGATGTTACGTCAGCCATACAGAAGTCCATATTTGACCCAAGGAACATCTTTCTGGCCAAAGAGTCCTCAATTTTGGGCGTTCTATACATACTCATAGACTCCTTCTGATGCTTCATAAGCTATATCCATATCTGATCTTTTGAACTTATTTCTGGTCAAAGGGTCCTCAAAAGTTTTTAAACTATATAAAGTTATTGACACTTTCTGATGATAAACAGAGGTCCCCTTTTGGCCTACTGAACATATTTATCGCCAAAGAGTCCTCGATTTTGGGCTTTCTATACATACTCATAGACTCCTTCTGATGCTTCATAACCCTTATAGATATCCATTTCTGACCTTTTGAACTAATTTCTGGTCAAAGTGTCCTCAAAATTTTTCTAATTATGTAAAATTATAGACTGCTTCTGATGATAAATCAGCTATACAGAGGTCCCCTTTTGACTTCCTGAATATATTTATGGTCAAAGAGTCCTCGATCTTTGACTTTCTATACATACTCATGCATACTCCTTCATATGCATACTCCTTCTACTGCTACATAAGCCATATAGATTTCTGATCAAAGGGTCACTTATTTCTGATCAAAGGGTCCTCAAAAGTTTTTAAACTATTTAAAGTTTTTGACTCTTTCTGATGATAAATCAGCTATTCAGAGGTCCCCTTTTGATCTACTGAACATATTTTTTTTTGCCAAAGAGTATATGGCCAGAAATATGTTCAGTAGGTCAAAAGGGGACTTCTGAATAGCTGATTTATCATCAGAAGCAGTCTATAATTTTATATAGTTTGAAAAATTTTGAGGACACTTTGACCAGAAATCAGTTCAAAAGGTCAGATATGGATAACTATATGGCTTAAGAAGCATCAGAAGTAATCTATGAGTATGTATAGAAAGGCCAAAATCGAGGACTCTTTGGCCAGAAATTTGTTCAGTAGGCCAAAAGGGGACCTCTGAATAGCTGATTTATCATCAGAAAGAGTCAATAACTTTATGTAGTTTAAAAACTTTTGAGGACCCTTTGATCAGAAATAAGTTCAAAAGGTCAGATATGGATATCTATAGGGCTTATGAAGCATCAGAAGGAGTCTATGAGTATGTATAGAAAGTCCAAGATCGAGGACTCTTTGGCCAGAAATATGTTCCTTGGGTCAAATATGGACTTCTGTATGGCTGACGTATAAAAGAGTCAACGAGTATATATGGAAAGGTCAAGTTTTGAGTACTCCTTGGCTAGAAACATTTTTCAGTATGTCAAATATGGACTTTTGTCAGGATGAAAAAACATCGGAAGATGTATATCTGAATGTATAGCGTTAATCTTTGTGGACTCTTTGGCCAGAAATATGTTCAGGAGGTCAAAAGGGGACCTCTGAATAGCTGATTTATCATCAGAAGCAGTCTATAATTTTACATAGTTTGAAAAATTTTGAGGACCCTTTGATCAGAAATAAGTTCAAAAGGTCAGATGTGGATATCTATATAGCTTATGTAGCATTAGAAGGAGTCTATGAGTATGTATAGAAAGTCCAAGATCGAGGACTCTTTGACCATAAATATATTCTGGATGTCAAAAGGGGACCTCTGAATAGCTGATTTATCATCAGAAGCAGTGTATAATTTTATATAGTTTGAAAAATTTTGAGGACACTTTGACCAGAAAAAAGTTCAAAAGGTCAGATATGGACATCTATATGGCTTATGAAGCATCATAAGGAGTCTATGAGTATGTATAGAAAGCCCAAAATCGATGACTCTTTGGCCAGAAATTTGTTCAGTAGGCCAAAAGGGGACCTCTGAATAGCTGATTTGTCATCAGAAAGAGTCAATAACTTTATTTTGTTTAAAAATTTTGAGGACCCGTTGATCAGAAAAAAATTCAGTATGTCAAATATGGACTTTTGTCAGGATGATAAAACATCGGAAGATATCAATCTGAATGTATAGCGTTAATCTTTGTGGACTCTTTGGCCAGAAATATGTTCAGGAGGTCAAAAGGGGACCTCTGTATAGCTGAGTTATCATCAGAAGCAGTCTATAATTTTATATAGTTTGAAAAATTTTGTGGACCCTTTGATCAGAAATAAGTTCAAAAGGTCAGATGTGGATATCTATATGGCATATGTAGCATTAGAAGGAGTCTATGAGTATGTATAGAAAGTCCAAGACTGAGGACTCTTTGACCATAAATATATTCAGGATGTCAAAAGGGGACCTCTGTATAGCTGATTTATCATCAGAAGCAGTCTATAATTTTATATAGTTTGAAAAATTTTGAGGACACTTTGGCCAGAAAAAAGTTCAAAAGGTCAGATATGGACATCTATATGGCTTATGAAGCATCAGAAGGAGTCTATGAGTATGTATAGAAAGTCCAAGATCGAGGACTCATTGGCCAGAAATGTGTTCAGTAGGCCAAAAGGGGACCTCTGAATAGCTGATTTATCATCAGAAAGAATCAATAACTTTATATTGTTTAAAAATGTTGAGGACCCTTTGATCAGAAATAAGTTCAAAAGGTCAGATGTGAATATCTATATGGCATATGTAGCATTAGAAGGAGTCTATGAGTATGTATAGAAAGTCCAAGATCGAGGACTCTTTGACCATAAATATATTCAGGATGTCAAAAGGGGACCTCTGTATAGCTGAGTTATCATCAGAAGCAGTCTATAATTTTATATAGTTTGAAAAATTTTGAGGACACTTTGACCAGAAAAAAGTTCAAAAGGTCAGATATGGACATCTATATGGCTAATGAAGCCTCAGAAGGAGTCTATGAGTATGTATAGAAAGTCCAAGATCGAGGACTCTTTGACCATAAATATATTCAGGATGTCAAAAGGGGACCTCTGTATAGCTGAGTTATCATCAGAAGCAGTCTATAATTTTATATAGTTTGAAGAATTTTGAGGACACTTTGACCAGAAAAAAGTTCAAAAGGTCAGATATGAACATCTATATGGCTTATGAAGCATCAGAAGGAGTCTATGAGTATGTATAGAAAGTCCAAGATCGAGGACTCTTTGGCCAGAAATATGTTCAGGAGGTCAAAAGGGGACCTCTGAATAGCTGATTTATCATAAGAAGCAGTCTATAATTTTATATAGTTTGAAAAATTTTGAGGACCCTTTGATCAGAAATAAGTTCAAAAGGTCAGATGTGGATATCTATATAGCTTATGAAGCATCAGAAGGAGTCTATAAGAATGTATAGAAAGCCCAAAATCGAGGATTCTTTGGCCAGAAAGATGTTCCTTGGGTCAAATATGGACTTCTGTATGGCTGACGTAACATCAGAAAGAGTCAACGAGTATACATGGAAAGGTCAAGTTTTGATTTCTCCTTGGCCAGAAAAAAATTCAGTATGTCAAATATGGACTTCTGTCAGGATGATAAAACATCGGAAGATATCAATCTGAATGTATAGCGTTAATCTTTGTGGACTCTTTGGCCAGAAATATGTTCAGGAGGTCAAAAGGGGACCTCTGAATAGCTGATTTATCATCAGAAGCAGTCTATAATTTTATATAGTTTGAAAAATTTGAGGACCCTTTGATCAGAAATAAGTTCAAAAGGTCAGATGTGGATATCTATATGGCTTATGAAGCATCAGAAGGAGTCTATGAGTATGTATAGAAGGTCCAAGATCGAGGACTCTTTGACCATAAATATGTTCAGGATGTCAAAAGGGGACCTCTGTATAGCTGATTTATCATCAGAAGCAGTCTATAATTTTATATAGTTTGAAAAATTTTGAGGACACTTTGACCAGAAAAAAGTTCAAAAGGTCAGCTATGGACATCTATATGGCTTATGAAGCATCAGAAGGAGTCTATGAGTATGTATAGAAAGCCCAAAATCGAGGACTCTTTGGCCAGAAATATGTTCAGTAGGCCAAAAGGGGACCTCTGAATAGCTGATTTATCATCAGAAGCAGTCTATAATTTTATATAGTTTGAAAAATTTTGAGGACACTTTGACCAGAAAAAAGTTCAAAAGGTCAGCTATGGACATCTATATGGCTTATGAAGCATCAGAAGGAGTCTATGAGTATGTATAGAAAGTCCAAAATCAAGGACTCTTTGGCCAGAAATATGTTCAGTAGGCCAAAAGGGGACCTCTGAATAGCTGATTTATCATCAGAAAGAGTCAATAACTTTATATTGTTTAAAAATTTTGAGGACCCTTTGATCAGAAATAAGTTCAAAAGGTCAGATATGGACATCTATATGGCTTAAGAAGCATCAGAAGGAGTCTATGAGTATGTATAGAAAGCCCAAAATCGAGGATTCTTTGGCCAGAAAGATGTTCCTTGGGTCAAATATGGACTTCTGTATGGCTGACGTAACATCAGAAAGAGTCAACGAGTATATATGGAAAGGTCAAGTTTTGATTTCTCCTTGGCCAGAAAAAAATTCAGTATGTCAATTATGGACTTTTGTCAGGATGATAAAACATCGGAAGATATCAATCTGAATGTATAGCGTTAATCTTTGTGGACTCTTTGGCCAGAAATATGTTCAGGAGGTCAAAAGGGGACCTCTGAATAGCTGATTTATCATCAGAAGCAGTCTATAATTTTATATAGTTTGAAAATTTTTGAGGACCCTTTGGCCAGAAAAAAGTTCAAAAGGTCAGATATGGACATCTATATGGCTTATGAAGCATCAGAAGGAGTCTATGAGTATGTATAGAAAGTCCAAAATCGAGGACTCTTTGACCATAAATATATTCAGGATGTCAAAAGGGGACCTCTGTATAGCTGATTTATCATCAGAAGCAGTCTATAATTTTATATAGTTTGAAAAATTTTGAGGACACTTTGGCCAGAAAAAAGTTCAAAAGGTCAGATATGGACATCTATATGGCTTATGAAGCATCAGGAGTCTATGAGTATGTATAGAAAGTCCAAAATCGAGGACTCATGTGCCAGAAAAATGTTCAGTAGGCCAAAAGGGGACCTCTGAATAGCTGATTTATCATCAGAAAGAATCAATAACTTTATATTGTTTAAAAATGTTGAGGACCCTTTGATCAGAAAAAAGTTCAAAAGGTCAGATATGGACATCTATATGGCTTATGAAGCATCAGGAGTCTATGAGTATGTATAGAAAGCCCAAAATCGAGGATTCTTTGGCCAGAAAGATGTTCCTTGGGTCAAATATGGACTTCTGTATGGCTGACGTAACATCAGAAAGAGTCAACGAGTATACATGGAAAGGTCAAGTTTTGATTTCTCCTTGGCCAGAAAAAAATTCAGTATGTCAAATATGGACTTTTGTCAGGATGATAAAACATCGGAAGATATCAATCTGAATGTATATAGCGTTAATCTTTGTGGACTCTTTGGCCAGAAATATGTTCAGGAGGTCAAAAGGGGACCTCTGAATAGCTGATTTATCATCAGAAGCAGTCTATAATTTTATATAGTTTGAAAAATTTGAGGACCCTTTGATCAGAAATAAGTTCAAAAGGTTAGATGTGGATATCTATATGGCATATGTATCATTTAGAAGGAGTCTATGAGTATGTATAGAAAATCCAAGATCGAGGACTCTTTGACCATAAATATATTCAAGATGTCAAAAGGGGACCTCTGTATAGCTGATTTATCATCAGAAGCAGTCTATAATTTTATATAGTTTGAAAAATTTTGAGGACACTTTGACCAGAAAAAAGTTCAAAAGGTCAGCTATGGACATCTATATGGCTTATGAAGCATCAGAAGGAGTCTATGAGTATGTATAGAAAGCCCAAAATCGAGGACTCTTTGGCCAGAAATATGTTCAGTAGGCCAAAAGGGGACCTCTGAATAGCTGATTTATCATCAGAAGCAGTCTATAATTTTATATAGTTTGAAAAATTTTGAGGACACTTTGACCAGAAAAAAGTTCAAAAGGTCAGCTATGGACATCTATATGGCTTATGAAGCATCAGAAGGAGTCTATGAGTATGTATAGAAAGCCCAAAATCAAGGACTCTTTGGCCAGAAATATGTTCAGTAGGCCAAAAGGGGACCTCTGAATAGCTGATTTATCATCAGAAAGAGTCAATAACTTTATATTGTTTAAAAATTTTGAGGACCCTTTGATCAGAAATAAGTTCAAAAGGTCAGATATGGACATCTATATGGCTTAAGAAGCATCAGAAGGAGTCTATGAGTATGTATAGAAAGCCCAAAATCGAGGATTCTTTGGCCAGAAAGATGTTCCTTGGGTCAAATATGGACTTCTGTATGGCTGACGTAACATCAGAAAGAGTCAACGAGTATATATGGAAAGGTCAAGTTTTGATTTCTCCTTGGCCAGAAAAAAATTCAGTATGTCAATTATGGACTTTTGTCAGGATGATAAAACATCGGAAGATATCAATCTGAATGTATAGCGTTAATCTTTGTGGACTCTTTGGCCAGAAATATGTTCAGGAGGTCAAAAGGGGACCTCTGAATAGCTGATTTATCATCAGAAGCAGTCTATAATTTTATATAGTTTGAAAAATTTGAGGACCCTTTGATCAGAAATAAGTTCAAAAGGTCAGATGTGGATATCTATATGGCTTATGAAGCATCAGAAGGAGTCTATGAGTATGTATAGAAGGTCCAAGATCGAGGACTCTTTGACCATAAATATGTTCAGGATGTCAAAAGGGGACCTCTGTATAGCTGATTTATCATCAGAAGCAGTCTATAATTTTATATAGTTTGAAAAATTTTGAGGACACTTTGACCAGAAAAAAGTTCAAAAGGTCAGCTATGGACATCTATATGGCTTATGAAGCATCAGAAGGAGTCTATGAGTATGTATAGAAAGCCCAAAATCGAGGACTCTTTGGCCAGAAATATGTTCAGTAGGCCAAAAGGGGACCTCTGAATAGCTGATTTATCATCAGAAGCAGTCTATAATTTTATATAGTTTGAAAAATTTTGAGGACACTTTGACCAGAAAAAAGTTCAAAAGGTCAGCTATGGACATCTATATGGCTTATGAAGCATCAGAAGGAGTCTATGAGTATGTATAGAAAGTCCAAAATCAAGGACTCTTTGGCCAGAAATATGTTCAGTAGGCCAAAAGGGGACCTCTGAATAGCTGATTTATCATCAGAAAGAGTCAATAACTTTATATTGTTTAAAAATTTTGAGGACCCTTTGATCAGAAATAAGTTCAAAAGGTCAGATATGGACATCTATATGGCTTAAGAAGCATCAGAAGGAGTCTATGAGTATGTATAGAAAGCCCAAAATCGAGGATTCTTTGGCCAGAAAGATGTTCCTTGGGTCAAATATTGGACTTCTGTATGGCTGACGTAACATCAGAAAGAGTCAACGAGTATATATGGAAAGGTCAAGTTTTGATTTCTCCTTGGCCAGAAAAAAATTCAGTATGTCAATTATGGACTTTTGTCAGGATGATAAAACATCGGAAGATATCAATCTGAATGTATAGCGTTAATCTTTGTGGACTCTTTGGCCAGAAATATGTTCAGGAGGTCAAAAGGGGACCTCTGAATAGCTGATTTATCATCAGAAGCAGTCTATAATTTTATATAGTTTGAAAATTTTTGAGGACCCTTTGGCCAGAAAAAAGTTCAAAAGGTCAGATATGGACATCTATATGGCTTATGAAGCATCAGAAGGAGTCTATGAGTATGTATAGAAAGTCCAAAATCGAGGACTCTTTGACCATAAATATATTCAGGATGTCAAAAGGGGACCTCTGTATAGCTGATTTATCATCAGAAGCAGTCTATAATTTTATATAGTTTGAAAAATTTTGAGGACACTTTGGCCAGAAAAAAGTTCAAAAGGTCAGATATGGACATCTATATGGCTTATGAAGCATCAGGAGTCTATGAGTATGTATAGAAAGTCCAAAATCGAGGACTCATGTGCCAGAAAAATGTTCAGTAGGCCAAAAGGGGACCTCTGAATAGCTGATTTATCATCAGAAAGAATCAATAACTTTATATTGTTTAAAAATGTTGAGGACCCTTTGATCAGAAATAAGTTCAAAAGGTCAGATATGGACATCTATATGGCTTATGAAGCATCAGAAGGAGTCTATAAGAATGTATATAAAGCCCAAAATCGAGGATTCTTTGGCCAGAAAGATGTTCCTTGGGTCAAATATGGACTTCTGTATGGCTGACGTAACATCAGAAAGAGTCAACGAGTATACATGGAAAGGTCAAGTTTTGATTTCTCCTTGGCCAGAAAAAAATTCAGTATGTCAAATATGGACTTTTGTCAGGATGATAAAACATCGGAAGATATCAATCTGAATGTATATAGCGTTAATCTTTGTGGACTCTTTGGCCAGAAATATGTTCAGGAGGTCAAAAGGGGACCTCTGAATAGCTGATTTATCATCAGAAGCAGTCTATAATTTTATATAGTTTGAAAAATTTGAGGACCCTTTGATCAGAAATAAGTTCAAAAGGTTAGATGTGGATATCTATATGGCATATGTATCATTTAGAAGGAGTCTATGAGTATGTATAGAAAATCCAAGATCGAGGACTCTTTGACCATAAATATATTCAAGATGTCAAAAGGGGACCTCTGTATAGCTGATTTATCATCAGAAGCAGTCTATAATTTTATATAGTTTGAAAAATTTTGAGGACACTTTGACCAGAAAAAAGTTCAAAAGGTCAGCTATGGACATCTATATGGCTTATGAAGCATCAGAAGGAGTCTATGAGTATGTATAGAAAGCCCAAAATCGAGGACTCTTTGGCCAGAAATATGTTCAGTAGGCCAAAAGGGGACCTCTGAATAGCTGATTTATCATCAGAAGCAGTCTATAATTTTATATAGTTTGAAAAATTTTGAGGACACTTTGACCAGAAAAAAGTTCAAAAGGTCAGCTATGGACATCTATATGGCTTATGAAGCATCAGAAGGAGTCTATGAGTATGTATAGAAAGCCCAAAATCAAGGACTCTTTGGCCAGAAATATGTTCAGTAGGCCAAAAGGGGACCTCTGAATAGGTGATTTATCATCAGAAAGAGTCAATAACTTTATATTGTTTAAAAATTTTGAGGACCCTTTGATCAGAAATAAGTTCAAAAGGTCAGATATGGACATCTATATGGCTTAAGAAGCATCAGAAGGAGTCTATGAGTATGTATAGAAAGTCCAAAATCGAGGACTCTTTGACCATAAATATATTCAGGATGTCAAAAGGGGACCTCTGTATAGCTGATTTATCATCAGAAGCAGTCTATAATTTTATATAGTTTGAAAAATTTTGAGGACACTTTGGCCAGAAAAAAGTTCAAAAGGTCAGATATGGACATCTATATGGCTTATGAAGCATCAGAAGGAGTCTATGAGTATGTATAGAAAGTCCAAAATCAAAAACTCATTGGCCAGAAAAATGTTCAGTAGGCCAAAAGGGGACCTCTGAATAGCTGATTTATCATCAGAAAGAATCAATAACTTTATATTGTTTAAAAATGTTGAGGACCCTTTGATCAGAAATAAGTTCAAAAGGTCAGATATGGACATCTATATGGCTTATGAAGCATCAGAAGGAGTCTATAAGAATGTATAGAAAGCCCAAAATCGAGGATTCTTTGGCCAGAAAGATGTTCCTTGGGTCAAATATGGACTTCTGTATGGCTGACGTAACATCAGAAAGAGTCAACGAGTATACATGGAAAGGTCAAGTTTTGATTTCTCCTTGGCCAGAAAAAAATTCAGTATGTCAAATATGGACTTTTGTCAGGATGATAAAACATCGGAAGATATCAATCTGAATGTATATAGCGTTAATCTTTGTGGACTCTTTGGCCAGAAATATGTTCAGGAGGTCAAAAGGGGACCTCTGAATAGCTGATTTATCATCAGAAGCAGTCTATAATTTTATATAGTTTGAAAAATTTGAGGACCCTTTGATCAGAAATAAGTTCAAAAGGTTAGATGTGGATATCTATATGGCATATGTATCATTTAGAAGGAGTCTATGAGTATGTATAGAAAGTCCAAGATCGAGGACTCTTTGACCATAAATATATTCAAGATGTCAAAAGGGGACCTCTGTATAACTGAGTTATCATCAGAAGCAGTCTATAATTTTATATAGTTTGAAAAATTTTGAGGACCCTTTGATCAGAAATAAGTTCAAAAGGTCAGATGTGGATATCTATATGGCTTATGAAGCATCAGAAGGAGTCTATGAGTATGTATAGAAGGTCCAAGATCGAGGACTCTTTGACCATAAATATGTTCAGGATGTCAAAAGGGGACCTCTGTATAGCTGATTTATCATCAGAAGCAGTCTATAATTTTATATAGTTTGAAAAATTTTGAGGACACTTTGACCAGAAAAAAGTTCAAAAGGTCAGCTATGGACATCTATATGGCTTATGAAGCATCAGAAGGAGTCTATGAGTATGTATAGAAAGCCCAAAATCGAGGACTCTTTGGTCAGAAATATGTTCAGTAGGCCAAAAGGGGACCTCTGAATAGCTGATTTATCATCAGAAGCAGTCTATAATTTTATATAGTTTGAAAAATTTTGAGGACACTTTGACCAGAAAAAAGTTCAAAAGGTCAGCTATGGACATCTATATGGCTTATGAAGCATCAGAAGGAGTCTATGAGTATGTATAGAAAGCCCAAAATCGAGGACTCTTTGGCCAGAAATATGTTCAGTAGGCCAAAAGGGGACCTCTGAATAGCTGATTTATCATCAGAAAGAGTCAATAACTTTATATTGTTTAAAAATTTTGAGGACCCTTTGATCAGAAATAAGTTCAAAAGGTCAGATATGGACATCTATATGGCTTAAGAAGCATCAGAAGGAGTCTATGAGTATGTATAGAAAGCCCAAAATCGAGGATTCTTTGGCCAGAAAGATGTTCCTTGGGTCAAATATGGACTTCTGTATGGCTGACGTAACATCAGAAAGAGTCAACGAGTATATATGGAAAGGTCAAGTTTTGATTTCTCCTTGGCCAGAAAAAAATTCAGTATGTCAAATATGGACTTTTGTCAGGATGATAAAACATCGGAAGATATCAATCTGAATGTATAGCGTTAATCTTTGTGGACTCTTTGGCCAGAAATATGTTCAGGAGGTCAAAAGGGGACCTCTGAATAGCTGATTTATCATCAGAAGCAGTCTATAATTTTACATAGTTTGAAAAATTTTGAGGACCCTTTGATCCGAAATAAGTTCAAAAGGTCAGATATATGATATCTATATGGCTAATGTAGCATTAGAAGGAGTCTATGAGTATGTATAGAAAACATAGCAATGCTATGTATTGCAATGCAAAGCAACATGTTATATCTCTTTAATGAACATTTGAAGGAGATAATTGGTGTGCAATATAATGCAATGCAATGCAAAAAGTGCATAGCTTATATGTTATTCTTCAATGCACAATGTTAGATCGTTTGTGCAATGCAATGCAACATGTTATCTCTTTAATGAAAATGGGAAGGAGTTAAATATTATGTGCAATGCAATGCAATGCAAAAAGTGCATGGTCTATGTTACTCTTCAATACACAACGTTCGATCGTTTGTGAAATGCAATGCAAAATGTTATCTCTTTAATCAAAATGGGAATGAGGTAGTTCTGGTGTGCAATGTTATTCTTCAGTGCACAACGTTAGATCGTTTGTGCAATGCAACAACACACAATACCATCTCTTTAATGAACATGGGAATGGTTAAGTTCTTAGTGTGCAATGTAATGCAATGCAATGCAAAAATGCTGTGTCATTATTCATTAATAAAGGAACAGTATTCTAAAGTGTTACCTGGGAATGAGTTACTACTGGTGTGTAATGCAATGCAAGAAGTGCATAGCCTATATGTTATTCTGCAATGCACAACGTTAGATCGTTAGTGCAATGCAATGCAACAGCACACATGTTATATCTTTAATGAACATGGGATTGAGTTAGTTCTGGTGTGAAATGCAATGCAATGCAATGCGAAAAGTGCATAACCCATGTTATTCTTCATTGCACAACGTTAGATCGTTTGTGCAATGCAATGCAACAACACATATGTTATATCTTTAATGAACAGGGGAATGGTTAAGTTCTAGTGTGCAATGCAAAAAGTGCATAACATATATGTTATTCTTCAGTGCACAACGTTACATCGCTAGTGCAATGCAATGCAACAACACACATATCATCTCTTTAAAGAACATGGGAATGATTTAGTTCTGGTGTGCAATGCAATGCAATGCAAAAAGTGCATAACCTATATGTTATTCTTCAGTGCACAACGTTAGAGCGTTAGTGCAAAGCAATGCAATGCAGTTGCAAAGCAATGCAACAACACACGTTATGTCTTTAATCAACATGGGAATGAGGTAGTTCTGGTGTGCAATGCAATGCAATGCAAAAAGTGAATAACATATGTTATTCTTCAGTGCACAACGTTAGATCGTTAGTGCAATGCAATGCAATGCAATGCAATGCAATGAACCAACGCAAATCAATGCAATGCAATGCAATGCAACAACACACGTTATGTCTTTAATGAACATGGGAATGATTTTGTTCTGGTGTGCAATGCAATGCAATACGTGCACAACGTTAGATCGTTAGTGCAATGCAATGCAGTGCAAAGCAGTGCAAATCAATGCAATGCAATACAATGCAATGCAACAACACACGTTTTGTCTTTAATGGACATGGGGATGATTTAGTTCTGGTTGTGCAATGCAATGCAAAAAGTGCATAACCTATATATTATTCTTCAATGCACAACGTTAGAGCGTTAGTGTAATGCAATGCAATGCAATAAAATGCAATGCAATGCAGTGCAAAGCAATGCAATGCAAATGCAATGCAATGCAATGCAATGCAATGCAATGCAATGCAATGCAATGAAATGCAATGCAATGCAATGCAATGCAATGCAGTGCAAAGCAATGCAAAGCAATGCAAATCAATATAGTGCAATACACTGCAATTCAAAAACACTTGTTATGTCTTTAATGAACATAGGAATGATTTAGTTCTGGTGTGCAATGCAATGCAATACGTGCACAATGTTAGATTGTTAGTGCAATGCAATGCAGTGCAAAGCAATGCAAATCAATGCAATGCAATACAATGCAATGCAACAACACACGTTTTGTCTTTAATGAACACGGGAATGATTTTGTTCTAGTGTGCAATGCAGTGCGAAAAGAGCATAACCTATATGTTATTCTTCAGTGCACAACGTTAGATCGTTAGTGCAATGTAATGCAATGCAATGCAATAAAATGCAATACAATCCAATGTAATGCAATGCAATGCAATGCAATGCAATGCAATGCAATGCAATGCAACAACACACGTTATGTCTTTAATCAACATTTGAATGAGGTAGTTCTGGTGTGCAATGCAATGCAATGCAAAAAGTGCATAACATGTTATTCTTCAGTAAATCGTTAGTGCAATGCAATGCAAATTGAATGCAATGCAATGCAATGCAACAACACACATATCATCTCTATAATGAACTTGGGAATGATTTTGTTCTGGTGTGCAATGCAATGCGAAAAGAGCATAACCTATATGTTATTCTTCAGCGTTCGATCGTTAGTGCAATGCAATGCAGTGCAAAGCAAAGCAAAGCAATGCAATGCAATGCAATGCAATGCAATGCAATACAATGAACATGTCTTTAATGAACATGGCAATGATTTAGTTCTGGTGTGCAATGCAATGCAATACGTGCACAACGTTAGATCGTTAGTGCAATGTAATGCAGTGCAAAGAAATGCAAATCAATAAATTGTGGTATGCAATGCAATGCAATGCAAAAGTTATTCTTCAGTGCACAACGTTAGATCGTTAGTGCAATGCAATGCAATGCAATGCAATGCAGTGCAAAGCAATGCAAAGCAATGCAAAGCAATGCAAAGCAATGCAAAGCAATGCAAAGCAATGCAAAGCAATGCAAAGCAATGCAAAGCAATGCAAAGCAATGCAAAGCAATGCAATGCAAAGCAATGTAAATGCAATACAATGCAATGCAATGCAACAACACACGTTAATGAACATGGGAATTATTTCGTTCTGGTGTGCAATGCAATGCAATGCAATGCAAAAAGTGCATAACCTATATGTTATTCTTCAGTGCACAACGTTAGATCGTTTGTGCAATGCAATGCCATGCAATGCACCAACAAACGTTATCTCTTTTAAGAACATGGGAAGGATTTAGTTTTGGTGTGCAATGCAATGCAGTGCAAAAAGTGCATAACCTATATGTTATTCTTCAGTGCACAACGTTAGATCGTTAGTGCAATGCAATTCAATGCAATGCAATGCAACGCATCAACACACATATCATCTCTATAATGAACATGCGAATGATTTAGTTCTGGTGTGCAATGCAATGCGAAATATGCATAACCTATAAGTTATTCTTCAGTTTACAACGTTAGATCGTTTGTGCAATGCAATTGCAACAACACATATGTTATCTCTTTAATAAACATGGGATCGAGTTAGTTCTGTTGTGCAATGCAATGCAAGTAGTGCACAGGCTATATGTTATTCTTCAATGCACAACGATAGACAGTTTGTGCAAAGCAACAAAACATATTTTATCTCTCTAATGAACATTGAGTTAGTTTTGGTGTGCAATGCAATGCAATGCAATGCACGAAGTGCACGAAGTGCATAACCTATGTTTGTTTAATGATGCTCAACGTTATATCGTTTGTGCAAAGCACATAATGTTATAACAATGAGCTTTACATAGGTACGCTTTTGACCTACTGAACATATTTCTGGCATAGAGTCCTTAAAGATGTTATATCATCCTGACAAAGGTACAAATTTGACATACAGAATTTTTTTCTGGCCAAGGAGTACTCGAAACTTGACCTTTCCATTTATAGTCGTTGACTTTTTCTGATGTTACGTCAGCCATACAGAAGTCCATATTTGACCCAAGGAACATATTTGGCCAAAGAGTCCTCGATCTTGGGCTTTCTATAAATACTCATAGACTCCTTCTGATGATTCATAAGCCATATAGATATGGACATTTTTCAAATTATGTAAAATTATAGACTGCTTCTGATGATAAATCAGCTATACAGAGATCCCCTTTTGACATCCTGAATATATTTATGGTCAAAGAGTCCTCGATCTTAGACTTTCTATACATACTCATAGACTCCTTCTAATGCTACATAAGCCATATAGATATCCATAGCTGACCTTTTGAACTTATTTGTGGTCAAAGTGTCCTCAAAATTTTTAAACAATATAAAGTTATTGACTCTTTCTGATGATAAATCAGCTATTCAGAGGTCCCCTTTTGACATCCTGAATATATTTATGGTCAAAGAGTCCTCAATCTTGGACTTTCTATACATACTCATAGACTCCTTCTGATACTTCATAAGCTATATCCATATCTGATCTTTTGAACTTATTTCTGATCAAAGGGTCCTCAAAAGATTTTAAACTATATAAAGTAATTGACTCTTTTTGATGATAATTCAGCTATTCAGAGGTCCCCTTTTGACATCCTGAATATATTTATGGTCAAAGAGTCCACAATCTTGTTTTTTCTATACATACTCATAGACTCCTTCTAATGCTACATAGCTGACCTTTTGAACTTATTTCTGGTCAAAGGGTCCTCAAAAGTTTTTAAACTATATAAAGTTATTGACTCTTTCTGATGATAAATCAGCTATACAGAGGTCCCCTTTTGGCCTACTGAACATATTTATGGCCAAAGAGTCCTCGATTTTGGGCTTTCTATACATACTCATAGACTCCTTCTGATGCTTCATTACCCTTATAGATATCCATTTCTGACCTTTTGAACTAATTTCTGGTCAAAGTGTCCTCAAAATTTTTCAAATTATGTAAAATTATAGACTGCTTCTGATGATAACTCAGTTATACAGAGGTCCCCTTTTGACATCCTGAATATATTTATGGTCAAAGAGTCCTCGATCTTGGACTTTCTATATATACTCATAGACTCCTTCTAATGCTACATAAGCCACATAGATATCCATAGCTGACCTTTTGAGCTTATTTCTGATCAAAGGGTCCTCAAAAGTTTTTAAACTATATAAAGTTTTTGACTCTTTCTGATGATAAATCAGCTATTCAGAGGTCCCCTTTTGATCTACTGAACATATTTCTGGCCAAAGAGTCCTAAAAGATTAACGCTATACATTCAAATATATATCTTCCGATGTTTTATTATCCTGACAAAAGTCCATATTTTTTTCTGGACAAAAAGTACTCAAAACCTGACCTTTCCATATATACTCGTTGACTCTTTCTGATGTTACGTCAGCCATATAGAAGTCCATATTTGACCCAAGGAACATATTTCTGGCCAAAGAGTCCTCGATTTTGGGCTTTCTTTACATACTCATAGACTCCTTCTGATGCTTCATAAGCCATATAGATGTCCATATCTGACCTTTTGTACTTATTTCTGATCAAAGGGTCCTCAAAAGTTTTTAAACTATATAAAGCTATTGACTCTTTCTGATGATAAAATTCAGAGGTCCCCTTTTGACATCCTGAATATATTTATGGTCAAAGAGTCCTCGATCTTGGACTTTCTATACATACTCATAAACTCCTTCTAATGCTTCTTAAGCCATATAGTTATCCATAGCAGACCTTTTGAACTTATTTCTGATCAAAGGGTCCTCAAAAGTTTTTAAACTATATAAAGTTATTGACTCTTTCTGATGATAAATCAGCTATTCAGAGGTCCCCTTTTGGCCTACTGAACATATTTATGGCCAAAGAGTCCTCGATTTTTTTGTTCTTTCTATGCATACTCCTTCTGATGCTTCATAAGCCATATAGATGTCCACATCTGACCTTTTGAACTTATTTCCCAGCAAACACAGAACGTTCCCCTAACGTTCCCGTTTGGTTCCCATTTGGTTATTTTTTTGGGAACCAAACAAGAACGTTCTGGGAACGTTCCCTGTAGGTTATTTTTAGGATCTTTGTTTATAACATTAAGGGAACGTTCCCAGAACGTTCCCTGTAGGTTATTTTTAGGTTTAAATTTATAACCTAAAGAGAACGTTCTGGGAACATTCCCTTTAGGTTATTTTTTGGATATATTTTTATAACTTTAAGGGAACGTTCCCAGAACGTTCCCTGTAGGTTAGTTTTAGGTTTAAATTTATAACCTAAAGAGAACGTTCTGGGAACATTCCCTGTAGGTTATTTTTAGGATCTATTTTTATAACTTTAAGGGAACGTTCCCAGAACGTTCCCTGTAGGTTATTTTTAGGTTTAAATTTATAACCTAAAGAGAACGTTCTGGGAACGTTCCCTGCAGGTTGTTATTTAATAACCTAAAGAGAACCTTCCCAGAACGTTCCCTGCAGGTTATTTTTAGGTTTAATTTTTATAACCTAAAGAGAACCTTCCCAGAACGTTTCCTTGCAGGTTTTAGGTTTTATTTGTATAACCTAAAGAGAACGTTCTGGGAACGTTCTCTGCAGGTTATTATTTTAATATCACTTAGCCTACTATTAACAGGCAGATTACCAACTGACAACGTCGTCAGTACGGTCCCCTAAGGTTATAAGATAACCAACAACGTTCAGATCTATTCGCAATAACTTTTTATTAATGATATTTTAAATTATGTTATATTTTAATTCTATATGTTTATTTAAATGCTGCATGACTTTGAAGTGTTTTAATGCGCATGCGCGTGATCAAACACTGGAGCACGTGCGCTGCTCGAGAGCAGATGGAAACGTCATCGACAACTGACAAACAACAAAACTCCCGTCTCTCGCTGTTGGTTTCACTGCTTTCAGGTAAGTTTAGACAACAAAATCTCACAAATAATACACACAAACGCCCCTGACACATTTCTTACGTGTAATTGACACGCTTCTGTTAAATATTTATTTTAAAGAAATGGTTTTATGTCTTTGAAAAAGTCCGTTAGCATCTACGCTAGCTAACCGGTTTCAAAAGACAACGTTAGGCCTAAGTTACGTTAAGTTGAGGTCTTATTTATGAAAGTTTGGGTTTTTAAACACATATTTAGTGTAGATAACAGTTTTTGATAGTTTTGCTGGTAATTTGTCAATGGGAAGTAAGCTAATTTATTTAGGCTAACCAAAAAGAATGCACTGTATTGTTAACTTAATCAGTGACGTTACTTACCAATATTGCTAAAATGTGATTTCAGAATAGCGAGAGAAAAAATAAAACTCTACAACAAGGGGTGAGTTATTGTTTAATCATGATGATAATTCCATATGCATTTATTTCACAATATATTATCTTAAGATTTGTATATATTTATCTTTTCTGCATTTCACCTCTGTTCTAGCTTGGTTCCTTGTAATAAACCTATCACATGTAATATTTTTGGCTCTGTGACAAACAGCATGTTATGTTCCTAGATCATCATGCTGTGATGGCCTGCTGCACTCCCTGTCCAAGAAAATCTCTATGAACCATATGACTAGTAAGCAAAACCACCTCAAACATGCAGTGCACTGCTGTCCAAAGGTTTGGGGTCTGTAAGATTTATGCTTTTGAAATAAGTCTCACATTTTAAAATCATTAACCCCAAGTTTTTTCAGTGAGATTGTCCTTGAGAAGCCTGTAAGCTAAATAATCAGCTAAATAATAGGCGACTAATACAATATTATAATGGTCATAGTTATAATAATTCATTTAACTATTATGATAACATGATATCCTGATGATTACTATATTTTATTTTATTTCTTTAGGTCTGTTTTGAATTATGTTGGCCAATGAGACTGACAACATACTGTCCAACTCAAAGGTATTTATGTATTTTTTTATTTTTTTTTATTGATCAATACTGAAATTCTTTGTACTTTTAAATGCGGTTCAGGGGGTCGACAACTTTAGGCAGTTATTTTTCACAGATTTATTTATTTAATGTTTATTTGACAGGGACAAATGCATAGAACATTGCTTTATAAAAAATACAAAGTAGATGCCATGCATACAGGTTTATAGCCATGACTAATTTGCAACCCCTAGATATCTTGGGCAGCTGTGGCTCATACTCTTAGCCTTTAAAAATGTTTGAATTGATATCCCCAATGCAATATCAGGGGGTAAATATATCATTAGAGTTCTTAAAGTTATGGCTTTGCTCTTGTTACCAGATGAGATAAAATCCCTATTGTTTGGCCCTGTATTCTTCAGGACAAGACCTTGATGCCATCCACAGTCAGTAGATGAAGAAGGTGAGTTTAGCCGAATTCAGTTCTCTTTCACTTTTTTTTTTTAGCTTAAACAGACACGTGCACGCAAAATGAAGTCAAAATGGCGAGTTTCCTCTTGTCTTGTGTTTTAAACAGAAAGAAAACGGATGCGTGTCATTTATATTAGTTCTGCGCATTCGTCTTAAAGGGACAGCAGCCTAACGTACCCGCAGCTGCTTGTGTCGCCAATGGTGATCAAACATCAAAAGAGAGAATGACTTGTAGCTTTAGCAAAGATACATTAATTTTATAGTTATTTTATTTTTACACTGAAGACTTATTTTACATTTTGATAAATCAATTTCTGTACCTGATAAGTTAGATTTAACTGAAAAACATAATGCACTGCTTATTTCAACTGTGTTTTTCTTCTATTGTATTTATCTATGCTTGTTATCTATTGTAATTTTCTATGCAGGTTCACTCTACAAAATCCCCCCAATAGAGGTTATGCGGAGCGCCCAGCGGTTGAACCGGAAAGAGGTCTAAGCATTTCCGCTTTTCACTTCCGTACACATCTGCAGCGGTAGGTGATCTCTGAGTTTACTGTTAATTTTTGCTTATTACACTAAAATTCTTACTTCTGTTTTAATTAAAATGTCACGAAGGCTAAAATATCAGAAAAGGGAACATCCGAACAGCAGTTTTTGTTGTGTGCCGGTCTGCTCTATGTCGGGGAAAATGAGTAGTACAAATAGGTTCTGTACTCATAAAGTGACGTCAACATCAGCAGTAGCATTCGCCGTCAGGCAAGTGTTATTTAAATAAACTCCTGATGTACTTACAAACTTTCCAATGCCTCGTTTAATGAGTACAGAACCTATTTGTACTACTGTAGTAGTTTGGTACCATTCTGGGCATTATTAGTGGGGTAATTTACCAGATACAAACCTGGAGCCGTTAGCGCATGCACTAAACCATACGGCTGATATCTCTAAATAAACTCTAAATTTTTCAATATTGTGCAGCACTAATATTGAGCATATCTTAAAGTGAACCTGGAATGATAATTTGTGATACCAGATGAGATGTATGTATGATAGATTTTGAACTGTACTATTTTTTTATTTCAGGTTTTCTGGGATCCCAGCGGAAGGCATCAAGGCATCAGATGTTGGCCTGGACAGATGCACCTGTAAACTACACCGACCTTTGCTTTTGCATGGATGGCTGATTATTACCATGTTCTGTGAGGGTTTCATTATAGCAAAACTGAGCACCTGTGACAGTGGAATTTGTAGGTGTAAAGTCACAGAGATTAAAAAAAAAAAATTGATAGCAGTTTCAAACTTTTTTTCACTTTCTTTCTCATAAACAACACAGCAGTTACAGGTTTTCAAATTCTTCATTGGAGGTGAGACTTATACATAAAAGGTAGAGCGAATTCGCAGGTCAGAGTTCACTAGACTTAAATATTATTTTCTCTGTTTTTTATTTGACTTCAGAGAGAGAGGCTTAATATGGGTATCCTTACCCCTATATAAAACATTCCTTTTTTGATTTGTAGTCTGAAATAATAAATAGTGCAATATAAATAAATGCAATGTAGTGTTTTGAAATATATAAATTTTTCTATACACATTGATGCTGAAATATCTGAATAAATACATGATACCAGCAGCGCTCGTGCTCATATCTCCTACAGCTTGTGATCCCAATTGTGATCCACAATCCCACCTCACTCTTTTCATTTGCTCCAGATGAATATTAATGCCATTACAGGGCTTGAATTTTGGCATGGGATTGTGTGTCCATGTAACGCGTTGTCTTTTAATTTTCTTGTTAAATTTGCAGATGGTGTTGGGAGTTTAAATGTTTTGAGCGGAGTGAAGATTGGCACATTCATGTATATTGTATATAAATGAATACTTTTTCAACTTTATAGCCAAAGTTATAGGCTACAGTTTGCAAAAAGATCGTTTTAATTAAAATGTTTGTGCAGTTTTATTTGAAATATTTTCATGTTTGAAATATTAAATGTAAATTACTGTTCCTGAATACATTTTGCTAACGCTGTTTTTAATGACTTATTTTAGGTTGATAATTAAACAATGAATAAACAAAAACATGGATTGTGTGCTGATTTATTTATTTAATACAAACTGATTGATTTACTTATTAGTGATAGTTTCTGTAAATTCAATTTATTGTAATAATATATTCATAGGATTCTTAAGTGTTTGAACAATAAACAATGTAGAATATGTTGTTTGTAGACCTACAATTTGTGTACAGGCATATCAGGATGTGTAGACGTTAGGAGAACGTTCCGGGAACGTTCTGGGAACCTTTCGGCAACGTTCCGGGAACGTTCCCCTAACCTTCCGGGAACGTTACGAGAACCTTGCGGGAACCTTTCGGGAACGTTCTGGGAACCTTTCGGGAACGTTCCGGGAACGTTCCCCTAACCTATAGGGAACGTTCTATTAACGTAAAGAAAACTTTCCTGGCTAACCAATAGGGAACGTTCTTGGGAACGTTCTGGGAACGTTCTGGGAACCAAAAACTAACGTTCCCAGAACGTTCCCAGAACGTTAAATTGTTAGCTGGGTTCTGGTCAAAGTGTCCTCAAAATTTTTCAAACTATATAGAAATTATAGACTGCTTCTGATGATAAATCAGCTATACAGAGGTCCCCTTTTGACATTCTGAATATATTTATGGCCAAAGAGTCCTAAAAGATTAACACTATACATTCAGATATACATCTTCCGATGTTTTATCATTATGACAAAAGTCCACATTTGACAAACTGAATTTTTTTCTGGCCAAGTATTCAAAACGTGACCTTTCCATATAGACTCGTTGACTCTTTCTGATGTTACGTCAGCCATACAGAAGTCCATATTTGACCCAAGGAACATATTTCTGGCCAAAGAGTCCACGATATTGGACTTTCTATACATACTCATAGACTCCTTCTAATGCTACATAAGCCATATAGATATCCATATCTGACCTTTTGAACTTATTTCTGATCAAAGGGTCCTCAAAATTTTTCAAACTATATAAAATTATAGACTGCTTCTGATGATAAATCAGCTATACAGAGGTCCCCTTTTGACAACCTGAATGTATTTATGGTCAAAGAGTCCTCGATCTTGGACTTTATATAGCCTATATACATACTCATAGACTCCTTCTGATGCTTCATAAGCTATATCCATATCTGATCTTTTGAACTTATTTCTGATCAAAGGGTCCTCAAAAGATTTTAAACTATAATTGACTCTTTCTAATGATAGATCAGCTATTCAGAGGTCCCCTTTTGGCCTACTGAACATATTTATGGTCAAAGAGTCCTCGATCTTGAACTTTCTATACATACTCATAGACTCCTTCTAATGCTAAATAAGCCATATAGATATCCATAGCTGACCTTTTGAACTTATTTCTGATCAAAGGGTCCTCAAAAGTTTTTAAACTATATAAAGTTTTTGACTCTTTCTGATGATAAATCAGCTATTCAGAGGTCCCCTTTTGACCTACTGAACATATTTATGGCCAAAGAGTCCACAAAGATTAACACTATACATTCAGATTGATATCTTCGGATGTTTTATCATCCTGACAAAAGTCCATATTTGACATACTGAATTTTTTTCTGGCCAAGGAGTACTCAAAACTTGACCTTTCCATATATACTCGTTGACTCTTTCTGATGTTACGTCAGCCATACAGAAGTCCATATTTGACCCAAGGAACATCTTTCTGGCCAAAGAGTCCTCAATTTTGGGCGTTCTATACATACTCATAGACTCCTTCTGATGCTTCATAAGCTATATCCATATCTGATCTTTTGAACTTATTTCTGGTCAAAGGGTCCTCAAAAGTTTTTAAACTATATAAAGTTATTGACACTTTCTGATGATAAACAGAGGTCCCCTTTTGGCCTACTGAACATATTTATCGCCAAAGAGTCCTCGATTTTGGGCTTTCTATACATACTCATAGACTCCTTCTGATGCTTCATAACCCTTATAGATATCCATTTCTGACCTTTTGAACTAATTTCTGGTCAAAGTGTCCTCAAAATTTTTCTAATTATGTAAAATTATAGACTGCTTCTGATGATAAATCAGCTATACAGAGGTCCCCTTTTGACTTCCTGAATATATTTATGGTCAAAGAGTCCTCGATCTTTGACTTTCTATACATACTCATGCATACTCCTTCATATGCATACTCCTTCTACTGCTACATAAGCCATATAGATTTCTGATCAAAGGGTCACTTATTTCTGATCAAAGGGTCCTCAAAAGTTTTTAAACTATTTAAAGTTTTTGACTCTTTCTGATGATAAATCAGCTATTCAGAGGTCCCCTTTTGATCTACTAAACATATTTTTTTTTGCCAAGAGTATGTATAGAAAGCCCAAGATCGAGGACTCTTTGGCCAGAAATATGTTCAGTAGGTCAAAAGGGGACTTCTGAATAGCTGATTTATCATCAGAAGCAGTCTATAATTTTATATAGTTTGAAAAATTTTGAGGACACTTTGACCAGAAATCAGTTCAAAAGGTCAGATATGGATAACTATATGGCTTAAGAAGCATCAGAAGTAATCTATGAGTATGTATAGAAAGGCCAAAATCGAGGACTCTTTGGCCAGAAATTTGTTCAGTAGGCCAAAAGGGGACCTCTGAATAGCTGATTTATCATCAGAAAGAGTCAATAACTTTATGTAGTTTAAAAACTTTTGAGGACCCTTTGATCAGAAATAAGTTCAAAAGGTCAGATATGGATATCTATAGGGCTTATGAAGCATCAGAAGGAGTCTATGAGTATGTATAGAAAGTCCAAGATCGAGGACTCTTTGGCCAGAAATATGTTCCTTGGGTCAAATATGGACTTCTGTATGGCTGACGTATAAAAGAGTCAACGAGTATATATGGAAAGGTCAAGTTTTGAGTACTCCTTGGCTAGAAACATTTTTCAGTATGTCAAATATGGACTTTTGTCAGGATGAAAAAACATCGGAAGATGTATATCTGAATGTATAGCGTTAATCTTTGTGGACTCTTTGGCCAGAAATATGTTCAGGAGGTCAAAAGGGGACCTCTGAATAGCTGATTTATCATCAGAAGCAGTGTATAATTTTATATAGTTTGAAAAATTTTGAGGACACTTTGACCAGAAAAAAGTTCAAAAGGTCAGATATGGACATCTATATGGCTTATGAAGCATCAGAAGGAGTCTATGAGTATGTATAGAAAGCCCAAAATCGATGACTCTTTGGCCAGAAATTTGTTCAGTAGGCCAAAAGGGGACCTCTGAATAGCTGATTTGTCATCAGAAAGAGTCAATAACTTTATTTTGTTTAAAAATTTTGAGGACCCTTTGATCAGAAAAAAATTCAGTATGTCAAATATGGACTTTTGTCAGGATGATAAAACATCGGAAGATATCAATCTGAATGTATAGCGTTAATCTTTGTGGACTCTTTGGCCAGAAATATGTTCAGGAGGTCAAAAGGGGACCTCTGTATAGCTGAGTTATCATCAGAAGCAGTCTATAATTTTATATAGTTTGAAAAATTTTGTGGACCCTTTGATCAGAAATAAGTTCAAAAGGTCAGATGTGGATATCTATATGGCATATGTAGCATTAGAAGGAGTCTATGAGTATGTATAGAAAGTCCAAGATTGAGGACTCTTTGACCATAAATATATTCAGGATGTCAAAAGGGGACCTCTGAATAGCTGATTTATCATCAGAAGCAGTCTATAATTTTATATAGTTTGAAAAATTTTGAGGACACTTTGGCCAGAAAAAAGTTCAAAAGGTCAGATATGGACATCTATATGGCTTATGAAGCATCAGAAGGAGTCTATGAGTATGTATAGAAAGTCCAAGATCGAGGACTCATTGGCCAGAAATGTGTTCAGAAGGCCAAAAGGGGACCTCTGAATAGCTGATTTATCATCAGAAAGAATCAATAACTTTATATTGTTTAAAAATGTTGAGGACCCTTTGATCAGAAATAAGTTCAAAAGGTCAGATGTGAATATCTATATGGCATATGTAGCATTAGAAGGAGTCTATGAGTATGTATAGAAAGTCCAAGATCGAGGACTCTTTGGCCAGAAATATGTTCCTTGGGTCAAATATGGACTTCTGTATGGCTGACGTATAAAAGAGTCAACGAGTATATATGGAAAGGTCAAGTTTTGAGTACTCCTTGGCTAGAAACATTTTTCAGTATGTCAAATATGGACTTTTGTCAGGATGAAAAAACATCGGAAGATGTATATCTGAATGTATAGCGTTAATCTTTGTGGACTCTTTGGCCAGAAATATGTTCAGGAGGTCAAAAGGGGACCTCTGAATAGCTGATTTATCATCAGAAGCAGTCTATAATTTTACATAGTTTGAAAAATTTTGAGGACCCTTTGATCAGAAATAAGTTCAAAAGGTCAGATGTGGATATCTATATAGCTTATGTAGCATTAGAAGGAGTCTATGAGTATGTATAGAAAGTCCAAGATCGAGGACTCTTTGACCATAAATATATTCTGGATGTCAAAAGGGGACCTCTGTATAGCTGATTTATCATCAGAAGCAGTGTATAATTTTATATAGTTTGAAAAATTTTGAGGACACTTTGACCAGAAAAAAGTTCAAAAGGTCAGATATGGACATCTATATGGCTTATGAAGCATCAGAAGGAGTCTATGAGTATGTATAGAAAGCCCAAAATCGATGACTCTTTGGCCAGAAATTTGTTCAGTAGGCCAAAAGGGGACCTCTGAATAGCTGATTTGTCATCAGAAAGAGTCAATAACTTTATTTTGTTTAAAAATTTTGAGGACCCTTTGATCAGAAAAAAATTCAGTATGTCAAATATGGACTTTTGTCAGGATGATAAAACATCGGAAGATATCAATCTGAATGTATAGCGTTAATCTTTGTGGACTCTTTGGCCAGAAATATGTTCAGGAGGTCAAAAGGGGACCTCTGTATAGCTGAGTTATCATCAGAAGCAGTCTATAATTTTATATAGTTTGAAAAATTTTGTGGACCCTTTGATCAGAAATAAGTTCAAAAGGTCAGATGTGGATATCTATATGGCATATGTAGCATTAGAAGGAGTCTATGAGTATGTATAGAAAGTCCAAGATTGAGGACTCTTTGACCATAAATATATTCAGGATGTCAAAAGGGGACCTCTGAATAGCTGATTTATCATCAGAAGCAGTCTATAATTTTATATAGTTTGAAAAATTTTGAGGACACTTTGGCCAGAAAAAAGTTCAAAAGGTCAGATATGGACATCTATATGGCTTATGAAGCATCAGAAGGAGTCTATGAGTATGTATAGAAAGTCCAAGATCGAGGACTCATTGGCCAGAAATGTGTTCAGTAGGCCAAAAGGGGACCTCTGAATAGCTGATTTATCATCAGAAAGAATCAATAACTTTATATTGTTTAAAAATGTTGAGGACCCTTTGATCAGAAATAAGCTCAAAAGGTCAGATGTGAATATCTATATGGCATATGTAGCATTAGAAGGAGTCTATGAGTATGTATAGAAAGTCCAAGATCGAGGACTCTTTGACCATAAATATATTCAGGATGTCAAAAGGGGACCTCTGTATAACTGAGTTATCATCAGAAGCAGTCTATAATTTTACATAATTTGAAAAATTTTGAGGACACTTTGACCAGAAATTAGTTCAAAAGGTCAGAAATGGATATCTATAAGGGTAATGAAGCATCAGAAGGAGTCTATGAGTATGTATAGAAAGTCCAAGATCGAGGACTCTTTGACCATAAATATATTCAGGATGTCAAAAGGGGACCTCTGAATAGCTGATTTATCATCAGAAAGAGTCAATAACTTTATATTGTTTAAAAATTTTGAGGACACTTTGACCACAAATAAGTTCAAAAGGTCAGCTATGGATATCTATATGGCTTATGTAGCATTAGAAGGAGTCTATGAGTATGTATAGAAAGTCTAAGATCGAGGACTCTTTGACCATAAATATATTCAGGATGTCAAAAGGGGATCTCTGTATAGCTGATTTATCATCAGAAGCAGTCTATAATTTTACATAATTTGAAAAATGTCCATATCTATATGGCTTATGAATCATCAGAAGGAGTCTATGAGTATTTATAGAAAGCCCAAGATCGAGGACTCTTTGGCCAAATATGTTCCTTGGGTCAAATATGGACTTCTGTATGGCTGACGTAGCATCAGAAAAAGTCAACGACTATAAATGGAAAGGTCAAGTTTCGAGTACTCCTTGGCCAGAAAAAAATTCTGTATGTCAAATTTGTACCTTTGTCAGGATGATATAACATCTTTAAGGACTCTATGCCAGAAATATGTTCAGTAGGTCAAAAGCGTACCTATGTAAAGCTCATTGTTATAACATTATGTGCTTTGCACAAACGATATAACGTTGAGCATCATTAAACAAACATAGGTTATGCACTTCGTGCACTTCGTGCATTGCATTGCATTGCATTGCACACCAAAACTAACTCAATGTTCATTAGAGAGATAAAATATGTTTTGTTGCTTTGCACAAACTGTCTATCGTTGTGCATTGAAGAATAACATATAGCCTGTGCACTACTTGCATTGCATTGCACAACAGAACTAACTCGATCCCATGTTTATTAAAGAGATAACATATGTGTTGTTGCAATTGCATTGCACAAACGATCTAACGTTGTAAACTGAAGAATAACTTATAGGTTATGCATATTTCGCATTGCATTGCACACCAGAACTAAATCATTCGCATGTTCATTATAGAGATGATATGTGTGTTGATGCGTTGCATTGCATTGCATTGAATTGCATTGCACTAACGATCTAACGTTGTGCACTGAAGAATAACATATAGGTTATGCACTTATTGCACTGCATTGCATTGCACACCAAAACTAAATCCTTCCCATGTTCTTAAAAGAGATAACGTTTGTTGGTGCATTGCATTGCATTGCATTGCACAAACGATCTAACGTTGTGCACTGAAGAATAACATATAGGTTATGCACACCACCAGAACGAAATAATTCCCATGTTCATTAACGTGTGTTGTTGCATTGCATTGCATTGTATTGCATTTACATTGCTTTGCATTGCATTGCTTTGCATTGCTTTGCATTGCTTTGCATTGCTTTGCATTGCTTTGCATTGCTTTGCATTGCTTTGCATTGCTTTGCATTGCTTTGCACTGCATTGCATTGCATTGCACTAACGATCTAACGTTGTGCACTGAAGAATAACTTTTGCATTGCATTGCATTGCATACCACAATTTATTGATTTGCATTTCTTTGCACTGCATTACATTGCACTAACGATCTAACGTTGTGCACGTATTGCATTGCATTGCACACCAGAACTAAATCATTCCCATGTTCATTAAAGACATAACGTACGTTGTTGCATTGCATTGCATTGCATTGCATTGTATTGCATTGCATTGCATTGCATTGCATTGCATTGCTTTGCTTTGCTTTGCACTGCATTGCATTGCACTAACGATCGAACGCTGAAGAATAACATATAAGTTATGCTCTTTTCGCATTGCATTGCACACCAGAACAAAATCATTCCCAAGTTCATTATAGAGATGATATGTGTGTTGTTGCATTGCATTGCATTGCATTCAATTTGCATTGCATTGCACTAACGATTTACTGAAGAATAACATGTTATGCACTTTTTGCATTGCATTGCATTGCACACCAGAACTACCTCATTCAAATGTTGATTAAAGACATAACGTGTGTTGTTGCATTGCATTGCATTGCATTGCATTGCATTGCATTACATTGGATTGTATTGCATTTTATTGCATTGCATTGCATTGCACTAACGATCTAACGTTGTGCACTGAAGAATAACATATAGGTTATGCTCTTTTCGCACTGCATTGCACACTAGAACAAAATCATTCCCGTGTTCATTAAAGACAAAACGTGTGTTGTTGCATTGCATTGTATTGCATTGCATTGATTTGCATTGCTTTGCACTGCATTGCATTGCACTAACAATCTAACATTGTGCACGTATTGCATTGCATTGCACACCAGAACTAAATCATTCCTATGTTCATTAAAGACATAACAAGTGTTTTTGAATTGCAGTGTATTGCACTATATTGATTTGCATTGCTTTGCACTGCATTGCATTGCATTGCATTGCATTGCATTGCATTGCATTTCATTGCATTGCATTGCATTGCATTGCATTGCATTGCATTGCATTGCATTTGCATTGCATTGCTTTGCACTGCATTGCATTGCATTTTATTGCATTGCATTGCATTACACTAACGCTCTAACGTTGTGCATTGAAGAATAATATATAGGTTATGCACTTTTTGCATTGCATTGCACAACCAGAACTAAATCATCCCCATGTCCATTAAAGACAAAACGTGTGTTGTTGCATTGCATTGTATTGCATTGCATTGATTTGCACTGCTTTGCACTGCATTGCATTGCACTAACGATCTAACGTTGTGCACGTATTGCATTGCATTGCACACCAGAACAAAATCATTCCCATGTTCATTAAAGACATAACGTGTGTTGTTGCATTGCATTGCATTGCATTGCATTGATTTGCGTTGGTTCATTGCATTGCATTGCATTGCATTGCATTGCATTGCATTGCACTAACGATCTAACGTTGTGCACTGAAGAATAACATATGTTATTCACTTTTTGCATTGCATTGCATTGCACACCAGAACTACCTCATTCCCATGTTGATTAAAGACATAACGTGTGTTGTTGCATTGCTTTGCAACTGCATTGCATTGCTTTGCACTAACGCTCTAACGTTGTGCACTGAAGAATAACATATAGGTTATGCACTTTTTGCATTGCATTGCATTGCACACCAGAACTAAATCATTCCCATGTTCATTAAAGATATAACATATGTGTTGTTGCATTGCATTGCACTAGCGATGTAACGTTGTGCACTGAAGAATAACATATATGTTATGCACTTTTTGCATTGCACACTAGAACTTAACCATTCCCCTGTTCATTAAAGATATAACATATGTGTTGTTGCATTGCATTGCACAAACGATCTAACGTTGTGCAATGAAGAATAACATGGGTTATGCACTTTTCGCATTGCATTGCATTGCATTTCACACCAGAACTAACTCAATCCCATGTTCATTAAAGATATAACATGTGTGCTGTTGCATTGCATTGCACTAACGATCTAACGTTGTGCATTGCAGAATAACATATAGGCTATGCACTTCTTGCATTGCATTACACACCAGTAGTAACTCATTCCCAGGTAACACTTTAGAATACTGTTCCTTTATTAATGAATAATGACACAGCATTTTTGCATTGCATTGCATTACATTGCACACTAAGAACTTAACCATTCCCATGTTCATTAAAGAGATGGTATTGTGTGTTGTTGCATTGCACAAACGATCTAACGTTGTGCACTGAAGAATAACATTGCACACCAGAACTACCTCATTCCCATTTTGATTAAAGAGATAACATTTTGCATTGCATTTCACAAACGATCGAACGTTGTGTATTGAAGAGTAACATAGACCATGCACTTTTTGCATTGCATTGCATTGCACATAATATTTAACTCCTTCCCATTTTCATTAAAGAGATAACATGTTGCATTGCATTGCACAAACGATCTAACATTGTGCATTGAAGAATAACATAAGCTATGCACTTTTTGCATTGCATTGCATTATATTGCACACCAATTATCTCCTTCAAATGTTCATTAAAGAGATATAACATGTTGCTTTGCATTGCAATACATAGCATTGCTATGTTTTCTATACATACTCATAGACTCCTTCTAATGCTACATTAGCCATATAGATATCATATATCTGACCTTTTGAACTTATTTCGGATCAAAGGGTCCTCAAAAATTTTCAAACTATGTAAAATTATAGACTGCTTCTGATGATAAATCAGCTATTCAGAGGTCCCCTTTTGACCTCCTGAACATATTTCTGGCCAAAGAGTCCACAAAGATTAACGCTATACATTCAGATTGATATCTTCCGATGTTTTATCATCCTGACAAAAGTCCATATTTGACATACTGAATTTTTTTCTGGCCAAGGAGAAATCAAAACTTGACCTTTCCATATATACTCGTTGACTCTTTCTGATGTTACGTCAGCCATACAGAAGTCCATATTTGACCCAAGGAACATCTTTCTGGCCAAAGAATCCTCGATTTTGGGCGTTCTATACATACTCATAGACTCCTTCTGATGCTTCATAAGCTATATCCATATCTGATCTTTTGAACTTATTTCTGGTCAAAGGGTCCTCAAAAGTTTTTAAACTATATAAAGTTATTGACACTTTCTGATGATAAACAGAGGTCCCCTTTTGGCCTACTGAACATATTTATCGCCAAAGAGTCCTCGATTTTGGGCTTTCTATACATACTCATAGACTCCTTCTGATGCTTCATAACCCTTATAGATATCCATTTCTGACCTTTTGAACTAATTTCTGGTCAAAGTGTCCTCAAAATTTTTCTAATTATGTAAAATTATAGACTGCTTCTGATGATAAATCAGCTATACAGAGGTCCCCTTTTGACTTCCTGAATATATTTATGGTCAAAGAGTCCTCGATCTTTGACTTTCTATACATACTCATGCATACTCCTTCATATGCATACTCCTTCTACTGCTACATAAGCCATATAGATTTCTGATCAAAGGGTCACTTATTTCTGATCAAAGGGTCCTCAAAAGTTTTTAAACTATTTAAAGTTTTTGACTCTTTCTGATGATAAATCAGCTATTCAGAGGTCCCCTTTTGATCTACTGAACATATTTTTTTTTGCCAAAGAGTATGTATAGAAAGCCCAAGATCGAGGACTCTTTGGCCAGAAATATGTTCAGTAGGTCAAAAGGGGACTTCTGAATAGCTGATTTATCATCAGAAGCAGTCTATAATTTTATATAGTTTGAAAAATTTTGAGGACACTTTGACCAGAAATCAGTTCAAAAGGTCAGATATGGATAACTATATGGCTTAAGAAGCATCAGAAGTAATCTATGAGTATGTATAGAAAGGCCAAAATCGAGGACTCTTTGGCCAGAAATTTGTTCAGTAGGCCAAAAGGGGACCTCTGAATAGCTGATTTATCATCAGAAAGAGTCAATAACTTTATGTAGTTTAAAAACTTTTGAGGACCCTTTGATCAGAAATAAGTTCAAAAGGTCAGATATGGATATCTATAGGGCTTATGAAGCATCAGAAGGAGTCTATGAGTATGTATAGAAAGTCCAAGATCGAGGACTCTTTGGCCAGAAATATGTTCCTTGGGTCAAATATGGACTTCTGTATGGCTGACGTATAAAAGAGTCAACGAGTATATATGGAAAGGTCAAGTTTTGAGTACTCCTTGGCTAGAAACATTTTTCAGTATGTCAAATATGGACTTTTGTCAGGATGAAAAAACATCGGAAGATGTATATCTGAATGTATAGCGTTAATCTTTGTGGACTCTTTGGCCAGAAATATGTTCAGGAGGTCAAAAGGGGACCTCTGAATAGCTGATTTATCATCAGAAGCAGTCTATAATTTTACATAGTTTGAAAAATTTTGAGGACCCTTTGATCAGAAATAAGTTCAAAAGGTCAGATGTGGATATCTATATAGCTTATGTAGCATTAGAAGGAGTCTATGAGTATGTATAGAAAGTCCAAGATCGAGGACTCTTTGACCATAAATATATTCTGGATGTCAAAAGGGGACCTCTGTATAGCTGATTTATCATCAGAAGCAGTGTATAATTTTATATAGTTTGAAAAATTTTGAGGACACTTTGACCAGAAAAAAGTTCAAAAGGTCAGATATGGACATCTATATGGCTTATGAAGCATCAGAAGGAGTCTATGAGTATGTATAGAAAGCCCAAAATCGATGACTCTTTGGCCAGAAATTTGTTCAGTAGGCCAAAAGGGGACCTCTGAATAGCTGATTTGTCATCAGAAAGAGTCAATAACTTTATTTTGTTTAAAAATTTTGAGGACCCTTTGATCAGAAAAAAATTCAGTATGTCAAATATGGACTTTTGTCAGGATGATAAAACATCGGAAGATATCAATCTGAATGTATAGCGTTAATCTTTGTGGACTCTTTGGCCAGAAATATGTTCAGGAGGTCAAAAGGGGACCTCTGTATAGCTGAGTTATCATCAGAAGAAGTCTATAATTTTATATAGTTTGAAAAATTTTGTGGACCCTTTGATCAGAAATAAGTTCAAAAGGTCAGATGTGGATATCTATATGGCATATGTAGCATTAGAAGGAGTCTATGAGTATGTATAGAAAGTCCAAGATTGAGGACTCTTTGACCATAAATATATTCAGGATGTCAAAAGGGGACCTCTGAATAGCTGATTTATCATCAGAAGCAGTCTATAATTTTATATAGTTTGAAAAATTTTGAGGACACTTTGGCCAGAAAAAAGTTCAAAAGGTCAGATATGGACATCTATATGGCTTATGAAGCATCAGAAGGAGTCTATGAGTATGTATAGAAAGTCCAAGATCGAGGACTCATTGGCCAGAAATGTGTTCAGTAGGCCAAAAGGGGACCTCTGAATAGCTGATTTATCATCAGAAAGAATCAATAACTTTATATTGTTTAAAAATGTTGAGGACCCTTTGATCAGAAATAAGTTCAAAAGGTCAGATGTGAATATCTATATGACATATGTAGCATTAGAAGGAGTCTATGAGTATGTATAGAAAGTCCAAGATCAAGGACTCTTTGACCATAAATATATTCAGGATGTCAAAAGGGGACCTCTGTATAGCTGTGTTATCATCAGAAGCAGTCTATAATTTTATATAGTTTGAAGAATTTTGAGGACACTTTGACCAGAAAAAAGTTCAAAAGGTCAGATATGGACATCTATATGGCTTATGAAGCATCAGAAGGAGTCTATGAGTATGTATAGAAAGTCCAAGATCAAGGACTCTTTGGCCAGAAATATGTTCAGGAGGTCAAAAGGGGACCTCTGAATAGCTGATTTATCATCAGAAGCAGTCTATAATTTTATATAGTTTGAAAAATTTGAGGACCCTTTGATCAGAAATAAGTTCAAAAGGTTAGATGTGGATATCTATATGGCATATGTATCATTTAGAAGGAGTCTATGAGTATGTATAGAAAGTCCAAGATCGAGGACTCTTTGACCATAAATATATTCAAGATGTCAAAAGGGGACCTCTGTATAGCTGATTTATCATCAGAAGCAGTCTATAATTTTATATAGTTTGAAAAATTTTGAGGACACTTTGGCCAGAAAAAAGTTCAAAAGGTCAGATATGGACATCTATATGGCTTATGAAGCATCAGAAGGAGTCTATGAGTATGTATAGAAAGTCCAAGATCGAGGACTCATTGGCCAGAAATGTGTTCAGTAGGCCAAAAGGGGACCTCTGAATAGCTGATTTATCATCAGAAAGAATCAATAACTTTATATTGTTTAAAAATGTTGAGGACCCTTTGATCAGAAATAAGTTCAAAAGGTCAGATGTGAATATCTATATGACATATGTAGCATTAGAAGGAGTCTATGAGTATGTATAGAAAGTCCAAGATCAAGGACTCTTTGACCATAAATATATTCAGGATGTCAAAAGGGGACCTCTGTATAGCTGTGTTATCATCAGAAGCAGTCTATAATTTTATATAGTTTGAAGAATTTTGAGGACACTTTGACCAGAAAAAAGTTCAAAAGGTCAGATATGGACATCTATATGGCTTATGAAGCATCAGAAGGAGTCTATGAGTATGTATAGAAAGTCCAAGATCGAGGACTCTTTGGCCAGAAATATGTTCAGGAGGTCAAAAGGGGACCTCTGAATAGCTGATTTATCATCAGAAGCAGTCTATAATTTTATATAGTTTGAAAAATTTGAGGACCCTTTGATCAGAAATAAGTTCAAAAGGTTAGATGTGGATATCTATATGGCATATGTATCATTTAGAAGGAGTCTATGAGTATGTATAGAAAGTCCAAGATCGAGGACTCTTTGACCATAAATATATTCAAGATGTCAAAAGGGGACCTCTGTATAGCTGATTTATCATCAGAAGCAGTCTATAATTTTATATAGTTTGAAAAATTTTGAGGACACTTTGACCAGAAAAAAGTTCAAAAGGTCAGCTATGGACATCTATATGGCTTATGAAGCATCAGAAGGAGTCTATGAGTATGTATAGAAAGCCCAAAATCGAGGACTCTTTGGCCAGAAATATGTTCAGTAGGCCAAAAGGGGACCTCTGAATAGCTGATTTATCATCAGAAGCAGTCTATAATTTTATATAGTTTGAAAAATTTTAAGGACACTTTGACCAGAAAAAAGTTCAAAAGGTCAGCTATGGACATCTATATGGCTTATGAAGCATCAGAAGGAGTCTATGAGTATGTATAGAAAGTCCAAAATCGAGGACTCATTGGCCAGAAAAATGTTCAGTAGGCCAAAAGGGGACCTCTGAATAGCTGATTTATCATCAGAAAGAATCAATAACTTTATATTGTTTAAAAATGTTGAGGACCCTTTGATCAGAAATAAGTTCAAAAGGTCAGATATGGACATCTATATGGCTTATGAAGCATCAGAAGGAGTCTATAAGAATGTATAGAAAGCCCAAAATCGAGGATTCTTTGGCCAGAAAGATGTTCCTTGGGTCAAATATGGACTTCTGTATGGCTGACGTAACATCAGAAAGAGTCAACGAGTATACATGGAAAGGTCAAGTTTTGATTTCTCCTTGGCCAGAAAAAAATTCAGTATGTCAAATATGGACTTTTGTCAGGATGATAAAACATCGGAAGATATCAATCTGAATGTATATAGCGTTAATCTTTGTGGACTCTTTGGCCAGAAATATGTTCAGGAGGTCAAAAGGGGACCTCTGATTTGTCATCAGAAGCAGTCTATAATTTTATATAGTTTGAAAAATTTGAGGACCCTTTGATCAGAAATAAGTTCAAAAGGTTAGATGTGGATATCTATATGGCATATGTATCATTTAGAAGGAGTCTATGAGTATGTATAGAAAGTCCAAGATCGAGGACTCTTTGACCATAAATATATTCAAGTTGTCAAAAGGTGACCTCTGTATAGCTGATTTATCATCAGAAGCAGTCTATAATTTTATATAGTTTGAAAAATTTTGAGGACACTTTGACCAGAAAAAAGTTCAAAAGGTCAGCTATGGACATCTATATGGCTTATGAAGCATCAGAAGGAGTCTATGAGTATGTATAGAAAGTCCAAGATCGAGGACTCATTGGCCAGAAATGTGTTCAGTAGGCCAAAAGGGGACCTCTGAATAGCTGATTTATCATCAGAAAGAATCAATAACTTTATATTGTTTAAAAATGTTGAGGACCCTTTGATCAGAAATAAGTTCAAAAGGTCAGATGTGAATATCTATATGACATATGTAGCATTAGAAGGAGTCTATGAGTATGTATAGAAAGTCCAAGATCAAGGACTCTTTGACCATAAATATATTCAGGATGTCAAAAGGGGACCTCTGTATAGCTGTGTTATCATCAGAAGCAGTCTATAATTTTATATAGTTTGAAGAATTTTGAGGACACTTTGACCAGAAAAAAGTTCAAAAGGTCAGATATGGACATCTATATGGCTTATGAAGCATCAGAAGGAGTCTATGAGTATGTATAGAAAGTCCAAAATCGAGGACTCTTTGACCATAAATATATTCAGGATGTTAAAAGGGGACCTCTGTATAGCTGATTTATCATCAGAAGCAGTCTATAATTTTATATAGTTTGAAAAATTTTGAGGACACTTTGGCCAGAAAAAAGTTCAAAAGGTCAGATATGGACATCTATATGGCTTATGAAGCATCAGAAGGAGTCTATGAGTATGTATAGAAAGTCCAAGATCGAGGACTCTTTGGCCAGAAATATGTTCAGGAGGTCAAAAGGGGACCTCTGAATAGCTGATTTATCATCAGAAGCAGTCTATAATTTTATATAGTTTGAAAAATTTGAGGACCCTTTGATCAGAAATAAGTTCAAAAGGTTAGATGTGGATATCTATATGGCATATGTATCATTTAGAAGGAGTCTATGAGTATGTATAGAAAGTCCAAGATCGAGGACTCTTTGACCATAAATATATTCAAGATGTCAAAAGGGGACCTCTGTATAGCTGATTTATCATCAGAAGCAGTCTATAATTTTATATAGTTTGAAAAATTTTGAGGACACTTTGACCAGAAAAAAGTTCAAAAGGTCAGCTATGGACATCTATATGGCTTATGAAGCATCAGAAGGAGTCTATGAGTATGTATAGAAAGCCCAAAATCGAGGACTCTTTGGCCAGAAATATGTTCAGTAGGCCAAAAGGGGACCTCTGAATAGCTGATTTATCATCAGAAGCAGTCTATAATTTTATATAGTTTGAAAAATTTTAAGGACACTTTGACCAGAAAAAAGTTCAAAAGGTCAGCTATGGACATCTATATGGCTTATGAAGCATCAGAAGGAGTCTATGAGTATGTATAGAAAGTCCAAAATCGAGGACTCATTGGCCAGAAAAATGTTCAGTAGGCCAAAAGGGGACCTCTGAATAGCTGATTTATCATCAGAAAGAATCAATAACTTTATATTGTTTAAAAATGTTGAGGACCCTTTGATCAGAAATAAGTTCAAAAGGTCAGATATGGACATCTATATGGCTTATGAAGCATCAGAAGGAGTCTATAAGAATGTATAGAAAGCCCAAAATCGAGGATTCTTTGGCCAGAAAGATGTTCCTTGGGTCAAATATGGACTTCTGTATGGCTGACGTAACATCAGAAAGAGTCAACGAGTATACATGGAAAGGTCAAGTTTTGATTTCTCCTTGGCCAGAAAAAAATTCAGTATGTCAAATATGGACTTTTGTCAGGATGATAAAACATCGGAAGATATCAATCTGAATGTATATAGCGTTAATCTTTGTGGACTCTTTGGCCAGAAATATGTTCAGGAGGTCAAAAGGGGACCTCTGATTTGTCATCAGAAGCAGTCTATAATTTTATATAGTTTGAAAAATTTGAGGACCCTTTGATCAGAAATAAGTTCAAAAGGTTAGATGTGGATATCTATATGGCATATGTATCATTTAGAAGGAGTCTATGAGTATGTATAGAAAGTCCAAGATCGAGGACTCTTTGACCATAAATATATTCAAGTTGTCAAAAGGTGACCTCTGTATAGCTGATTTATCATCAGAAGCAGTCTATAATTTTATATAGTTTGAAAAATTTTGAGGACACTTTGACCAGAAAAAAGTTCAAAAGGTCAGCTATGGACATCTATATGGCTTATGAAGCATCAGAAGGAGTCTATGAGTATGTATAGAAAGCCCAAAATCGAGGACTCTTTGGCCAGAAATATGTTCAGTAGGCCAAAAGGGGACCTCTGAATAGCTGATTTATCATCAGAAAGAGTCAATAACTTTATATTGTTTAAAAATTTTGAGGACCCTTTGATCAGAAATAAGTTCAAAAGGTCAGATATGGACATCTATATGGCTTAAGAAGCATCAGAAGGAGTCTATGAGTATGTATAGAAAGCCCCAAATCGAGGATTCTTTGGCCAGAAAGATGTTCCTTGGGTCAAATATGGACTTCTGTATGGCTAACGTAACATCAGAAAGAGTCAACGAGTATATATGGAAAGGTCAAGTTTTGATTTCTCCTTGGCCAGAAAAAAATTCAGTATGTCAATTATGGACTTTTGTCAGGATGATAAAACATCGGAAGATATCAATCTGAATGTATAGCGTTAATCTTTGTGGACTCTTTGGCCAGAAATATGTTCAGGAGGTCAAAAGGGGACCTCTGAATAGCTGATTTATCATCAGAAGCAGTCTATAATTTTATATAGTTTGAAAATTTTTGAGGACCCTTTGGCCAGAAAAAAGTTCAAAAGGTCAGATATGGACATCTATATGGCTTATGAAGCATCAGAAGGAGTCTATAAGTATGTATAGAAAGTCCAAAATCGAGGACTCTTTGACCATAAATATATTCAGGATGTTAAAAGGGGACCTCTGTATAGCTGATTTATCATCAGAAGCAGTCTATAATTTTATATAGTTTGAAAAATTTTGAGGACACTTTGGCCAGAAAAAAGTTCAAAAGGTCAGATATGGACATCTATATGGCTTATGAAGCATCAGAAGGAGTCTATGAGTATGTATAGAAAGTCCAAAATCGAGGACTCATTGGCCAGAAAAATGTTCAGTAGGCCAAAAGGGGACCTCTGAATAGCTGATTTATCATCAGAAAGAATCAATAACTTTATATTGTTTAAAAATGTTGAGGACCCTTTGATCAGAAATAAGTTCAAAAGGTCAGATATGGACATCTATATGGCTTATGAAGCATCAGAAGGAGTCTATAAGAATGTATAGAAAGCCCAAAATCGAGGATTCTTTGGCCAGAAAGATGTTCCTTGGGTCAAATATGGACTTCTGTATGGCTGACGTAACATCAGAAAGAGTCAACGAGTATACATGGAAAGGTCAAGTTTTGATTTCTCCTTGGCCAGAAAAAAATTCAGTATGTCAAATATGGACTTTTGTCAGGATGATAAAACATCGGAAGATATCAATCTGAATGTATATAGCGTTAATCTTTGTGGACTCTTTGGCCAGAAATATGTTCAGGAGGTCAAAAGGGGACCTCTGAATAGCTGATTTATCATCAGAAGCAGTCTATAATTTTATATAGTTTGAAAAATTTGAGGACCCTTTGATCAGAAATAAGTTCAAAAGGTTAGATGTGGATATCTATATGGCATATGTATCATTTAGAAGGAGTCTATGAGTATGTATAGAAAGTCCAAGATCGAGGACTCTTTGACCATAAATATATTCAAGATGTCAAAAGGGGACCTCTGTATAACTGAGTTATCATCAGAAGCAGTCTATAATTTTATATAGTTTGAAAAATTTTGAGGACCCTTTGATCAGAAATAAGTTCAAAAGGTCAGATGTGGATATCTATATGGCTTATGAAGCATCAGAAGGAGTCTATGAGTATGTATAGAAGGTCCAAGATCGAGGACTCTTTGACCATAAATATGTTCAGGATGTCAAAAGGGGACCTCTGTATAGCTGATTTATCATCAGAAGCAGTCTATAATTTTATATAGTTTGAAAAATTTTGAGGACACTTTGGCCAGAAAAAAGTTCAAAAGGTCAGATATGGACATCTATATGGCTTATGAAGCATCAGAAGGAGTCTATGAGTATGTATAGAAAGTCCAAAATCGAGGACTCATTGGCCAGAAAAATGTTCAGTAGGCCAAAAGGGGACCTCTGAATAGTTGATTTATCATCAGAAAGAATCAATAACTTTATATTGTTTAAAAATGTTGAGGACCCTTTGATCAGAAATAAGTTCAAAAGGTCAGATATGGACATCTATATGGCTTATGAAGCATCAGAAGGAGTCTATAAGAATGTATAGAAAGCCCAAAATCGAGGATTCTTTGGCCAGAAAGATGTTCCTTGGGTCAAATATGGACTTCTGTATGGCTGACGTAACATCAGAAAGAGTCAACGAGTATACATGGAAAGGTCAAGTTTTGATTTCTCCTTGGCCAGAAAAAAATTCAGTATGTCAAATATGGACTTTTGTCAGGATGATAAAACATCGGAAGATATCAATCTGAATGTATATAGCGTTAATCTTTGTGGACTCTTTGGCCAGAAATATGTTCAGGAGGTCAAAAGGGGACCTCTGAATAGCTGATTTATCATCAGAAGCAGTCTATAATTTTATATAGTTTGAAAAATTTGAGGACCCTTTGATCAGAAATAAGTTCAAAAGGTTAGATGTGGATATCTATATGGCATATGTATCATTTAGAAGGAGTCTATGAGTATGTATAGAAAGTCCAAGATCGAGGACTCTTTGACCATAAATATATTCAAGATGTCAAAAGGGGACCTCTGTATAACTGAGTTATCATCAGAAGCAGTCTATAATTTTATATAGTTTGAAAAATTTTGAGGACCCTTTGATCAGAAATAAGTTCAAAAGGTCAGATGTGGATATCTATATGGCTTATGAAGCATCAGAAGGAGTCTATGAGTATGTATAGAAGGTCCAAGATCGAGGACTCTTTGACCATAAATATGTTCAGGATGTCAAAAGGGGACCTCTGTATAGCTGATTTATCATCAGAAGCAGTCTATAATTTTATATAGTTTGAAAAATTTTGAGGACACTTTGACCAGAAAAAAGTTCAAAAGGTCAGCTATGGACATCTATATGGCTTATGAAGCATCAGAAGGAGTCTATGAGTATGTATAGAAAGCCCAAAATCGAGGACTCTTTGGCCAGAAATATGTTCAGTAGGCCAAAAGGGGACCTCTGAATAGCTGATTTATCATCAGAAAGAGTCAATAACTTTATATTGTTTAAAAATTTTGAGGACCCTTTGATCAGAAATAAGTTCAAAAGGTCAGATATGGACATCTATATGGCTTAAGAAGCATCAGAAGGAGTCTATGAGTATGTATAGAAAGCCCAAAATCGAGGATTCTTTGGCCAGAAAGATGTTCCTTGGGTCAAATATGGACTTCTGTATGGCTGACGTAACATCAGAAAGAGTCAACGAGTATATATGGAAAGGTCAAGTTTTGATTTCTCCTTGGCCAGAAAAAAATTCAGTATGTCAAATATGGACTTCTGTCAGGATGATAAAACATCGGAAGATATCAATCTGAATGTATAGCGTTAATCTTTGTGGACTCTTTGGCCAGAAATATGTTCAGGAGGTCAAAAGGGGACCTCTGAATAGCTGATTTATCATCAGAAGCAGTCTATAATTTTACATAGTTTGAAAAATTTTGAGGACCCTTTGATCCGAAATAAGTTCAAAAGGTCAGATATGTATATCTATATGGCTAATGTAGCATTAGAAGGAGTCTATGAGTATGTATAGAAAACATAGCAATGCTATGTATTGCAATGCAAAGCAACATGTTATATCTCTTTAATGAACATTTGAAGGAGATAATTGGTGTGCAATGCAATGCAATGCAATGCAATGCAAAAAGTGCATAGCTTATATGTTATTCTTCAATGCACAATGTTAGATCGTTTGTGCAATGCAATGCAACATGTTATCTCTTTAATGAAAATGGGAAGGAGTTAAATATTATGTGCAATGCAATGCAATGCAAAAAGTGCATGGTCTATGTTACTCTTCAATACACAACGTTCGATCGTTTGTGAAATGCAATGCAAAATGTTATCTCTTTAATCAAAATGGGAATGAGGTAGTTCTGGTGTGCAATGTTATTCTTCAGTGCACAACGTTAGATCGTTTGTGCAATGCAACAACACACAATACCATCTCTTTAATGAACATGGGAATGGTTAAGTTCTTAGTGTGCAATGTAATGCAATGCAATGCAAAAATGCTGTGTCATTATTCATTAATAAAGGAACAGTATTCTAAAGTGTTACCTGGGAATGAGTTACTACTGGTGTGTAATGCAATGCAAGAAGTGCATAGCCTATATGTTATTCTGCAATGCACAACGTTAGATCGTTAGTGCAATGCAATGCAACAGCACACATGTTATATCTTTAATGAACATGGGATTGAGTTAGTTCTGGTGTGAAATGCAATGCAATGCAATGCGAAAAGTGCATAACCCATGTTATTCTTCATTGCACAACGTTAGATCGTTTGTGCAATGCAATGCAACAACACATATGTTATATCTTTAATGAACAGGGGAATGGTTAAGTTCTAGTGTGCAATGCAAAAAGTGCATAACATATATGTTATTCTTCAGTGCACAACGTTACATCGCTAGTGCAATGCAATGCAACAACACACATATCATCTCTTTAAAGAACATGGGAATGATTTAGTTCTGGTGTGCAATGCAATGCAATGCAAAAAGTGCATAACCTATATGTTATTCTTCAGTGCACAACGTTAGAGCGTTAGTGCAAAGCAATGCAATGCAGTTGCAAAGCAATGCAACAACACACGTTATGTCTTTAATCAACATGGGAATGAGGTAGTTCTGGTGTGCAATGCAATGCAATGCAAAAAGTGAATAACATATGTTATTCTTCAGTGCACAACGTTAGATCGTTAGTGCAATGCAATGCAATGCAATGCAATGCAATGAACCAACGCAAATCAATGCAATGCAATGCAATGCAACAACACACGTTATGTCTTTAATGAACATGGGAATGATTTTGTTCTGGTGTGCAATGCAATGCAATACGTGCACAACGTTAGATCGTTAGTGCAATGCAATGCAGTGCAAAGCAGTGCAAATCAATGCAATGCAATACAATGCAATGCAACAACACACGTTTTGTCTTTAATGGACATGGGGATGATTTAGTTCTGGTTGTGCAATGCAATGCAAAAAGTGCATAACCTATATATTATTCTTCAATGCACAACGTTAGAGCGTTAGTGTAATGCAATGCAATGCAATAAAATGCAATGCAATGCAGTGCAAAGCAATGCAATGCAAATGCAATGCAATGCAATGCAATGCAATGCAATGCAATGCAATGAAATGAAATGCAATGCAATGCAATGCAATGCAGTGCAAAGCAATGCAAATCAATATAGTGCAATACACTGCAATTCAAAAACACTTGTTATGTCTTTAATGAACATAGGAATGATTTAGTTCTGGTGTGCAATGCAATGCAATACGTGCACAATGTTAGATTGTTAGTGCAATGCAATGCAGTGCAAAGCAATGCAAATCAATGCAATGCAATACAATGCAATGCAACAACACACGTTTTGTCTTTAATGAACACGGGAATGATTTTGTTCTAGTGTGCAATGCAGTGCGAAAAGAGCATAACCTATATGTTATTCTTCAGTGCACAACGTTAGATCGTTAGTGCAATGTAATGCAATGCAATGCAATAAAATGCAATACAATCCAATGTAATGCAATGCAATGCAATGCAATGCAATGCAATGCAATGCAATGCAATGCAATGCAACAACACACGTTATGTCTTTAATCAACATTTGAATGAGGTAGTTCTGGTGTGCAATGCAATGCAATGCAAAAAGTGCATAACATGTTATTCTTCAGTAAATCGTTAGTGCAATGCAATGCAAATTGAATGCAATGCAATGCAATGCAACAACACACATATCATCTCTATAATGAACTTGGGAATGATTTTGTTCTGGTGTGCAATGCAATGCGAAAAGAGCATAACCTATATGTTATTCTTCAGCGTTCGATCGTTAGTGCAATGCAATGCAGTGCAAAGCAAAGCAAAGCAATGCAATGCAATGCAATGCAATGCAATACAATGAACATGTCTTTAATGAACATGGCAATGATTTAGTTCTGGTGTGCAATGCAATGCAATACGTGCACAACGTTAGATCGTTAGTGCAATGTAATGCAGTGCAAAGAAATGCAAATCAATAAATTGTGGTATGCAATGCAATGCAATGCAAAAGTTATTCTTCAGTGCACAACGTTAGATCGTTAGTGCAATGCAATGCAATGCAATGCAATGCAGTGCAAAGCAATGCAAAGCAATGCAAAGCAATGCAAAGCAATGCAAAGCAATGCAAAGCAATGCAAAGCAATGCAAAGCAATGCAAAGCAATGCAAAGCAATGCAAAGCAATGCAAAGCAATGCAAAGCAAAGCAATGTAAATGCAATACAATGCAATGCAATGCAACAACACACGTTAATGAACATGGGAATTATTTCGTTCTGGTGTGCAATGCAATGCAATGCAATGCAAAAAGTGCATAACCTATATGTTATTCTTCAGTGCACAACGTTAGATCGTTTGTGCAATGCAATGCCATGCAATGCACCAACAAACGTTATCTCTTTTAAGAACATGGGAAGGATTTAGTTTTGGTGTGCAATGCAATGCAGTGCAAAAAGTGCATAACCTATATGTTATTCTTCAGTGCACAACGTTAGATCGTTAGTGCAATGCAATTCAATGCAATGCAATGCAACGCATCAACACACATATCATCTCTATAATGAACATGCGAATGATTTAGTTCTGGTGTGCAATGCAATGCGAAATATGCATAACCTATAAGTTATTCTTCAGTTTACAACGTTAGATCGTTTGTGCAATGCAATTGCAACAACACATATGTTATCTCTTTAATAAACATGGGATCGAGTTAGTTCTGTTGTGCAATGCAATGCAAGTAGTGCACAGGCTATATGTTATTCTTCAATGCACAACGATAGACAGTTTGTGCAAAGCAACAAAACATATTTTATCTCTCTAATGAACATTGAGTTAGTTTTGGTGTGCAATGCAATGCAATGCAATGCAATGCACGAAGTGCACGAAGTGCATAACCTATGTTTGTTTAATGATGCTCAACGTTATATCGTTTGTGCAAAGCACATAATGTTATAACAATGAGCTTTACATAGGTACGCTTTTGACCTACTGAACATATTTCTGGCATAGAGTCCTTAAAGATGTTATATCATCCTGACAAAGGTACAAATTTGACATACAGAATTTTTTTCTGGCCAAGGAGTACTCGAAACTTGACCTTTCCATTTATAGTCGTTGACTTTTTCTGATGTTACGTCAGCCATACAGAAGTCCATATTTGACCCAAGGAACATATTTGGCCAAAGAGTCCTCGATCTTGGGCTTTCTATAAATACTCATAGACTCCTTCTGATGATTCATAAGCCATATAGATATGGACATTTTTCAAATTATGTAAAATTATAGACTGCTTCTGATGATAAATCAGCTATACAGAGATCCCCTTTTGACATCCTGAATATATTTATGGTCAAAGAGTCCTCGATCTTAGACTTTCTATACATACTCATAGACTCCTTCTAATGCTACATAAGCCATATAGATATCCATAGCTGACCTTTTGAACTTATTTGTGGTCAAAGTGTCCTCAAAATTTTTAAACAATATAAAGTTATTGACTCTTTCTGATGATAAATCAGCTATTCAGAGGTCCCCTTTTGACATCCTGAATATATTTATGGTCAAAGAGTCCTCAATCTTGGACTTTCTATACATACTCATAGACTCCTTCTGATACTTCATAAGCTATATCCATATCTGATCTTTTGAACTTATTTCTGATCAAAGGGTCCTCAAAAGATTTTAAACTATATAAAGTAATTGACTCTTTTTGATGATAATTCAGCTATTCAGAGGTCCCCTTTTGACATCCTGAATATATTTATGGTCAAAGAGTCCACAATCTTGTTTTTTCTATACATACTCATAGACTCCTTCTAATGCTACATAGCTGACCTTTTGAACTTATTTCTGGTCAAAGGGTCCTCAAAAGTTTTTAAACTATATAAAGTTATTGACTCTTTCTGATGATAAATCAGCTATACAGAGGTCCCCTTTTGGCCTACTGAACATATTTATGGCCAAAGAGTCCTCGATTTTGGGCTTTCTATACATACTCATAGACTCCTTCTGATGCTTCATTACCCTTATAGATATCCATTTCTGACCTTTTGAACTAATTTCTGGTCAAAGTGTCCTCAAAATTTTTCAAATTATGTAAAATTATAGACTGCTTCTGATGATAACTCAGTTATACAGAGGTCCCCTTTTGACATCCTGAATATATTTATGGTCAAAGAGTCCTCGATCTTGGACTTTCTATATATACTCATAGACTCCTTCTAATGCTACATAAGCCACATAGATATCCATAGCTGACCTTTTGAGCTTATTTCTGATCAAAGGGTCCTCAAAAGTTTTTAAACTATATAAAGTTTTTGACTCTTTCTGATGATAAATCAGCTATTCAGAGGTCCCCTTTTGATCTACTGAACATATTTCTGGCCAAAGAGTCCTAAAAGATTAACGCTATACATTCAAATATATATCTTCCGATGTTTTATTATCCTGACAAAAGTCCATATTTTTTTCTGGACAAAAAGTACTCAAAACCTGACCTTTCCATATATACTCGTTGACTCTTTCTGATGTTACGTCAGCCATATAGAAGTCCATATTTGACCCAAGGAACATATTTCTGGCCAAAGAGTCCTCGATTTTGGGCTTTCTTTACATACTCATAGACTCCTTCTGATGCTTCATAAGCCATATAGATGTCCATATCTGACCTTTTGTACTTATTTCTGATCAAAGGGTCCTCAAAAGTTTTTAAACTATATAAAGCTATTGACTCTTTCTGATGATAAAATTCAGAGGTCCCCTTTTGACATCCTGAATATATTTATGGTCAAAGAGTCCTCGATCTTGGACTTTCTATACATACTCATAAACTCCTTCTAATGCTTCTTAAGCCATATAGTTATCCATAGCAGACCTTTTGAACTTATTTCTGATCAAAGGGTCCTCAAAAGTTTTTAAACTATATAAAGTTATTGACTCTTTCTGATGATAAATCAGCTATTCAGAGGTCCCCTTTTGGCCTACTGAACATATTTATGGCCAAAGAGTCCTCGATTTTTTTGTTCTTTCTATGCATACTCCTTCTGATGCTTCATAAGCCATATAGATGTCCACATCTGACCTTTTGAACTTATTTCTGGTCAAAGTGTCCTCAAAATTTTTCAAACTATATAGAAATTATAGACTGCTTCTGATGATAAATCAGCTATACAGAGGTCCCCTTTTGACATTCTGAATATATTTATGGCCAAAGAGTCCTAAAAGATTAACACTATACATTCAGATATACATCTTCCGATGTTTTATCATTATGACAAAAGTCCACATTTGACAAACTGAATTTTTTTCTGGCCAAGTATTCAAAACGTGACCTTTCCATATAGACTCGTTGACTCTTTCTGATGTTACGTCAGCCATACAGAAGTCCATATTTGACCCAAGGAACATATTTCTGGCCAAAGAGTCCACGATATTGGACTTTCTATACATACTCATAGACTCCTTCTAATGCTACATAAGCCATATAGATATCCATATCTGACCTTTTGAACTTATTTCTGATCAAAGGGTCCTCAAAATTTTTCAAACTATATAAAATTATAGACTGCTTCTGATGATAAATCAGCTATACAGAGGTCCCCTTTTGACAACCTGAATGTATTTATGGTCAAAGAGTCCTCGATCTTGGACTTTATATAGCCTACCAGTGGCGATTTCTTTAAGACTGCAAGGGAAGCTCGGCTTCCCCTATGTCAAAAAATGAATGGTCAAATATGTACTATTGTATTAACATTTTATTGACTAAAATGCGTTAGAAAACGTTCATCTCAAAGACGAGTTCGTTCAGAATCAGTTACAGGTCGGCTGACTCGATTTCCTTCTCATACATTCCCGTAGCGTCACAGTGCATTTCCCTGTTGAAGCCCAGCGTCCGTTGACTTCTATGGGGCTGCTTCGAACAGTTTTTTTCAGCGCTTCGAAACTAGACGTTCATTGGATAAATGCTGCGATTATGTCCCGCCCACGGACGCTCAGCGTCTCTGGGAGTGAATGGGGAGTGGGCTGGCCCGGACTCCGGGCTTCCGCGTGATGATTGGAGGGTCTGTCGAAAGGCTGCGTATCCTTTTGATTGACAGCGATTTCATACAATAAAAATTCGCTGATATTGAAGCTGTTCGAGCTCAGTCCCATCGCGTATTTTTAAAAAGACAAACTGCTGCAACCTATTTCTTGGTATTTGCTTGTCGAAATTGCTAGCCAATTTTTATAATGCATTTCACACAATTATACATTTATACCTTTATTATATTATTACTTATTATATTTTTTATATTATTATTATTAGTAATAATTCAAAAATAATTATTAAAATAATTAAAAATATACATTATTAGTAGCATTATTATTATACTTTATTATATTATTATTTATACCTTTATTATATTATTACATACATTTTTCACAGAGCATTTTCTTGAAAAGGAATGTAGAATTTACGTATAAATAAATGAATTATTTTTATGATGTAGGCCAAAAATGAGCTTCCCCTCTTTGAAAGACCAGCAGCCGCCACTGTTATATACATACTCATAGACTCCTTCTGATGCTTCATAAGCTATATCCATATCTGATCTTTTGAACTTATTTCTGATCAAAGGGTCCTCAAAAGATTTTAAACTATAATTGACTCTTTCTAATGATAGATCAGCTATTCAGAGGTCCCCTTTTGGCCTACTGAACATATTTATGGTCAAAGAGTCCTCGATCTTGAACTTTCTATACATACTCATAGACTCCTTCTAATGCTAAATAAGCCATATAGATATCCATAGCTGACCTTTTGAACTTATTTCTGATCAAAGGGTCCTCAAAAGTTTTTAAACTATATAAAGTTTTTGACTCTTTCTGATGATAAATCAGCTATTCAGAGGTCCCCTTTTGACCTACTGAACATATTTATGGCCAAAGAGTCCACAAAGATTAACACTATACATTCAGATTGATATCTTCGGATGTTTTATCATCCTGACAAAAGTCCATATTTGACATACTGAATTTTTTTCTGGCCAAGGAGTACTCAAAACTTGACCTTTCCATATATACTCGTTGACTCTTTCTGATGTTACGTCAGCCATACAGAAGTCCATATTTGACCCAAGGAACATCTTTCTGGCCAAAGAGTCCTCAATTTTGGGCGTTCTATACATACTCATAGACTCCTTCTGATGCTTCATAAGCTATATCCATATCTGATCTTTTGAACTTATTTCTGGTCAAAGGGTCCTCAAAAGTTTTTAAACTATATAAAGTTATTGACACTTTCTGATGATAAACAGAGGTCCCCTTTTGGCCTACTGAACATATTTATCGCCAAAGAGTCCTCGATTTTGGGCTTTCTATACATACTCATAGACTCCTTCTGATGCTTCATAACCCTTATAGATATCCATTTCTGACCTTTTGAACTAATTTCTGGTCAAAGTGTCCTCAAAATTTTTCTAATTATGTAAAATTATAGACTGCTTCTGCTATAGACTGCTTAAATCAGCTATACAGAGGTCCCCTTTTGACTTCCTGAATATATTTATGGTCAAAGAGTCCTCGATCTTTGACTTTCTATACATACTCATGCATACTCCTTCATATGCATACTCCTTCTACTGCTACATAAGCCATATAGATTTCTGATCAAAGGGTCACTTATTTCTGATCAAAGGGTCCTCAAAAGTTTTTAAACTATTTAAAGTTTTTGACTCTTTCTGATGATAAATCAGCTATTCAGAGGTCCCCTTTTGATCTACTAAACATATTTTTTTTTGCCAAGAGTATGTATAGAAAGCCCAAGATCGAGGACTCTTTGGCCAGAAATATGTTCAGTAGGTCAAAAGGGGACTTCTGAATAGCTGATTTATCATCAGAAGCAGTCTATAATTTTATATAGTTTGAAAAATTTTGAGGACACTTTGACCAGAAATCAGTTCAAAAGGTCAGATATGGATAACTATATGGCTTAAGAAGCATCAGAAGTAATCTATGAGTATGTATAGAAAGGCCAAAATCGAGGACTCTTTGGCCAGAAATTTGTTCAGTAGGCCAAAAGGGGACCTCTGAATAGCTGATTTATCATCAGAAAGAGTCAATAACTTTATGTAGTTTAAAAACTTTTGAGGACCCTTTGATCAGAAATAAGTTCAAAAGGTCAGATATGGATATCTATAGGGCTTATGAAGCATCAGAAGGAGTCTATGAGTATGTATAGAAAGTCCAAGATCGAGGACTCTTTGGCCAGAAATATGTTCCTTGGGTCAAATATGGACTTCTGTATGGCTGACGTATAAAAGAGTCAACGAGTATATATGGAAAGGTCAAGTTTTGAGTACTCCTTGGCTAGAAACATTTTTCAGTATGTCAAATATGGACTTTTGTCAGGATGAAAAAACATCGGAAGATGTATATCTGAATGTATAGCGTTAATCTTTGTGGACTCTTTGGCCAGAAATATGTTCAGGAGGTCAAAAGGGGACCTCTGAATAGCTGATTTATCATCAGAAGCAGTGTATAATTTTATATAGTTTGAAAAATTTTGAGGACACTTTGACCAGAAAAAAGTTCAAAAGGTCAGATATGGACAATTATATGGCTTATGAAGCATCAGAAGGAGTCTATGAGTATGTATAGAAAGCCCAAAATCGATGACTCTTTGGCCAGAAATTTGTTCAGTAGGCCAAAAGGGGACCTCTGAATAGCTGATTTGTCATCAGAAAGAGTCAATAACTTTATTTTGTTTAAAAATTTTGAGGACCCTTTGATCAGAAAAAAATTCAGTATGTCAAATATGGACTTTTGTCAGGATGATAAAACATCGGAAGATATCAATCTGAATGTATAGCGTTAATCTTTGTGGACTCTTTGGCCAGAAATATGTTCAGGAGGTCAAAAGGGGACCTCTGTATAGCTGAGTTATCATCAGAAGCAGTCTATAATTTTATATAGTTTGAAAAATTTTGTGGACCCTTTGATCAGAAATAAGTTCAAAAGGTCAGATGTGGATATCTATATGGCATATGTAGCATTAGAAGGAGTCTATGAGTATGTATAGAAAGTCCAAGATTGAGGACTCTTTGACCATAAATATATTCAGGATGTCAAAAGGGGACCTCTGAATAGCTGATTTATCATCAGAAGCAGTCTATAATTTTATATAGTTTGAAAAATTTTGAGGACACTTTGGCCAGAAAAAAGTTCAAAAGGTCAGATATGGACATCTATATGGCTTATGAAGCATCAGAAGGAGTCTATGAGTATGTATAGAAAGTCCAAGATCGAGGACTCATTGGCCAGAAATGTGTTCAGAAGGCCAAAAGGGGACCTCTGAATAGCTGATTTATCATCAGAAAGAATCAATAACTTTATATTGTTTAAAAATGTTGAGGACCCTTTGATCAGAAATAAGTTCAAAAGGTCAGATGTGAATATCTATATGGCATATGTAGCATTAGAAGGAGTCTATGAGTATGTATAGAAAGTCCAAGATCGAGGACTCTATGGCCAGAAATATGTTCCTTGGGTCAAATATGGACTTCTGTATGGCTGACGTATAAAAGAGTCAACGAGTATATATGGAAAGGTCAAGTTTTGAGTACTCCTTGGCTAGAAACATTTTTCAGTATGTCAAATATGGACTTTTGTCAGGATGAAAAAACATCGGAAGATGTATATCTGAATGTATAGCGTTAATCTTTGTGGACTCTTTGGCCAGAAATATGTTCAGGAGGTCAAAAGGGGACCTCTGAATAGCTGATTTATCATCAGAAGCAGTGTATAATTTTATATAGTTTGAAAAATTTTGAGGACACTTTGACCAGAAAAAAGTTCAAAAGGTCAGATATGGACAATTATATGGCTTATGAAGCATCAGAAGGAGTCTATGAGTATGTATAGAAAGCCCAAAATCGATGACTCTTTGGCCAGAAATTTGTTCAGTAGGCCAAAAGGGGACCTCTGAATAGCTGATTTGTCATCAGAAAGAGTCAATAACTTTATTTTGTTTAAAAATTTTGAGGACCCTTTGATCAGAAAAAAATTCAGTATGTCAAATATGGACTTTTGTCAGGATGATAAAACATCGGAAGATATCAATCTGAATGTATAGCTTTGTGGACTCTTTGGCCAGAAATATGTTCAGGAGGTCAAAAGGGGACCTCTGTATAGCTGAGTTATCATCAGAAGCAGTCTATAATTTTATATAGTTTGAAAAATTTTGTGGACCCTTTGATCAGAAATAAGTTCAAAAGGTCAGATGTGGATATCTATATGGCATATGTAGCATTAGAAGGAGTCTATGAGTATGTATAGAAAGTCCAAGATTGAGGACTCTTTGACCATAAATATATTCAGGATGTCAAAAGGGGACCTCTGAATAGCTGATTTATCATCAGAAGCAGTCTATAATTTTATATAGTTTGAAAAATTTTGAGGACACTTTGGCCAGAAAAAAGTTCAAAAGGTCAGATATGGACATCTATATGGCTTATGAAGCATCAGAAGGAGTCTATGAGTATGTATAGAAAGTCCAAGATCGAGGACTCATTGGCCAGAAATGTGTTCAGAAGGCCAAAAGGGGACCTCTGAATAGCTGATTTATCATCAGAAAGAATCAATAACTTTATATTGTTTAAAAATGTTGAGGACCCTTTGATCAGAAATAAGTTCAAAAGGTCAGATGTGAATATCTATATGTCATATGTAGCATTAGAAGGAGTCTATGAGTATGTATAGAAAGTCCAAGATCGAGGACTCTTTGGCCAGAAATATGTTCCTTGGGTCAAATATGGACTTCTGTATGGCTGACGTATAAAAGAGTCAACGAGTATATATGGAAAGGTCAAGTTTTGAGTACTCCTTGGCTAGAAACATTTTTCAGTATGTCAAATATGGACTTTTGTCAGGATGAAAAAACATCGGAAGATGTATATCTGAATGTATAGCGTTAATCTTTGTGGACTCTTTGGCCAGAAATATGTTCAGGAGGTCAAAAGGGGACCTCTGAATAGCTGATTTATCATCAGAAGCAGTCTATAATTTTACATAGTTTGAAAAATTTTGAGGACCCTTTGATCAGAAATAAGTTCAAAAGGTCAGATGTGGATATCTATATAGCTTATGTAGCATTAGAAGGAGTCTATGAGTATGTATAGAAAGTCCAAGATCGAGGACTCTTTGACCATAAATATATTCTGGATGTCAAAAGGGGACCTCTGTATAGCTGATTTATCATCAGAAGCAGTGTATAATTTTATATAGTTTGAAAAATTTTGAGGACACTTTGACCAGAAAAAAGTTCAAAAGGTCAGATATGGACATCTATATGGCTTATGAAGCATCAGAAGGAGTCTATGAGTATGTATAGAAAGCCCAAAATCGATGACTCTTTGGCCAGAAATTTGTTCAGTAGGCCAAAAGGGGACCTCTGAATAGCTGATTTGTCATCAGAAAGAGTCAATAACTTTATTTTGTTTAAAAATTTTGAGGACCCTTTGATCAGAAAAAAATTCAGTATGTCAAATATGGACTTTTGTCAGGATGATAAAACATCGGAAGATATCAATCTGAATGTATAGCGTTAATCTTTGTGGACTCTTTGGCCAGAAATATGTTCAGGAGGTCAAAAGGGGACCTCTGTATAGCTGAGTTATCATCAGAAGCAGTCTATAATTTTATATAGTTTGAAAAATTTTGTGGACCCTTTGATCAGAAATAAGTTCAAAAGGTCAGATGTGGATATCTATATGGCATATGTAGCATTAGAAGGAGTCTATGAGTATGTATAGAAAGTCCAAGATTGAGGACTCTTTGACCATAAATATATTCAGGATGTCAAAAGGGGACCTCTGAATAGCTGATTTATCATCAGAAGCAGTCTATAATTTTATATAGTTTGAAAAATTTTGAGGACACTTTGGCCAGAAAAAAGTTCAAAAGGTCAGATATGGACATCTATATGGCTTATGAAGCATCAGAAGGAGTCTATGAGTATGTATAGAAAGTCCAAGATCGAGGACTCATTGGCCAGAAATGTGTTCAGTAGGCCAAAAGGGGACCTCTGAATAGCTGATTTATCATCAGAAAGAATCAATAACTTTATATTGTTTAAAAATGTTGAGGACCCTTTGATCAGAAATAAGTTCAAAAGGTCAGATGTGAATATCTATATGGCATATGTAGCATTAGAAGGAGTCTATGAGTATGTATAGAAAGTCCAAGATCGAGGACTCTTTGACCATAAATATATTCAGGATGTCAAAAGGGGACCTCTGTATAGCTGAGTTATCATCAGAAGCATTCTATAATTTTATATAGTTTGAAGAATTTTGAGGACACTTTGACCAGAAAAAAGTTCAAAAGGTCAGATATGGACATCTATATGGCTTATGAAGCATCAGAAGGAGTCTATGAGTATGTATAGAAAGTCCAAGATCGAGGACTCTTTGGCCAGAAATATGTTCAGGAGGTCAAAAGGGGACCTCTGAATAGCTGATTTATCATAAGAAGCAGTCTATAATTTTATATAGTTTGAAAAATTTTGAGGACCCTTTGATCAGAAATAAGTTCAAAAGGTCAGATGTGGATATCTATATAGCTTATGTAGCATTAGAAGGAGTCTATGAGTATGTATAGAAAGTCCAAGATCGAGGACTCTTTGACCATAAATATATTCAGGATGTCAAAAGGGGACCTCTGAATAGCTGATTTATCATCAGAAGCAGTCTATAATTTTATATAGTTTGAAAAATTTTGAGGACACTTTGACCAGAAAAAAGTTCAAAAGGTCAGATATGGACATCTATATGGCTTATGAAGCATCAGAAGGAGTCTATAAGAATGTATAGAAAGCCCAAAATCGAGGATTCTTTGGCCAGAAAGATGTTCCTTGGGTCAAATATGGACTTCTGTATGGCTGACGTAACATCAGAAAGAGTCAACAAGTATACATGGAAAGGTCAAGTTTTGATTTCTCCTTGGCCAGAAAAAAATTCAGTATGTCAAATATGGACTTTTGTCAGGATGATAAAACATCGGAAGATATCAATCTGAATGTATATAGCGTTAATCTTTGTGGACTCTTTGGCCAGAAATATGTTCAGGAGGTCAAAAGGGGACCTCTGAATAGCTGATTTATCATCAGAAGCAGTCTATAATTTTATATAGTTTGAAAAATTTGAGGACCCTTTGATCAGAAATAAGTTCAAAAGGTTAGATGTGGATATCTATATGGCATATGTATCATTTAGAAGGAGTCTATGAGTATGTATAGAAAGTCCAAGATCGAGGACTCTTTGACCATAAATATATTCAAGATGTCAAAAGGTGACCTCTGTATAGCTGATTTATCATCAGAAGCAGTCTATAATTTTATATAGTTTGAAAAATTTTGAGGACACTTTGACCAGAAAAAAGTTCAAAAGGTCAGCTATGGACATCTATATGGCTTATGAAGCATCAGAAGGAGTCTATGAGTATGTATAGAAAGCCCAAAATCGAGGACTCTTTGGCCAGAAATATGTTCAGTAGGCCAAAAGGGGACCTCTGAATAGCTGATTTATCATCAGAAGCAGTCTATAATTTTATATAGTTTGAAAAATTTTGAGGACACTTTGACCAGAAAAAAGTTCAAAAGGTCAGCTATGGACATCTATATGGCTTATGAAGCATCAGAAGGAGTCTATGAGTATGTATAGAAAGCCCAAAATCGAGGACTCTTTGGCCAGAAATTTGTTCAGTAGGCCAAAAGGGGACCTCTGAATAGCTGATTTGTCATCAGAAAGAGTCAATAACTTTATTTTGTTTAAAAATTTTGAGGACCCTTTGATCAGAAAAAAATTCAGTATGTCAAATATGGACTTTTGTCAGGATGATAAAACATCGGAAGATATCAATCTGAATGTATAGCTTTGTGGACTCTTTGGCCAGAAATATGTTCAGGAGGTCAAAAGGGGACCTCTGTATAGCTGAGTTATCATCAGAAGCAGTCTATAATTTTATATAGTTTGAAAAATTTTGTGGACCCTTTGATCAGAAATAAGTTCAAAAGGTCAGATGTGGATATCTATATGGCATATGTAGCATTAGAAGGAGTCTATGAGTATGTATAGAAAGTCCAAGATTGAGGACTCTTTGACCATAAATATATTCAGGATGTCAAAAGGGGACCTCTGAATAGCTGATTTATCATCAGAAGCAGTCTATAATTTTATATAGTTTGAAAAATTTTGAGGACACTTTGGCCAGAAAAAAGTTCAAAAGGTCAGATATGGACATCTATATGGCTTATGAAGCATCAGAAGGAGTCTATGAGTATGTATAGAAAGTCCAAGATCGAGGACTCATTGGCCAGAAATGTGTTCAGAAGGCCAAAAGGGGACCTCTGAATAGCTGATTTATCATCAGAAAGAATCAATAACTTTATATTGTTTAAAAATGTTGAGGACCCTTTGATCAGAAATAAGTTCAAAAGGTCAGATGTGAATATCTATATGTCATATGTAGCATTAGAAGGAGTCTATGAGTATGTATAGAAAGTCCAAGATCGAGGACTCTTTGGCCAGAAATATGTTCCTTGGGTCAAATATGGACTTCTGTATGGCTGACGTATAAAAGAGTCAACGAGTATATATGGAAAGGTCAAGTTTTGAGTACTCCTTGGCTAGAAACATTTTTCAGTATGTCAAATATGGACTTTTGTCAGGATGAAAAAACATCGGAAGATGTATATCTGAATGTATAGCGTTAATCTTTGTGGACTCTTTGGCCAGAAATATGTTCAGGAGGTCAAAAGGGGACCTCTGAATAGCTGATTTATCATCAGAAGCAGTCTATAATTTTACATAGTTTGAAAAATTTTGAGGACCCTTTGATCAGAAATAAGTTCAAAAGGTCAGATGTGGATATCTATATAGCTTATGTAGCATTAGAAGGAGTCTATGAGTATGTATAGAAAGTCCAAGATCGAGGACTCTTTGACCATAAATATATTCTGGATGTCAAAAGGGGACCTCTGTATAGCTGATTTATCATCAGAAGCAGTGTATAATTTTATATAGTTTGAAAAATTTTGAGGACACTTTGACCAGAAAAAAGTTCAAAAGGTCAGATATGGACATCTATATGGCTTATGAAGCATCAGAAGGAGTCTATGAGTATGTATAGAAAGCCCAAAATCGATGACTCTTTGGCCAGAAATTTGTTCAGTAGGCCAAAAGGGGACCTCTGAATAGCTGATTTGTCATCAGAAAGAGTCAATAACTTTATTTTGTTTAAAAATTTTGAGGACCCTTTGATCAGAAAAAAATTCAGTATGTCAAATATGGACTTTTGTCAGGATGATAAAACATCGGAAGATATCAATCTGAATGTATAGCGTTAATCTTTGTGGACTCTTTGGCCAGAAATATGTTCAGGAGGTCAAAAGGGGACCTCTGTATAGCTGAGTTATCATCAGAAGCAGTCTATAATTTTATATAGTTTGAAAAATTTTGTGGACCCTTTGATCAGAAATAAGTTCAAAAGGTCAGATGTGGATATCTATATGGCTAATGTAGCATTAGAAGGAGTCTATGAGTATGTATAGAAAACATAGCAATGCTATGTATTGCAATGCAAAGCAACATGTTATATCTCTTTAATGAACATTTGAAGGAGATAATTGGTGTGCAATGCAATGCAATGCAATGCAATGCAAAAAGTGCATAGCTTATATGTTATTCTTCAATGCACAATGTTAGATCGTTTGTGCAATGCAATGCAACATGTTATCTCTTTAATGAAAATGGGAAGGAGTTAAATATTATGTGCAATGCAATGCAATGCAAAAAGTGCATGGTCTATGTTACTCTTCAATACACAACGTTCGATCGTTTGTGAAATGCAATGCAAAATGTTATCTCTTTAATCAAAATGGGAATGAGGTAGTTCTGGTGTGCAATGTTATTCTTCAGTGCACAACGTTAGATCGTTTGTGCAATGCAACAACACACAATACCATCTCTTTAATGAACATGGGAATGGTTAAGTTCTTAGTGTGCAATGTAATGCAATGCAATGCAAAAATGCTGTGTCATTATTCATTAATAAAGGAACAGTATTCTAAAGTGTTACCTGGGAATGAGTTACTACTGGTGTGTAATGCAATGCAAGAAGTGCATAGCCTATATGTTATTCTGCAATGCACAATGTTAGATCGTTAGTGCAATGCAATGCAACAGCACACATGTTATATCTTTAATGAACATGGGATTGAGTTAGTTCTGGTGTGAAATGCAATGCAATGCAATGCGAAAAGTGCATAACCCATGTTATTCTTCAGTGCACAACGTTAGAGCGTTAGTGCAAAGCAATGCAATGCAGTTGCAAAGCAATGCAACAACACACGTTATGTCTTTAATCAACATGGGAATGAGGTAGTTCTGGTGTGCAATGCAATGCAATGCAAAAAGTGAATAACATATGTTATTCTTCAGTGCACAACGTTAGATCGTTAGTGCAATGCAATGCAATGCAATGCAATGCAATGAACCAACGCAAATCAATGCAATGCAATGCAATGCAACAACACACGTTATGTCTTTAATGAACATGGGAATGATTTTGTTCTGGTGTGCAATGCAATGCAATACGTGCACAACGTTAGATCGTTAGTGCAATGCAATGCAGTGCAAAGCAGTGCAAATCAATGCAATGCAATACAATGCAATGCAACAACACACGTTTTGTCTTTAATGGACATGGGGATGATTTAGTTCTGGTTGTGCAATGCAATGCAAAAAGTGCATAACCTATATATTATTCTTCAATGCACAACGTTAGAGCGTTAGTGTAATGCAATGCAATGCAATAAAATGCAATGCAATGCAGTGCAAAGCAATGCAATGCAAATGCAATGCAATGCAATGCAATGCAATGCAATGCAATGCAATGAAATGAAATGCAATGCAATGCAATGCAATGCAATGCAGTGCAAAGCAATGCAAATCAATATAGTGCAATACACTGCAATTCAAAAACACTTGTTATGTCTTTAATGAACATAGGAATGATTTAGTTCTGGTGTGCAATGCAATGCAATACGTGCACAATGTTAGATTGTTAGTGCAATGCAATGCAGTGCAAAGCAATGCAAATCAATGCAATGCAATACAATGCAATGCAACAACACACGTTTTGTCTTTAATGAACACGGGAATGATTTTGTTCTAGTGTGCAATGCAGTGCGAAAAGAGCATAACCTATATGTTATTCTTCAGTGCACAACGTTAGATCGTTAGTGCAATGTAATGCAATGCAATGCAATAAAATGCAATACAATCCAATGTAATGCAATGCAATGCAATGCAATGCAATGCAATGCAATGCAATGCAATGCAACAACACACGTTATGTCTTTAATCAACATTTGAATGAGGTAGTTCTGGTGTGCAATGCAATGCAATGCAAAAAGTGCATAACATGTTATTCTTCAGTAAATCGTTAGTGCAATGCAATGCAAATTGAATGCAATGCAATGCAATGCAACAACACACATATCATCTCTATAATGAACTTGGGAATGATTTTGTTCTGGTGTGCAATGCAATGCGAAAAGAGCATAACCTATATGTTATTCTTCAGCGTTCGATCGTTAGTGCAATGCAATGCAGTGCAAAGCAAAGCAAAGCAATGCAATGCAATGCAATGCAATGCAATACAATGAACATGTCTTTAATGAACATGGCAATGATTTAGTTCTGGTGTGCAATGCAATGCAATACGTGCACAACGTTAGATCGTTAGTGCAATGTAATGCAGTGCAAAGAAATGCAAATCAATAAATTGTGGTATGCAATGCAATGCAATGCAAAAGTTATTCTTCAGTGCACAACGTTAGATCGTTAGTGCAATGCAATGCAATGCAATGCAGTGCAAAGCAATGCAAAGCAATGCAAAGCAATGCAAAGCAATGCAAAGCAATGCAAAGCAATGCAAAGCAATGCAAAGCAATGCAAAGCAATGCAAAGCAATGCAAAGCAATGCAAAGCAATGCAAAGCAAAGCAATGTAAATGCAATACAATGCAATGCAATGCAACAACACACGTTAATGAACATGGGAATTATTTCGTTCTGGTGTGCAATGCAATGCAATGCAATGCAAAAAGTGCATAACCTATATGTTATTCTTCAGTGCACAACGTTAGATCGTTTGTGCAATGCAATGCCATGCAATGCACCAACAAACGTTATCTCTTTTAAGAACATGGGAAGGATTTAGTTTTGGTGTGCAATGCAATGCAGTGCAAAAAGTGCATAACCTATATGTTATTCTTCAGTGCACAACGTTAGATCGTTAGTGCAATGCAATTCAATGCAATGCAATGCAACGCATCAACACACATATCATCTCTATAATGAACATGCGAATGATTTAGTTCTGGTGTGCAATGCAATGCGAAATATGCATAACCTATAAGTTATTCTTCAGTTTACAACGTTAGATCGTTTGTGCAATGCAATTGCAACAACACATATGTTATCTCTTTAATAAACATGGGATCGAGTTAGTTCTGTTGTGCAATGCAATGCAAGTAGTGCACAGGCTATATGTTATTCTTCAATGCACAACGATAGACAGTTTGTGCAAAGCAACAAAACATATTTTATCTCTCTAATGAACATTGAGTTAGTTTTGGTGTGCAATGCAATGCAATGCAATGCAATGCACGAAGTGCACGAAGTGCATAACCTATGTTTGTTTAATGATGCTCAACGTTATATCGTTTGTGCAAAGCACATAATGTTATAACAATGAGCTTTACATAGGTACGCTTTTGACCTACTGAACATATTTCTGGCATAGAGTCCTTAAAGATGTTATATCATCCTGACAAAGGTACAAATTTGACATACAGAATTTTTTTCTGGCCAAGGAGTACTCGAAACTTGACCTTTCCATTTATAGTCGTTGACTTTTTCTGATGTTACGTCAGCCATACAGAAGTCCATATTTGACCCAAGGAACATATTTGGCCAAAGAGTCCTCGATCTTGGGCTTTCTATAAATACTCATAGACTCCTTCTGATGATTCATAAGCCATATAGATATGGACATTTTTCAAATTATGTAAAATTATAGACTGCTTCTGATGATAAATCAGCTATACAGAGATCCCCTTTTGACATCCTGAATATATTTATGGTCAAAGAGTCCTCGATCTTAGACTTTCTATACATACTCATAGACTCCTTCTAATGCTACATAAGCCATATAGATATCCATAGCTGACCTTTTGAACTTATTTGTGGTCAAAGTGTCCTCAAAATTTTTAAACAATATAAAGTTATTGACTCTTTCTGATGATAAATCAACAGGTCCCCTTTTGACATCCTGAATATATTTATGGTCAAAGAGTCCTCAATCTTGGACTTTCTATACATACTCATAGACTCCTTCTGATACTTCATAAGCTATATCCATATCTGATCTTTTGAACTTATTTCTGATCAAAGGGTCCTCAAAAGATTTTAAACTATATAAAGTAATTGACTCTTTTTGATGATAATTCAGCTATTCAGAGGTCCCCTTTTGACATCCTGAATATATTTATGGTCAAAGAGTCCACAATCTTGTTTTTTCTATACATACTCATAGACTCCTTCTAATGCTACATAGCTGACCTTTTGAACTTATTTCTGGTCAAAGGGTCCTCAAAAGTTTTTAAACTATATAAAGTTATTGACTCTTTCTGATGATAAATCAGCTATACAGAGGTCCCCTTTTGGCCTACTGAACATATTTATGGCCAAAGAGTCCTCGATTTTGGGCTTTCTATACATACTCATAGACTCCTTCTGATGCTTCATTACCCTTATAGATATCCATTTCTGACCTTTTGAACTAATTTCTGGTCAAAGTGTCCTCAAAATTTTTCAAATTATGTAAAATTATAGACTGCTTCTGATGATAACTCAGTTATACAGAGGTCCCCTTTTGACATCCTGAATATATTTATGGTCAAAGAGTCCTCGATCTTGGACTTTCTATATATACTCATAGACTCCTTCTAATGCCACATAAGCCACATAGATATCCATAGCTGACCTTTTGAGCTTATTTCTGATCAAAGGGTCCTCAAAAGTTTTTAAACTATATAAAGTTTTTGACTCTTTCTGATGATAAATCAGCTATTCAGAGGTCCCCTTTTGATCTACTGAACATATTTCTGGCCAAAGAGTCCTAAAAGATTAACGCTATACATTCAAATATATATCTTCCGATGTTTTATTATCCTGACAAAAGTCCATATTTTTTTCTGGACAAAAAGTACTCAAAACCTGACCTTTCCATATATACTCGTTGACTCTTTCTGATGTTACGTCAGCCATATAGAAGTCCATATTTGACCCAAGGAACATATTTCTGGCCAAAGAGTCCTCGATTTTGGGCTTTCTTTACATACTCATAGACTCCTTCTGATGCTTCATAAGCCATATAGATGTCCATATCTGACCTTTTGTACTTATTTCTGATCAAAGGGTCCTCAAAAGTTTTTAAACTATATAAAGCTATTGACTCTTTCTGATGATAAAATTCAGAGGTCCCCTTTTGACATCCTGAATATATTTATGGTCAAAGAGTCCTCGATCTTGGACTTTCTATACATACTCATAAACTCCTTCTAATGCTTCTTAAGCCATATAGTTATCCATAGCAGACCTTTTGAACTTATTTCTGATCAAAGGGTCCTCAAAAGTTTTTAAACTATATAAAGTTATTGACTCTTTCTGATGATAAATCAGCTATTCAGAGGTCCCCTTTTGGCCTACTGAACATATTTATGGCCAAAGAGTCCTCGATTTTTTTGTTCTTTCTATGCATACTCCTTCTGATGCTTCATAAGCCATATAGATGTCCACATCTGACCTTTTGAACTTATTTCTGGTCAAAGTGTCCTCAAAATTTTTCAAACTATATAGAAATTATAGACTGCTTCTGATGATAAATCAGCTATACAGAGGTCCCCTTTTGACATTCTGAATATATTTATGGCCAAAGAGTCCTAAAAGATTAACACTATACATTCAGATATACATCTTCCGATGTTTTATCATTATGACAAAAGTCCACATTTGACAAACTGAATTTTTTTCTGGCCAAGTATTCAAAACGTGACCTTTCCATATAGACTCGTTGACTCTTTCTGATGTTACGTCAGCCATACAGAAGTCCATATTTGACCCAAGGAACATATTTCTGGCCAAAGAGTCCACGATCTTGGACTTTCTATATATACTCATAGACTCCTTCTAATGCCACATAAGCCACATAGATATCCATAGCTGACCTTTTGAGCTTATTTCTGATCAAAGGGTCCTCAAAAGTTTTTAAACTATATAAAGTTTTTGACTCTTTCTGATGATAAATCAGCTATTCAGAGGTCCCCTTTTGATCTACTGAACATATTTCTGGCCAAAGAGTCCTAAAAGATTAACGCTATACATTCAAATATATATCTTCCGATGTTTTATTATCCTGACAAAAGTCCATATTTTTTTCTGGACAAAAAGTACTCAAAACCTGACCTTTCCATATATACTCGTTGACTCTTTCTGATGTTACGTCAGCCATATAGAAGTCCATATTTGACCCAAGGAACATATTTCTGGCCAAAGAGTCCTCGATTTTGGGCTTTCTTTACATACTCATAGACTCCTTCTGATGCTTCATAAGCCATATAGATGTCCATATCTGACCTTTTGTACTTATTTCTGATCAAAGGGTCCTCAAAAGTTTTTAAACTATATAAAGCTATTGACTCTTTCTGATGATAAAATTCAGAGGTCCCCTTTTGACATCCTGAATATATTTATGGTCAAAGAGTCCTCGATCTTGGACTTTCTATACATACTCATAAACTCCTTCTAATGCTTCTTAAGCCATATAGTTATCCATAGCAGACCTTTTGAACTTATTTCTGATCAAAGGGTCCTCAAAAGTTTTTAAACTATATAAAGTTATTGACTCTTTCTGATGATAAATCAGCTATTCAGAGGTCCCCTTTTGGCCTACTGAACATATTTATGGCCAAAGAGTCCTCGATTTTTTTGTTCTTTCTATGCATACTCCTTCTGATGCTTCATAAGCCATATAGATGTCCACATCTGACCTTTTGAACTTATTTCTGGTCAAAGTGTCCTCAAAATTTTTCAAACTATATAGAAATTATAGACTGCTTCTGATGATAAATCAGCTATACAGAGGTCCCCTTTTGACATTCTGAATATATTTATGGCCAAAGAGTCCTAAAAGATTAACACTATACATTCAGATATACATCTTCCGATGTTTTATCATTATGACAAAAGTCCACATTTGACAAACTGAATTTTTTTCTGGCCAAGTATTCAAAACGTGACCTTTCCATATAGACTCGTTGACTCTTTCTGATGTTACGTCAGCCATACAGAAGTCCATATTTGACCCAAGGAACATATTTCTGGCCAAAGAGTCCACGATATTGGACTTTCTATACATACTCATAGACTCCTTCTAATGCTACATAAGCCATATAGATATCCATATCTGACCTTTTGAACTTATTTCTGATCAAAGGGTCCTCAAAATTTTTCAAACTATATAAAATTATAGACTGCTTCTGATGATAAATCAGCTATACAGAGGTCCCCTTTTGACAACCTGAATGTATTTATGGTCAAAGAGTCCTCGATCTTGGACTTTATATAGCCTACCAGTGGCGATTTCTTTAAGACTGCAAGGGAAGCTCGGCTTCCCCTATGTCAAAAAATGAATGGTCAAATATGTACTATTGTATTAACATTTTATTGACTAAAATGCGTTAGAAAACGTTCATCTCAAAGACGAGTTCGTTCAGAATCAGTTACAGGTCGGCTGACTCGATTTCCTTCTCATACATTCCCGTAGCGTCACAGTGCATTTCCCTGTTGAAGCCCAGCGTCCGTTGACTTCTATGGGGCTGCTTCGAACAGTTTTTTTCAGCGCTTCGAAACTAGACGTTCATTGGATAAATGCTGCGATTATGTCCCGCCCACGGACGCTCAGCGTCTCTGGGAGTGAATGGGGAGTGGGCTGGCCCGGACTCCGGGCTTCCGCGTGATGATTGGAGGGTCTGTCGAAAGGCTGCGTATCCTTTTGATTGACAGCGATTTCATACAATAAAAATTCGCTGATATTGAAGCTGTTCGAGCTCAGTCCCATCGCGTATTTTTAAAAAGACAAACTGCTGCAACCTATTTCTTGGTATTTGCTTGTCGAAATTGCTAGCCAATTTTTATAATGCATTTCACACAATTATACATTTATACCTTTATTATATTATTACTTATTATATTTTTTATATTATTATTATTAGTAATAATTCAAAAATAATTATTAAAATAATTAAAAATATACATTATTAGTAGCATTATTATTATACTTTATTATATTATTATTTATACCTTTATTATATTATTACATACATTTTTCACAGAGCATTTTCTTGAAAAGGAATGTAGAATTTACGTATAAATAAATGAATTATTTTTATGATGTAGGCCAAAAATGAGCTTCCCCTCTTTGAAAGACCAGCAGCCGCCACTGTTATATACATACTCATAGACTCCTTCTGATGCTTCATAAGCTATATCCATATCTGATCTTTTGAACTTATTTCTGATCAAAGGGTCCTCAAAAGATTTTAAACTATAATTGACTCTTTCTAATGATAGATCAGCTATTCAGAGGTCCCCTTTTGGCCTACTGAACATATTTATGGTCAAAGAGTCCTCGATCTTGAACTTTCTATACATACTCATAGACTCCTTCTAATGCTAAATAAGCCATATAGATATCCATAGCTGACCTTTTGAACTTATTTCTGATCAAAGGGTCCTCAAAAGTTTTTAAACTATATAAAGTTTTTGACTCTTTCTGATGATAAATCAGCTATTCAGAGGTCCCCTTTTGACCTACTGAACATATTTATGGCCAAAGAGTCCACAAAGATTAACACTATACATTCAGATTGATATCTTCGGATGTTTTATCATCCTGACAAAAGTCCATATTTGACATACTGAATTTTTTTCTGGCCAAGGAGTACTCAAAACTTGACCTTTCCATATATACTCGTTGACTCTTTCTGATGTTACGTCAGCCATACAGAAGTCCATATTTGACCCAAGGAACATCTTTCTGGCCAAAGAGTCCTCAATTTTGGGCGTTCTATACATACTCATAGACTCCTTCTGATGCTTCATAAGCTATATCCATATCTGATCTTTTGAACTTATTTCTGGTCAAAGGGTCCTCAAAAGTTTTTAAACTATATAAAGTTATTGACACTTTCTGATGATAAACAGAGGTCCCCTTTTGGCCTACTGAACATATTTATCGCCAAAGAGTCCTCGATTTTGGGCTTTCTATACATACTCATAGACTCCTTCTGATGCTTCATAACCCTTATAGATATCCATTTCTGACCTTTTGAACTAATTTCTGGTCAAAGTGTCCTCAAAATTTTTCTAATTATGTAAAATTATAGACTGCTTCTGATGATAAATCAGCTATACAGAGGTCCCCTTTTGACTTCCTGAATATATTTATGGTCAAAGAGTCCTCGATCTTTGACTTTCTATACATACTCATGCATACTCCTTCATATGCATACTCCTTCTACTGCTACATAAGCCATATAGATTTCTGATCAAAGGGTCACTTATTTCTGATCAAAGGGTCCTCAAAAGTTTTTAAACTATTTAAAGTTTTTGACTCTTTCTGATGATAAATCAGCTATTCAGAGGTCCCCTTTTGATCTACTAAACATATTTTTTTTTGCCAAGAGTATGTATAGAAAGCCCAAGATCGAGGACTCTTTGGCCAGAAATATGTTCAGTAGGTCAAAAGGGGACTTCTGAATAGCTGATTTATCATCAGAAGCAGTCTATAATTTTATATAGTTTGAAAAATTTTGAGGACACTTTGACCAGAAATCAGTTCAAAAGGTCAGATATGGATAACTATATGGCTTAAGAAGCATCAGAAGTAATCTATGAGTATGTATAGAAAGGCCAAAATCGAGGACTCTTTGGCCAGAAATTTGTTCAGTAGGCCAAAAGGGGACCTCTGAATAGCTGATTTATCATCAGAAAGAGTCAATAACTTTATGTAGTTTAAAAACTTTTGAGGACCCTTTGATCAGAAATAAGTTCAAAAGGTCAGATATGGATATCTATAGGGCTTATGAAGCATCAGAAGGAGTCTATGAGTATGTATAGAAAGTCCAAGATCGAGGACTCTTTGGCCAGAAATATGTTCCTTGGGTCAAATATGGACTTCTGTATGGCTGACGTATAAAAGAGTCAACGAGTATATATGGAAAGGTCAAGTTTTGAGTACTCCTTGGCTAGAAACATTTTTCAGTATGTCAAATATGGACTTTTGTCAGGATGAAAAAACATCGGAAGATGTATATCTGAATGTATAGCGTTAATCTTTGTGGACTCTTTGGCCAGAAATATGTTCAGGAGGTCAAAAGGGGACCTCTGAATAGCTGATTTATCATCAGAAGCTAGTTTGAAAAATTTTGAGGACACTTTGACCAGAAAAAAGTTCAAAAGGTCAGATATGGACAATTATATGGCTTATGAAGCATCAGAAGGAGTCTATGAGTATGTATAGAAAGCCCAAAATCGATGACTCTTTGGCCAGAAATTTGTTCAGTAGGCCAAAAGGGGACCTCTGAATAGCTGATTTGTCATCAGAAAGAGTCAATAACTTTATTTTGTTTAAAAATTTTGAGGACCCTTTGATCAGAAAAAAATTCAGTATGTCAAATATGGACTTTTGTCAGGATGATAAAACATCGGAAGATATCAATCTGAATGTATAGCGTTAATCTTTGTGGACTCTTTGGCCAGAAATATGTTCAGGAGGTCAAAAGGGGACCTCTGTATAGCTGAGTTATCATCAGAAGCAGTCTATAATTTTATATAGTTTGAAAAATTTTGTGGACCCTTTGATCAGAAATAAGTTCAAAAGGTCAGATGTGGATATCTATATGGCATATGTAGCATTAGAAGGAGTCTATGAGTATGTATAGAAAGTCCAAGATTGAGGACTCTTTGACCATAAATATATTCAGGATGTCAAAAGGGGACCTCTGAATAGCTGATTTATCATCAGAAGCAGTCTATAATTTTATATAGTTTGAAAAATTTTGAGGACACTTTGGCCAGAAAAAAGTTCAAAAGGTCAGATATGGACATCTATATGGCTTATGAAGCATCAGAAGGAGTCTATGAGTATGTATAGAAAGTCCAAGATCGAGGACTCATTGGCCAGAAATGTGTTCAGAAGGCCAAAAGGGGACCTCTGAATAGCTGATTTATCATCAGAAAGAATCAATAACTTTATATTGTTTAAAAATGTTGAGGACCCTTTGATCAGAAATAAGTTCAAAAGGTCAGATGTGAATATCTATATGGCATATGTAGCATTAGAAGGAGTCTATGAGTATGTATAGAAAGTCCAAGATCGAGGACTCTTTGGCCAGAAATATGTTCCTTGGGTCAAATATGGACTTCTGTATGGCTGACGTATAAAAGAGTCAACGAGTATATATGGAAAGGTCAAGTTTTGAGTACTCCTTGGCTAGAAACATTTTTCAGTATGTCAAATATGGACTTTTGTCAGGATGAAAAAACATCGGAAGATGTATATCTGAATGTATAGCGTTAATCTTTGTGGACTCTTTGGCCAGAAATATGTTCAGGAGGTCAAAAGGGGACCTCTGAATAGCTGATTTATCATCAGAAGCAGTGTATAATTTTATATAGTTTGAAAAATTTTGAGGACACTTTGACCAGAAAAAAGTTCAAAAGGTCAGATATGGACAATTATATGGCTTATGAAGCATCAGAAGGAGTCTATGAGTATGTATAGAAAGCCCAAAATCGATGACTCTTTGGCCAGAAATTTGTTCAGTAGGCCAAAAGGGGACCTCTGAATAGCTGATTTGTCATCAGAAAGAGTCAATAACTTTATTTTGTTTAAAAATTTTGAGGACCCTTTGATCAGAAAAAAATTCAGTATGTCAAATATGGACTTTTGTCAGGATGATAAAACATCGGAAGATATCAATCTGAATGTATAGCGTTAATCTTTGTGGACTCTTTGGCCAGAAATATGTTCAGGAGGTCAAAAGGGGACCTCTGTATAGCTGAGTTATCATCAGAAGCAGTCTATAATTTTATATAGTTTGAAAAATTTTGTGGACCCTTTGATCAGAAATAAGTTCAAAAGGTCAGATGTGGATATCTATATGGCATATGTAGCATTAGAAGGAGTCTATGAGTATGTATAGAAAGTCCAAGATTGAGGACTCTTTGACCATAAATATATTCAGGATGTCAAAAGGGGACCTCTGAATAGCTGATTTATCATCAGAAGCAGTCTATAATTTTATATAGTTTGAAAAATTTTGAGGACACTTTGGCCAGAAAAAAGTTCAAAAGGTCAGATATGGACATCTATATGGCTTATGAAGCATCAGAAGGAGTCTATGAGTATGTATAGAAAGTCCAAGATCGAGGACTCATTGGCCAGAAATGTGTTCAGAAGGCCAAAAGGGGACCTCTGAATAGCTGATTTATCATCAGAAAGAATCAATAACTTTATATTGTTTAAAAATGTTGAGGACCCTTTGATCAGAAATAAGTTCAAAAGGTCAGATGTGAATATCTATATGGCATATGTAGCATTAGAAGGAGTCTATGAGTATGTATAGAAAGTCCAAGATCGAGGACTCTTTGGCCAGAAATATGTTCCTTGGGTCAAATATGGACTTCTGTATGGCTGACGTATAAAAGAGTCAACGAGTATATATGGAAAGGTCAAGTTTTGAGTACTCCTTGGCTAGAAACATTTTTCAGTATGTCAAATATGGACTTTTGTCAGGATGAAAAAACATCGGAAGATGTATATCTGAATGTATAGCGTTAATCTTTGTGGACTCTTTGGCCAGAAATATGTTCAGGAGGTCAAAAGGGGACCTCTGAATAGCTGATTTATCATCAGAAGCAGTCTATAATTTTACATAGTTTGAAAAATTTTGAGGACCCTTTGATCAGAAATAAGTTCAAAAGGTCAGATGTGGATATCTATATAGCTTATGTAGCATTAGAAGGAGTCTATGAGTATGTATAGAAAGTCCAAGATCGAGGACTCTTTGACCATAAATATATTCTGGATGTCAAAAGGGGACCTCTGTATAGCTGATTTATCATCAGAAGCAGTGTATAATTTTATATAGTTTGAAAAATTTTGAGGACACTTTGACCAGAAAAAAGTTCAAAAGGTCAGATATGGACATCTATATGGCTTATGAAGCATCAGAAGGAGTCTATGAGTATGTATAGAAAGCCCAAAATCGATGACTCTTTGGCCAGAAATTTGTTCAGTAGGCCAAAAGGGGACCTCTGAATAGCTGATTTGTCATCAGAAAGAGTCAATAACTTTATTTTGTTTAAAAATTTTGAAGACCCTTTGATCAGAAAAAAATTCAGTATGTCAAATATGGACTTTTGTCAGGATGATAAAACATCGGAAGATATCAATCTGAATGTATAGCGTTAATCTTTGTGGACTCTTTGGCCAGAAATATGTTCAGGAGGTCAAAAGGGGACCTCTGTATAGCTGAGTTATCATCAGAAGCAGTCTATAATTTTATATAGTTTGAAAAATTTTGTGGACCCTTTGATCAGAAATAAGTTCAAAAGGTCAGATGTGGATATCTATATGGCATATGTAGCATTAGAAGGAGTCTATGAGTATGTATAGAAAGTCCAAGATTGAGGACTCTTTGACCATAAATATATTCAGGATGTCAAAAGGGGACCTCTGAATAGCTGATTTATCATCAGAAGCAGTCTATAATTTTATATAGTTTGAAAAATTTTGAGGACACTTTGGCCAGAAAAAAGTTCAAAAGGTCAGATATGGACATCTATATGGCTTATGAAGCATCAGAAGGAGTCTATGAGTATGTATAGAAAGTCCAAGATCGAGGACTCATTGGCCAGAAATGTGTTCAGTAGGCCAAAAGGGGACCTCTGAATAGCTGATTTATCATCAGAAAGAATCAATAACTTTATATTGTTTAAAAATGTTGAGGACCCTTTGATCAGAAATAAGTTCAAAAGGTCAGATGTGAATATCTATATGGCATATGTAGCATTAGAAGGAGTCTATGAGTATGTATAGAAAGTCCAAGATCGAGGACTCTTTGGCCAGAAATATGTTCCTTGGGTCAAATATGGACTTCTGTATGGCTGACGTATAAAAGAGTCAACGAGTATATATGGAAAGGTCAAGTTTTGAGTACTCCTTGGCTAGAAACATTTTTCAGTATGTCAAATATGGACTTTTGTCAGGATGAAAAAACATCGGAAGATGTATATCTGAATGTATAGCGTTAATCTTTGTGGACTCTTTGGCCAGAAATATGTTCAGGAGGTCAAAAGGGGACCTCTGAATAGCTGATTTATCATCAGAAGCAGTGTATAATTTTATATAGTTTGAAAAATTTTGAGGACACTTTGACCAGAAAAAAGTTCAAAAGGTCAGATATGGACAATTATATGGCTTATGAAGCATCAGAAGGAGTCTATGAGTATGTATAGAAAGCCCAAAATCGATGACTCTTTGGCCAGAAATTTGTTCAGTAGGCCAAAAGGGGACCTCTGAATAGCTGATTTGTCATCAGAAAGAGTCAATAACTTTATTTTGTTTAAAAATTTTGAGGACCCTTTGATCAGAAAAAAATTCAGTATGTCAAATATGGACTTTTGTCAGGATGATAAAACATCGGAAGATATCAATCTGAATGTATAGCGTTAATCTTTGTGGACTCTTTGGCCAGAAATATGTTCAGGAGGTCAAAAGGGGACCTCTGTATAGCTGAGTTATCATCAGAAGCAGTCTATAATTTTATATAGTTTGAAAAATTTTGTGGACCCTTTGATCAGAAATAAGTTCAAAAGGTCAGATGTGGATATCTATATGGCATATGTAGCATTAGAAGGAGTCTATGAGTATGTATAGAAAGTCCAAGATTGAGGACTCTTTGACCATAAATATATTCAGGATGTCAAAAGGGGACCTCTGAATAGCTGATTTATCATCAGAAGCAGTCTATAATTTTATATAGTTTGAAAAATTTTGAGGACACTTTGGCCAGAAAAAAGTTCAAAAGGTCAGATATGGACATCTATATGGCTTATGAAGCATCAGAAGGAGTCTATGAGTATGTATAGAAAGTCCAAGATCGAGGACTCATTGGCCAGAAATGTGTTCAGAAGGCCAAAAGGGGACCTCTGAATAGCTGATTTATCATCAGAAAGAATCAATAACTTTATATTGTTTAAAAATGTTGAGGACCCTTTGATCAGAAATAAGTTCAAAAGGTCAGATGTGAATATCTATATGGCATATGTAGCATTAGAAGGAGTCTATGAGTATGTATAGAAAGTCCAAGATCGAGGACTCTTTGGCCAGAAATATGTTCCTTGGGTCAAATATGGACTTCTGTATGGCTGACGTATAAAAGAGTCAACGAGTATATATGGAAAGGTCAAGTTTTGAGTACTCCTTGGCTAGAAACATTTTTCAGTATGTCAAATATGGACTTTTGTCAGGATGAAAAAACATCGGAAGATGTATATCTGAATGTATAGCGTTAATCTTTGTGGACTCTTTGGCCAGAAATATGTTCAGGAGGTCAAAAGGGGACCTCTGAATAGCTGATTTATCATCAGAAGCAGTCTATAATTTTACATAGTTTGAAAAATTTTGAGGACCCTTTGATCAGAAATAAGTTCAAAAGGTCAGATGTGGATATCTATATAGCTTATGTAGCATTAGAAGGAGTCTATGAGTATGTATAGAAAGTCCAAGATCGAGGACTCTTTGACCATAAATATATTCTGGATGTCAAAAGGGGACCTCTGTATAGCTGATTTATCATCAGAAGCAGTGTATAATTTTATATAGTTTGAAAAATTTTGAGGACACTTTGACCAGAAAAAAGTTCAAAAGGTCAGATATGGACATCTATATGGCTTATGAAGCATCAGAAGGAGTCTATGAGTATGTATAGAAAGCCCAAAATCGATGACTCTTTGGCCAGAAATTTGTTCAGTAGGCCAAAAGGGGACCTCTGAATAGCTGATTTGTCATCAGAAAGAGTCAATAACTTTATTTTGTTTAAAAATTTTGAAGACCCTTTGATCAGAAAAAAATTCAGTATGTCAAATATGGACTTTTGTCAGGATGATAAAACATCGGAAGATATCAATCTGAATGTATAGCGTTAATCTTTGTGGACTCTTTGGCCAGAAATATGTTCAGGAGGTCAAAAGGGGACCTCTGTATAGCTGAGTTATCATCAGAAGCAGTCTATAATTTTATATAGTTTGAAAAATTTTGTGGACCCTTTGATCAGAAATAAGTTCAAAAGGTCAGATGTGGATATCTATATGGCATATGTAGCATTAGAAGGAGTCTATGAGTATGTATAGAAAGTCCAAGATTGAGGACTCTTTGACCATAAATATATTCAGGATGTCAAAAGGGGACCTCTGAATAGCTGATTTATCATCAGAAGCAGTCTATAATTTTATATAGTTTGAAAAATTTTGAGGACACTTTGGCCAGAAAAAAGTTCAAAAGGTCAGATATGGACATCTATATGGCTTATGAAGCATCAGAAGGAGTCTATGAGTATGTATAGAAAGTCCAAGATCGAGGACTCATTGGCCAGAAATGTGTTCAGTAGGCCAAAAGGGGACCTCTGAATAGCTGATTTATCATCAGAAAGAATCAATAACTTTATATTGTTTAAAAATGTTGAGGACCCTTTGATCAGAAATAAGTTCAAAAGGTCAGATGTGAATATCTATATGGCATATGTAGCATTAGAAGGAGTCTATGAGTATGTATAGAAAGTCCAAGATCGAGGACTCTTTGGCCAGAAATATGTTCCTTGGGTCAAATATGGACTTCTGTATGGCTGACGTATAAAAGAGTCAACGAGTATATATGGAAAGGTCAAGTTTTGAGTACTCCTTGGCTAGAAACATTTTTCAGTATGTCAAATATGGACTTTTGTCAGGATGAAAAAACATCGGAAGATGTATATCTGAATGTATAGCGTTAATCTTTGTGGACTCTTTGGCCAGAAATATGTTCAGGAGGTCAAAAGGGGACCTCTGAATAGCTGATTTATCATCAGAAGCAGTGTATAATTTTATATAGTTTGAAAAATTTTGAGGACAATTTGACCAGAAAAAAGTTCAAAAGGTCAGATATGGACAATTATATGGCTTATGAAGCATCAGAAGGAGTCTATGAGTATGTATAGAAAGCCCAAAATCGATGACTCTTTGGCCAGAAATTTGTTCAGTAGGCCAAAAGGGGACCTCTGAATAGCTGATTTGTCATCAGAAAGAGTCAATAACTTTATTTTGTTTAAAAATTTTGAGGACCCTTTGATCAGAAAAAAATTCAGTATGTCAAATATGGACTTTTGTCAGGATGATAAAACATCGGAAGATATCAATCTGAATGTATAGCGTTAATCTTTGTGGACTCTTTGGCCAGAAATATGTTCAGGAGGTCAAAAGGGGACCTCTGTATAGCTGAGTTATCATCAGAAGCAGTCTATAATTTTATATAGTTTGAAAAATTTTGTGGACCCTTTGATCAGAAATAAGTTCAAAAGGTCAGATGTGGATATCTATATGGCATATGTAGCATTAGAAGGAGTCTATGAGTATGTATAGAAAGTCCAAGATTGAGGACTCTTTGACCATAAATATATTCAGGATGTCAAAAGGGGACCTCTGAATAGCTGATTTATCATCAGAAGCAGTCTATAATTTTATATAGTTTGAAAAATTTTGAGGACACTTTGGCCAGAAAAAAGTTCAAAAGGTCAGATATGGACATCTATATGGCTTATGAAGCATCAGAAGGAGTCTATGAGTATGTATAGAAAGTCCAAGATCGAGGACTCATTGGCCAGAAATGTGTTCAGAAGGCCAAAAGGGGACCTCTGAATAGCTGATTTATCATCAGAAAGAATCAATAACTTTATATTGTTTAAAAATGTTGAGGACCCTTTGATCAGAAATAAGTTCAAAAGGTCAGATGTGAATATCTATATGGCATTAGAAGGAGTCTATGAGTATGTATAGAAAGTCCAAGATCGAGGACTCTTTGGCCAGAAATATGTTCCTTGGGTCAAATATGGACTTCTGTATGGCTGACGTATAAAAGAGTCAACGAGTATATATGGAAAGGTCAAGTTTTGAGTACTCCTTGGCTAGAAACATTTTTCAGTATGTCAAATATGGACTTTTGTCAGGATGAAAAAACATCGGAAGATGTATATCTGAATGTATAGCGTTAATCTTTGTGGACTCTTTGGCCAGAAATATGTTCAGGAGGTCAAAAGGGGACCTCTGAATAGCTGATTTATCATCAGAAGCAGTCTATAATTTTACATAGTTTGAAAAATTTTGAGGACCCTTTGATCAGAAATAAGTTCAAAAGGTCAGATGTGGATATCTATATAGCTTATGTAGCATTAGAAGGAGTCTATGAGTATGTATAGAAAGTCCAAGATCGAGGACTCTTTGACCATAAATATATTCTGGATGTCAAAAGGGGACCTCTGTATAGCTGATTTATCATCAGAAGCAGTGTATAATTTTATATAGTTTGAAAAATTTTGAGGACACTTTGACCAGAAAAAAGTTCAAAAGGTCAGATATGGACATCTATATGGCTTATGAAGCATCAGAAGGAGTCTATGAGTATGTATAGAAAGCCCAAAATCGATGACTCTTTGGCCAGAAATTTGTTCAGTAGGCCAAAAGGGGACCTCTGAATAGCTGATTTGTCATCAGAAAGAGTCAATAACTTTATTTTGTTTAAAAATTTTGAGGACCCTTTGATCAGAAAAAAATTCAGTATGTCAAATATGGACTTTTGTCAGGATGATAAAACATCGGAAGATATCAATCTGAATGTATAGCGTTAATCTTTGTGGACTCTTTGGCCAGAAATATGTTCAGGAGGTCAAAAGGGGACCTCTGTATAGCTGAGTTATCATCAGAAGCAGTCTATAATTTTATATAGTTTGAAAAATTTTGTGGACCCTTTGATCAGAAATAAGTTCAAAAGGTCAGATGTGGATATCTATATGGCATATGTAGCATTAGAAGGAGTCTATGAGTATGTATAGAAAGTCCAAGATTGAGGACTCTTTGACCATAAATATATTCAGGATGTCAAAAGGGGACCTCTGAATAGCTGATTTATCATCAGAAGCAGTCTATAATTTTATATAGTTTGAAAAATTTTGAGGACACTTTGGCCAGAAAAAAGTTCAAAAGGTCAGATATGGACATCTATATGGCTTATGAAGCATCAGAAGGAGTCTATGAGTATGTATAGAAAGTCCAAGATCGAGGACTCATTGGCCAGAAATGTGTTCAGTAGGCCAAAAGGGGACCTCTGAATAGCTGATTTATCATCAGAAAGAATCAATAACTTTATATTGTTTAAAAATGTTGAGGACCCTTTGATCAGAAATAAGTTCAAAAGGTCAGATGTGAATATCTATATGGCATATGTAGCATTAGAAGGAGTCTATGAGTATGTATAGAAAGTCCAAGATCGAGGACTCTTTGACCATAAATATATTCAGGATGTCAAAAGGGGACCTCTGTATAGCTGAGTTATCATCAGAAGCATTCTATAATTTTATATAGTTTGAAGAATTTTGAGGACACTTTGACCAGAAAAAAGTTCAAAAGGTCAGATATGGACATCTATATGGCTTATGAAGCATCAGAAGGAGTCTATGAGTATGTATAGAAAGTCCAAGATCGAGGACTCTTTGGCCAGAAATATGTTCAGGAGGTCAAAAGGGGACCTCTGAATAGCTGATTTATCATAAGAAGCAGTCTATAATTTTATATAGTTTGAAAAATTTTGAGGACCCTTTGATCAGAAATAAGTTCAAAAGGTCAGATGTGGATATCTATATAGCTTATGTAGCATTAGAAGGAGTCTATGAGTATGTATAGAAAGTCCAAGATCGAGGACTCTTTGACCATAAATATATTCAGGATGTCAAAAGGGGACCTCTGAATAGCTGATTTATCATCAGAAGCAGTCTATAATTTTATATAGTTTGAAAAATTTTGAGGACACTTTGACCAGAAAAAAGTTCAAAAGGTCAGATATGGACATCTATATGGCTTATGAAGCATCAGAAGGAGTCTAAAAGAATGTATAGAAAGCCCAAAATCGAGGATTCTTTGGCCAGAAAGATGTTCCTTGGGTCAAATATGGACTTCTGTATGGCTGACGTAACATCAGAAAGAGTCAACAAGTATACATGGAAAGGTCAAGTTTTGATTTCTCCTTGGCCAGAAAAAAATTCAGTATGTCAAATATGGACTTTTGTCAGGATGATAAAACATCGGAAGATATCAATCTGAATGTATATAGCGTTAATCTTTGTGGACTCTTTGGCCAGAAATATGTTCAGGAGGTCAAAAGGGGACCTCTGAATAGCTGATTTATCATCAGAAGCAGTCTATAATTTTATATAGTTTGAAAAATTTGAGGACCCTTTGATCAGAAATAAGTTCAAAAGGTTAGATGTGGATATCTATATGGCATATGTATCATTTAGAAGGAGTCTATGAGTATGTATAGAAAGTCCAAGATCGAGGACTCTTTGACCATAAATATATTCAAGATGTCAAAAGGTGACCTCTGTATAGCTGATTTATCATCAGAAGCAGTCTATAATTTTATATAGTTTGAAAAATTTTGAGGACACTTTGACCAGAAAAAAGTTCAAAAGGTCAGCTATGGACATCTATATGGCTTATGAAGCATCAGAAGGAGTCTATGAGTATGTATAGAAAGCCCAAAATCGAGGACTCTTTGGCCAGAAATATGTTCAGTAGGCCAAAAGGGGACCTCTGAATAGCTGATTTATCATCAGAAGCAGTCTATAATTTTATATAGTTTGAAAAATTTTGAGGACACTTTGACCAGAAAAAAGTTCAAAAGGTCAGCTATGGACATCTATATGGCTTATGAAGCATCAGAAGGAGTCTATGAGTATGTATAGAAAGCCCAAAATCAAGGACTCTTTGGCCAGAAATATGTTCAGTAGGCCAAAAGGGGACCTCTGAATAGCTGATTTATCATCAGAAAGAGTCAATAACTTTATATTGTTTAAAAATTTTGAGGACCCTTTGATCAGAAATAAGTTCAAAAGGTCAGATATGGACATCTATATGGCTTAAGAAGCATCAGAAGGAGTCTATGAGTATGTATAGAAAGCCCAAAATCGAGGATTCTTTGGCCAGAAAGATGTTCCTTGGGTCAAATATGGACTTCTGTATGGCTGACGTAACATCAGAAAGAGTCAACGAGTATATATGGAAAGGTCAAGTTTTGATTTCTCCTTGGCCAGAAAAAAATTCAGTATGTCAATTATGGACTTTTGTCAGGATGATAAAACATCGGAAGATATCAATCTGAATGTATAGCGTTAATCTTTGTGGACTCTTTGGCCAGAAATATGTTCAGGAGGTCAAAAGGGGACCTCTGAATAGCTGATTTATCATCAGAAGCAGTCTATAATTTTATATAGTTTGAAAATTTTTGAGGACCCTTTGGCCAGAAAAAAGTTCAAAAGGTCAGATATGGACATCTATATGGCTTATGAAGCATCAGAAGGAGTCTATGAGTATGTATAGAAAGTCCAAAATCGAGGACTCTTTGACCATAAATATATTCAGGATGTCAAAAGGGGACCTCTGTATAGCTGATTTATCATCAGAAGCAGTCTATAATTTTATATAGTTTGAAAAATTTTGAGGACACTTTGGCCAGAAAAAAGTTCAAAAGGTCAGATATGGACATCTATATGGCTTATGAAGCATCAGAAGGAGTCTATGAGTATGTATAGAAAGCCCAAAATCAAGGACTCTTTGGCCAGAAATATGTTCAGTAGGCCAAAAGGGGACCTCTGAATAGCTGATTTATCATCAGAAAGAGTCAATAACTTTATATTGTTTAAAAATTTTGAGGACCCTTTGATCAGAAATAAGTTCAAAAGGTCAGATATGGACATCTATATGGCTTCAGAAGCATCAGAAGGAGTCTATGAGTATGTATAGAAAGCCCAAAATCGAGGATTCTTTGGCCAGAAAGATGTTCCTTGGGTCAAATATGGACTTCTGTATGGCTGACGTAACATCAGAAAGAGTCAACGAGTATATATGGAAAGGTCAAGTTTTGATTTCTCCTTGGCCAGAAAAAAATTCAGTATGTCAATTATGGACTTTTGTCAGGATGATAAAACATGGGAAGATATCAATCTGAATGTATAGCGTTAATCTTTGTGGACTCTTTGGCCAGAAATATGTTCAGGAGGTCAAAAGGGGACCTCTGAATAGCTGATTTATCATCAGAAGCAGTCTATAATTTTATATAGTTTGAAAATTTTTGAGGACCCTTTGGCCAGAAAAAAGTTCAAAAGGTCAGATATGGACATCTATATGGCTTATGAAGCATCAGAAGGAGTCTATGAGTATGTATAGAAAGTCCAAAATCGAGGACTCTTTGACCATAAATATATTCAGGATGTCAAAAGGGGACCTCTGTATAGCTGATTTATCATCAGAAGCAGTCTATAATTTTATATAGTTTGAAAAATTTTGAGGACACTTTGGCCAGAAAAAAGTTCAAAAGGTCAGATATGGACATCTATATGGCTTATGAAGCATCAGAAGGAGTCTATGAGTATGTATAGAAAGTCCAAGATCGAGGACTCATTGGCCAGAAATGTGTTCAGAAGGCCAAAAGGGGACCTCTGAATAGCTGATTTATCATCAGAAAGAATCAATAACTTTATATTGTTTAAAAATGTTGAGGACCCTTTGATCAGAAATAAGTTCAAAAGGTCAGATGTGAATATCTATATGGCATATGTAGCATTAGAAGGAGTCTATGAGTATGTATAGAAAGTCCAAGATCGAGGACTCTTTGGCCAGAAATATGTTCCTTGGGTCAAATATGGACTTCTGTATGGCTGACGTATAAAAGAGTCAACGAGTATATATGGAAAGGTCAAGTTTTGAGTACTCCTTGGCTAGAAACATTTTTCAGTATGTCAAATATGGACTTTTGTCAGGATGAAAAAACATCGGAAGATGTATATCTGAATGTATAGCGTTAATCTTTGTGGACTCTTTGGCCAGAAATATGTTCAGGAGGTCAAAAGGGGACCTCTGAATAGCTGATTTATCATCAGAAGCAGTCTATAATTTTACATAGTTTGAAAAATTTTGAGGACCCTTTGATCAGAAATAAGTTCAAAAGGTCAGATGTGGATATCTATATAGCTTATGTAGCATTAGAAGGAGTCTATGAGTATGTATAGAAAGTCCAAGATCGAGGACTCTTTGACCATAAATATATTCTGGATGTCAAAAGGGGACCTCTGTATAGCTGATTTATCATCAGAAGCAGTGTATAATTTTATATAGTTTGAAAAATTTTGAGGACACTTTGACCAGAAAAAAGTTCAAAAGGTCAGATATGGACATCTATATGGCTTATGAAGCATCAGAAGGAGTCTATGAGTATGTATAGAAAGCCCAAAATCGATGACTCTTTGGCCAGAAATTTGTTCAGTAGGCCAAAAGGGGACCTCTGAATAGCTGATTTGTCATCAGAAAGAGTCAATAACTTTATTTTGTTTAAAAATTTTGAGGACCCTTTGATCAGAAAAAAATTCAGTATGTCAAATATGGACTTTTGTCAGGATGATAAAACATCGGAAGATATCAATCTGAATGTATAGCGTTAATCTTTGTGGACTCTTTGGCCAGAAATATGTTCAGGAGGTCAAAAGGGGACCTCTGTATAGCTGAGTTATCATCAGAAGCAGTCTATAATTTTATATAGTTTGAAAAATTTTGTGGACCCTTTGATCAGAAATAAGTTCAAAAGGTCAGATGTGGATATCTATATGGCATATGTAGCATTAGAAGGAGTCTATGAGTATGTATAGAAAGTCCAAGATTGAGGACTCTTTGACCATAAATATATTCAGGATGTCAAAAGGGGACCTCTGAATAGCTGATTTATCATCAGAAGCAGTCTATAATTTTATATAGTTTGAAAAATTTTGAGGACACTTTGGCCAGAAAAAAGTTCAAAAGGTCAGATATGGACATCTATATGGCTTATGAAGCATCAGAAGGAGTCTATGAGTATGTATAGAAAGTCCAAGATCGAGGACTCATTGGCCAGAAATGTGTTCAGTAGGCCAAAAGGGGACCTCTGAATAGCTGATTTATCATCAGAAAGAATCAATAACTTTATATTGTTTAAAAATGTTGAGGACCCTTTGATCAGAAATAAGTTCAAAAGGTCAGATGTGAATATCTATATGGCATATGTAGCATTAGAAGGAGTCTATGAGTATGTATAGAAAGTCCAAGATCGAGGACTCTTTGACCATAAATATATTCAGGATGTCAAAAGGGGACCTCTGTATAGCTGAGTTATCATCAGAAGCATTCTATAATTTTATATAGTTTGAAGAATTTTGAGGACACTTTGACCAGAAAAAAGTTCAAAAGGTCAGATATGGACATCTATATGGCTTATGAAGCATCAGAAGGAGTCTATGAGTATGTATAGAAAGTCCAAGATCGAGGACTCTTTGGCCAGAAATATGTTCAGGAGGTCAAAAGGGGACCTCTGAATAGCTGATTTATCATAAGAAGCAGTCTATAATTTTATATAGTTTGAAAAATTTTGAGGACCCTTTGATCAGAAATAAGTTCAAAAGGTCAGATGTGGATATCTATATAGCTTATGTAGCATTAGAAGGAGTCTATGAGTATGTATAGAAAGTCCAAGATCGAGGACTCTTTGACCATAAATATATTCAGGATGTCAAAAGGGGACCTCTGAATAGCTGATTTATCATCAGAAGCAGTCTATAATTTTATATAGTTTGAAAAATTTTGAGGACACTTTGACCAGAAAAAAGTTCAAAAGGTCAGATATGGACATCTATATGGCTTATGAAGCATCAGAAGGAGTCTAAAAGAATGTATAGAAAGCCCAAAATCGAGGATTCTTTGGCCAGAAAGATGTTCCTTGGGTCAAATATGGACTTCTGTATGGCTGACGTAACATCAGAAAGAGTCAACAAGTATACATGGAAAGGTCAAGTTTTGATTTCTCCTTGGCCAGAAAAAAATTCAGTATGTCAAATATGGACTTTTGTCAGGATGATAAAACATCGGAAGATATCAATCTGAATGTATATAGCGTTAATCTTTGTGGACTCTTTGGCCAGAAATATGTTCAGGAGGTCAAAAGGGGACCTCTGAATAGCTGATTTATCATCAGAAGCAGTCTATAATTTTATATAGTTTGAAAAATTTGAGGACCCTTTGATCAGAAATAAGTTCAAAAGGTTAGATGTGGATATCTATATGGCATATGTATCATTTAGAAGGAGTCTATGAGTATGTATAGAAAGTCCAAGATCGAGGACTCTTTGACCATAAATATATTCAAGATGTCAAAAGGTGACCTCTGTATAGCTGATTTATCATCAGAAGCAGTCTATAATTTTATATAGTTTGAAAAATTTTGAGGACACTTTGACCAGAAAAAAGTTCAAAAGGTCAGCTATGGACATCTATATGGCTTATGAAGCATCAGAAGGAGTCTATGAGTATGTATAGAAAGCCCAAAATCGAGGACTCTTTGGCCAGAAATATGTTCAGTAGGCCAAAAGGGGACCTCTGAATAGCTGATTTATCATCAGAAGCAGTCTATAATTTTATATAGTTTGAAAAATTTTGAGGACACTTTGACCAGAAAAAAGTTCAAAAGGTCAGCTATGGACATCTATATGGCTTATGAAGCATCAGAAGGAGTCTATGAGTATGTATAGAAAGCCCAAAATCAAGGACTCTTTGGCCAGAAATATGTTCAGTAGGCCAAAAGGGGACCTCTGAATAGCTGATTTATCATCAGAAAGAGTCAATAACTTTATATTGTTTAAAAATTTTGAGGACCCTTTGATCAGAAATAAGTTCAAAAGGTCAGATATGGACATCTATATGGCTTAAGAAGCATCAGAAGGAGTCTATGAGTATGTATAGAAAGCCCAAAATCGAGGATTCTTTGGCCAGAAAGATGTTCCTTGGGTCAAATATGGACTTCTGTATGGCTGACGTAACATCAGAAAGAGTCAACGAGTATATATGGAAAGGTCAAGTTTTGATTTCTCCTTGGCCAGAAAAAAATTCAGTATGTCAATTATGGACTTTTGTCAGGATGATAAAACATCGGAAGATATCAATCTGAATGTATAGCGTTAATCTTTGTGGACTCTTTGGCCAGAAATATGTTCAGGAGGTCAAAAGGGGACCTCTGAATAGCTGATTTATCATCAGAAGCAGTCTATAATTTTATATAGTTTGAAAATTTTTGAGGACCCTTTGGCCAGAAAAAAGTTCAAAAGGTCAGATATGGACATCTATATGGCTTATGAAGCATCAGAAGGAGTCTATGAGTATGTATAGAAAGTCCAAAATCGAGGACTCTTTGACCATAAATATATTCAGGATGTCAAAAGGGGACCTCTGTATAGCTGATTTATCATCAGAAGCAGTCTATAATTTTATATAGTTTGAAAAATTTTGAGGACACTTTGGCCAGAAAAAAGTTCAAAAGGTCAGATATGGACATCTATATGGCTTATGAAGCATCAGAAGGAGTCTATGAGTATGTATAGAAAGCCCAAAATCAAGGACTCTTTGGCCAGAAATATGTTCAGTAGGCCAAAAGGGGACCTCTGAATAGCTGATTTATCATCAGAAAGAGTCAATAACTTTATATTGTTTAAAAATTTTGAGGACCCTTTGATCAGAAATAAGTTCAAAAGGTCAGATATGGACATCTATATGGCTTCAGAAGCATCAGAAGGAGTCTATGAGTATGTATAGAAAGCCCAAAATCGAGGATTCTTTGGCCAGAAAGATGTTCCTTGGGTCAAATATGGACTTCTGTATGGCTGACGTAACATCAGAAAGAGTCAACGAGTATATATGGAAAGGTCAAGTTTTGATTTCTCCTTGGCCAGAAAAAAATTCAGTATGTCAATTATGGACTTTTGTCAGGATGATAAAACATGGGAAGATATCAATCTGAATGTATAGCGTTAATCTTTGTGGACTCTTTGGCCAGAAATATGTTCAGGAGGTCAAAAGGGGACCTCTGAATAGCTGATTTATCATCAGAAGCAGTCTATAATTTTATATAGTTTGAAAATTTTTGAGGACCCTTTGGCCAGAAAAAAGTTCAAAAGGTCAGATATGGACATCTATATGGCTTATGAAGCATCAGAAGGAGTCTATGAGTATGTATAGAAAGTCCAAAATCGAGGACTCTTTGACCATAAATATATTCAGGATGTCAAAAGGGGACCTCTGTATAGCTGATTTATCATCAGAAGCAGTCTATAATTTTATATAGTTTGAAAAATTTTGAGGACACTTTGGCCAGAAAAAAGTTCAAAAGGTCAGATATGGACATCTATATGGCTTATGAAGCATCAGAAGGAGTCTATGAGTATGTATAGAAAGTCCAAAATCGAGGACTCATTGGCCAGAAAAATGTTCAGTAGGCCAAAAGGGGACCTCTGAATAGCTGATTTATCATCAGAAAGAATCAATAACTTTATATTGTTTAAAAATGTTGAGGACCCTTTGATCAGAAATAAGTTCAAAAGGTCAGATATGGACATCTATATGGCTTATGAAGCATCAGAAGGAGTCTATAAGAATGTATAGAAAGCCCAAAATCGAGGATTCTTTGGCCAGAAAGATGTTCCTTGGGTCAAATATGGACTTCTGTATGGCTGACGTAACATCAGAAAAAGTCAACGAGTATACATGGAAAGGTCAAGTTTTGATTTCTCCTTGGCCAGAAAAAAATTCAGTATGTCAAATATGGACTTTTGTCAGGATGATAAAACATCGGAAGATATCAATCTGAATGTATATAGCGTTAATCTTTGTGGACTCTTTGGCCAGAAATATGTTCAGGAGGTCAAAAGGGGACCTCTGAATAGCTGATTTATCATCAGAAGCAGTCTATAATTTTATATAGTTTGAAAAATTTGAGGACCCTTTGATCAGAAATAAGTTCAAAAGGTTAGATGTGGATATCTATATGGCATATGTATCATTTAGAAGGAGTCTATGAGTATGTATAGAAAGTCCAAGATCGAGGACTCTTTGACCATAAATATATTCAAGATGTCAAAAGGGGACCTCTGTATAACTGAGTTATCATCAGAAGCAGTCTATAATTTTATATAGTTTGAAAAATTTTGAGGACCCTTTGATCAGAAATAAGTTCAAAAGGTCAGATGTGGATATCTATATGGCTTATGAAGCATCAGAAGGAGTCTATGAGTATGTATAGAAGGTCCAAGATCGAGGACTCTTTGACCATAAATATGTTCAGGATGTCAAAAGGGGACCTCTGTATAGCTGATTTATCATCAGAAGCAGTCTATAATTTTATATAGTTTGAAAAATTTTGAGGACACTTTGACCAGAAAAAAGTTCAAAAGGTCAGCTATGGACATCTATATGGCTTATGAAGCATCAGAAGGAGTCTATGAGTATGTATAGAAAGCCCAAAATCGAGGACTCTTTGGTCAGAAATATGTTCAGTAGGCCAAAAGGGGACCTCTGAATAGCTGATTTATCATCAGAAGCAGTCTATAATTTTATATAGTTTGAAAAATTTTGAGGACACTTTGACCAGAAAAAAGTTCAAAAGGTCAGCTATGGACATCTATATGGCTTATGAAGCATCAGAAGGAGTCTATGAGTATGTATAGAAAGCCCAAAATCGAGGACTCTTTGGCCAGAAATATGTTCAGTAGGCCAAAAGGGGACCTCTGAATAGCTGATATATCATCAGAAAGAGTCAATAACTTTATATTGTTTAAAAATTTTGAGGACCCTTTGATCAGAAATAAGTTCAAAAGGTCAGATATGGACATCTATATGGCTTAAGAAGCATCAGAAGGAGTCTATGAGTATGTATAGAAAGCCCAAAATCGAGGATTCTTTGGCCAGAAAGATGTTCCTTGGGTCAAATATGGACTTCTGTATGGCTGACGTAACATCAGAAAGAGTCAACGAGTATATATGGAAAGGTCAAGTTTTGATTTCTCCTTGGCCAGAAAAAAATTCAGTATGTCAAATATGGACTTTTGTCAGGATGATAAAACATCGGAAGATATCAATCTGAATGTATATAGCGTTAATCTTTGTGGACTCTTTGGCCAGAAATATGTTCAGGAGGTCAAAAGGGGACCTCTGAATAGCTGATTTATCATCAGAAGCAGTCTATAATTTTATATAGTTTGAAAATTTTTGAGGACCCTTTGGCCAGAAAAAAGTTCAAAAGGTCAGATATGGACATCTATATGGCTTATGAAGCATCAGAAGGAGTCTATGAGTATGTATAGAAGGTCCAAGATCGAGGACTCTTTGACCATAAATATGTTCAGGATGTCAAAAGGGGACCTCTGTATAGCTGATTTATCATCAGAAGCAGTCTATAATTTTATATAGTTTGAAAAATTTTGAGGACACTTTGACCAGAAAAAAGTTCAAAAGGTCAGCTATGGACATCTATATGGCTTATGAAGCATCAGAAGGAGTCTATGAGTATGTATAGAAAGCCCAAAATCGAGGACTCTTTGGTCAGAAATATGTTCAGTAGGCCAAAAGGGGACCTCTGAATAGCTGATTTATCATCAGAAGCATTCTATAATTTTATATAGTTTGAAAAATTTTGAGGACACTTTGACCAGAAAAAAGTTCAAAAGGTCAGATATGGACATCTATATGGCTTATGAAGCATCAGAAGGAGTCTATGAGTATGTATAGAAAGCCCAAAATCGAGGACTCTTTGGCCAGAAATATGTTCAGTAGGCCAAAAGGGGACCTCTGAATAGCTGATTTATCATCAGAAAGAGTCAATAACTTTATATTGTTTAAAAATTTTGAGGACCCTTTGATCAGAAATAAGTTCAAAAGGTCAGATATGGACATCTATATGGCTTAAGAAGCATCAGAAGGAGTCTATGAGTATGTATAGAAAGCCCAAAATCGAGGATTCTTTGGCCAGAAAGATGTTCCTTGGGTCAAATATGGACTTCTGTATGGCTGACGTAACATCAGAAAGAGTCAACGAGTATATATGGAAAGGTCAAGTTTTGATTTCTCCTTGGCCAGAAAAAAATTCAGTATGTCAAATATGGACTTTTGTCAGGATGATAAAACATCGGAAGATATCAATCTGAATGTATAGCGTTAATCTTTGTGGACTCTTTGGCCAGAAATATGTTCAGGAGGTCAAAAGGGGACCTCTGAATAGCTGATTTATCATCAGAAGCAGTCTATAATTTTACATAGTTTGAAAAATTTTGAGGACCCTTTGATCCGAAATAAGTTCAAAAGGTCAGATATGTATATCTATATGGCTAATGTAGCATTAGAAGGAGTCTATGAGTATGTATAGAAAACATAGCAATGCTATGTATTGCAATGCAAAGCAACATGTTATATCACTTTAATGAACATTTGAAGGAGATAATTGGTGTGCAATGCAATGCAATGCAAAAAGTGCATAGCTTATATGTTATTCTTCAATGCACAATGTTAGATCGTTTGTGCAATGCAATGCAACATGTTATCTCTTTAATGAAAATGGGAAGGAGTTAAATATTATGTGCAATGCAATGCAATGCAAAAAGTGCATGGTCTATGTTACTCTTCAATACACAACGTTCGATCGTTTGTGAAATGCAATGCAAAATGTTATCTCTTTAATCAAAATGGGAATGAGGTAGTTCTGGTGTGCAATGTTATTCTTCAGTGCACAACGTTAGATCGTTTGTGCAATGCAACAACACACAATACCATCTCTTTAATGAACATGGGAATGGTTAAGTTCTTAGTGTGCAATGTAATGCAATGCAATGCAAAAATGCTGTGTCATTATTCATTAATAAAGGAACAGTATTCTAAAGTGTTACCTGGGAATGAGTTACTACTGGTGTGTAATGCAATGCAAGAAGTGCATAGCCTATATGTTATTCTGCAATGCACAACGTTAGATCGTTAGTGCAATGCAATGCAACAGCACACATGTTATATCTTTAATGAACATGGGATTGAGTTAGTTCTGGTGTGAAATGCAATGCAATGCAATGCGAAAAGTGCATAACCCATGTTATTCTTCATTGCACAACGTTAGATCGTTTGTGCAATGCAATGCAACAACACATATGTTATATCTTTAATGAACAGGGGAATGGTTAAGTTCTAGTGTGCAATGCAAAAAGTGCATAACATATATGTTATTCTTCAGTGCACAACGTTACATCGCTAGTGCAATGCAATGCAACAACACACATATCATCTCTTTAAAGAACATGGGAATGATTTAGTTCTGGTGTGCAATGCAATGCAATGCAAAAAGTGCATAACCTATATGTTATTCTTCAGTGCACAACGTTAGAGCGTTAGTGCAAAGCAATGCAATGCAGTTGCAAAGCAATGCAACAACACACGTTATGTCTTTAATCAACATGGGAATGAGGTAGTTCTGGTGTGCAATGCAATGCAATGCAAAAAGTGAATAACATATGTTATTCTTCAGTGCACAACGTTAGATCGTTAGTGCAATGCAATGCAATGCAATGCAATGCAATGCAATGCAATGAACCAACGCAAATCAATGCAATGCAATGCAATGCAACAACACACGTTATGTTTTTAATGAACATGGGAATGATTTTGTTCTGGTGTGCAATGCAATGCAATACGTGCACAACGTTAGATCGTTAGTGCAATGCAATGCAGTGCAAAGCAGTGCAAATCAATGCAATGCAATACAATGCAATGCAACAACACACGTTTTGTCTTTAATGGACATGGGGATGATTTAGTTCTGGTTGTGCAATGCAATGCAAAAAGTGCATAACCTATATATTATTCTTCAATGCACAACGTTAGAGCGTTAGTGTAATGCAATGCAATGCAATAAAATGCAATGCAATGCAGTGCAAAGCAATGCAGTGCAAAGCAATGCAAATCAATATAGTGCAATACACTGCAATTCAAAAACACTTGTTATGTCTTTAATGAACATAGGAATGATTTAGTTCTGGTGTGCAATGCAATGCAATACGTGCACAATGTTAGATTGTTAGTGCAATGCAATGCAGTGCAAAGCAATGCAAATCAATGCAATGCAATACAATGCAATGCAACAACACACGTTTTGTCTTTAATGAACACGGGAATGATTTTGTTCTAGTGTGCAATGCAGTGCGAAAAGAGCATAACCTATATGTTATTCTTCAGTGCAAAACGTTAGATCGTTAGTGCAATGCAATGCAATGCAATAAAATGCAATACAATCCAATGTAATGCAATGCAATGCAATGCAATGCAATGCAATGCAATGCAACAACACACGTTATGTCTTTAATCAACATTTGAATGAGGTAGTTCTGGTGTGCAATGCAATGCAATGCAAAAAGTGCATAACATGTTATTCTTCAGTAAATCGTTAGTGCAATGCAATGCAAATTGAATGCAATGCAATGCAATGCAACAACACACATATCATCTCTATAATGAACTTGGGAATGATTTTGTTCTGGTGTGCAATGCACTGCGAAAAGAGCATAACTTATATGTTATTCTTCAGCGTTCGATCGTTAGTGCAATGCAATGCAGTGCAAAGCAAAGCAAAGCAATGCAATGCAATGCAATGCAATGCAATACAATGCAATGCAATGCAATGCAATGCAACAACGTACGTTATGTCTTTAATGAACATGGGAATGATTTAAATCTGGTGTGCAATGCAATGCAATACGTGCACAACGTTAGATCGTTAGTGCAATGTAATGCAGTGCAAAGAAATGCAAATCAATAAATTGTGGTATGCAATGCAATGCAATGCAAAAGTTATTCTTCAGTGCACAACGTTAGATCGTTAGTGCAATGCAATGCAATGCAATGCAGTGCAAAGCAATGCAAAGCAATGCAATGCAAAGCAATGTAAATGCAATACAATGCAATGCAATGCGTTAATGAACATGGTTAATGAACATGGGAATTATTTCGTTCTGGTGTGCAATGCAATGCAATGCAAAAAGTGCATAACCTATATGTTATTCTTCAGTGCACAACGTTAGATCGTTTGTGCAATGCAATGCAATGCAATGCACCAACAAACGTTATCTCTTTTAAGAACATGGGAAGGATTTAGTTTTGGTGTGCAATGCAATGCAGTGCAAAAAGTGCATAACCTATATGTTATTCTTCAGTGCACAACGTTAGATCGTTAGTGCAATGCAATTCAATGCAATGCAATGCAACGCATCAACACACATATCATCTCTATAATGAACATGCGAATGATTTAGTTCTGGTGTGCAATGCAATGCGAAATATGCATAACCTATAAGTTATTCTTCAGTTTACAACGTTAGATCGTTTGTGCAATGCAATTGCAACAACACATATGTTATCTCTTTAATAAACATGGGATCGAGTTAGTTCTGTTGTGCAATGCAATGCAAGTAGTGCACAGGCTATATGTTATTCTTCAATGCACAACGATAGACAGTTTGTGCAAAGCAACAAAACATATTTTATCTCTCTAATGAACATTGAGTTAGTTTTGGTGTGCAATGCAATGCAATGCAATGCACGAAGTGCACGAAGTGCATAACCTATGTTTGTTTAATGATGCTCAACGTTATATCGTTTGTGCAAAGCACATAATGTTATAACAATGAGCTTTACATAGGTACGCTTTTGACCTACTGAACATATTTCTGGCATAGAGTCCTTAAAGATGTTATATCATCCTGACAAAGGTACAAATTTGACATACAGAATTTTTTTCTGGCCAAGGAGTACTCGAAACTTGACCTTTCCATTTATAGTCGTTGACTTTTTCTGATGTTACGTCAGCCATACAGAAGTCCATATTTGACCCAAGGAACATATTTGGCCAAAGAGTCCTCGATCTTGGGCTTTCTATAAATACTCATAGACTCCTTCTGATGATTCATAAGCCATATAGATATGGACATTTTTCAAATTATGTAAAATTATAGACTGCTTCTGATGATAAATCAGCTATACAGAGATCCCCTTTTGACATCCTGAATATATTTATGGTCAAAGAGTCCTCGATCTTAGACTTTCTATACATACTCATAGACTCCTTCTAATGCTACATAAGCCATATAGATATCCATAGCTGACCTTTTGAACTTATTTGTGGTCAAAGTGTCCTCAAAATTTTTAAACAATATAAAGTTATTGACTCTTTCTGATGATAAATCAGCTATTCAGAGGTCCCCTTTTGACATCCTGAATATATTTATGGTCAAAGAGTCCTCGATCTTGGACTTTCTATACATACTCATAGACTCCTTCTGATACTTCATAAGCTATATCCATATCTGATCTTTTGAACTTATTTCTGATCAAAGGGTCCTCAAAAGATTTTAAACTATATAAAGTAATTGACTCTTTTTGATGATAATTCAGCTATTCAGAGGTCCCCTTTTGACATCCTGAATATATTTATGGTCAAAGAGTCCACAATCTTGTTTTTTCTATACATACTCATAGACTCCTTCTAATGCTACATAGCTGACCTTTTGAACTTATTTCTGGTCAAAGGGTCCTCAAAAGTTTTTAAACTATATAAAGTTATTGACTCTTTCTGATGATAAATCAGCTATACAGAGGTCCCCTTTTGGCCTACTGAACATATTTATGGCCAAAGAGTCCTCGATTTTGGGCTTTCTATACATACTCATAGACTCCTTCTGATGCTTCATTACCCTTATAGATATCCATTTCTGACCTTTTGAACTAATTTCTGGTCAAAGTGTCCTCAAAATTTTTCAAATTATGTAAAATTATAGACTGCTTCTGATGATAACTCAGTTATACAGAGGTCCCCTTTTGACATCCTGAATATATTTATGGTCAAAGAGTCCTCGATCTTGGACTTTCTATATATACTCATAGACTCCTTCTAATGCTACATAAGCCACATAGATATCCATAGCTGACCTTTTGAGCTTATTTCTGATCAAAGGGTCCTCAAAAGTTTTTAAACTATATAAAGTTTTTGACTCTTTCTGATGATAAATCAGCTATTCAGAGGTCCCCTTTTGATCTACTGAACATATTTCTGGCCAAAGAGTCTTAAAAGATTAACGCTATACATTCAAATATATATCTTCCGATGTTTTATTATCCTGACAAAAGTCCATATTTTTCTCTGGACAAAAAGTACTCAAAACCTGACCTTTCCATATAGACTCGTTGACTCTTTCTGATGTTACGTCAGCCATATAGAAGTCCATATTTGACCCAAGGAACATATTTCTGGCCAAAGAGTCCTCGATTTTGGGCTTTCTTTACATACTCATAGACTCCTTCTGATGCTTCATAAGCCATATAGATGTCCATATCTGACCTTTTGTACTTATTTCTGATCAAAGGGTCCTCAAAAGTTTTTAAACTATATAAAGCTATTGACTCTTTCTGATGATAAAATTCAGAGGTCCCCTTTTGACATCCTGAATATATTTATGGTCAAAGAGTCCTCGATCTTGGACTTTCTATACATACTCATAAACTCCTTCTAATGCTTCTTAAGCCATATAGTTATCCATAGCAGACCTTTTGAACTTATTTCTGATCAAAGGGTCCTCAAAAGTTTTTAAACTATATAAAGTTATTGACTCTTTCTGATGATAAATCAGCTATTCAGAGGTCCCCTTTTGGCCTACTGAACATATTTATGGCCAAAGAGTCCTCGATTTTTTTGTTCTTTCTATGCATACTCCTTCTGATGCTTCATAAGCCATATAGATGTCCACATCTGACCTTTTGAACTTATTTCTGGTCAAAGTGTCCTCAAAATTTTTCAAACTATATAGAAATTATAGACTGCTTCTGATGATAAATCAGCTATACAGAGGTCCCCTTTTGACATTCTGAATATATTTATGGCCAAAGAGTCCTAAAAGATTAACACTATACATTCAGATATACATCTTCCAATGTTTTATCATTATGACAAAAGTCCACATTTGACAAACTGAATTTTTTTCTGGCCAAGTATTCAAAACGTGACCTTTCCATATAGACTCGTTGACTCTTTCTGATGTTACGTCAGCCATACAGAAGTCCATATTTGACCCAAGGAACATATTTCTGGCCAAAGAGTCCACGATATTGGACTTTCTATACATACTCATAGACTCCTCCTACATAAGCCATATAGATATCCATAGCTGACCTTTTGAACTTATTTGTGGTCAAAGTGTCCTCAAAATTTTTAAACAATATAAAGTTATTGACTCTTTCTGATGATAAATCAGCTATTCAGAGGTCCCCTTTTGACATCCTGAATATATTTATGGTCAAAGAGTCCTCGATCTTGGACTTTCTATACATACTCATAGACTGCTTCTGATACTTCATAAGCTATATCCATATCTGATCTTTTGAACTTATTTCTGATCAAAGGGTCCTCAAAAGATTTTAAACTATATAAAGTTATTGACTCTTTCTGATGATAAATCAGCTATACAGAGGTCCCCTTTTGGCCTACTGAACATATTTATGGCCAAAGAGTCCTCGATTTTGGGCTTTCTATACATACTCATAGACTCCTTCTGATGCTTCATTACCCTTATAGATATCCATTTCTGACCTTTTGAACTAATTTCTGGTCAAAGTGTCCTCAAAATTTTTCAAATTATGTAAAATTATAGACTGCTTCTGATGATAACTCAGTTATACAGAGGTCCCCTTTTGACATCCTGAATATATTTATGGTCAAAGAGTCCTCGATCTTGGACTTTCTATATATACTCATAGACTCCTTCTAATGCTACATAAGCCACATAGATATCCATAGCTGACCTTTTGAGCTTATTTCTGATCAAAGGGTCCTCAAAAGTTTTTAAACTATATAAAGTTTTTGACTCTTTCTGATGATAAATCAGCTATTCAGAGGTCCCCTTTTGATCTACTGAACATATTTCTGGCCAAAGAGTCCTAAAAGATTAACGCTATACATTCAAATATATATCTTCCGATGTTTTATTATCCTGACAAAAGTCCATATTTTTTTCTGGACAAAAAGTACTCAAAACCTGACCTTTCCATATATACTCGTTGACTCTTTCTGATGTTACGTCAGCCATATAGAAGTCCATATTTGACCCAAGGAACATATTTCTGGCCAAAGAGTCCACGATATTGGACTTTCTATACATACTCATAAACTCCTTCTAATGCTTCTTAAGCCATATAGTTATCCATAGCAGACCTTTTGAACTTATTTCTGATCAAAGGGTCCTCAAAAGTTTTTAAACTATATAAAGTTATTGACTCTTTCTGATGATAAATCAGCTATTCAGAGGTCCCCTTTTGGCCTACTGAACATATTTATGGCCAAAGAGTCCTCGATTTTTTTGTTCTTTCTATGCATACTCCTTCTGATGCTTCATAAGCCATATAGATGTCCACATCTGACCTTTTGAACTTATTTCTGGTCAAAGTGTCCTCAAAATTTTTCAAACTATATAGAAATTATAGACTGCTTCTGATGATAAATCAGCTATACAGAGGTCCCCTTTTGACATTCTAAATATATATTTATGGCCAAAGAGTCCTAAAAGATTAACACTATACATTCAGATATACATCTTCCGATGTTTTATCATTATGACAAAAGTCCACATTTGACAAACTGAATTTTTTTCTGGCCAAGTATTCAAAACGTGACCTTTCCATATAGACTCGTTGACTCTTTCTGATGTTACGTCAGCCATACAGAAGTCCATATTTGACCCAAGGAACATATTTCTGGCCAAAGAGTCCACGATATTGGACTTTCTATACATACTCATAGACTCCTTCTAATGCTACATAAGCCATATAGATATCCATATCTGACCTTTTGAACTTATTTCTGATCAAAGGGTCCTCAAAATTTTTCAAACTATATAAAATTATAGACTGCTTCTGATGATAAATCAGCTATACAGAGGTCCCCTTTTGACAACCTGAATGTATTTATGGTCAAAGAGTCCTCGATCTTGGACTTTATATAGCCTACCAGTGGCGATTTCTTTAAGACTGCAAGGGAAGCTCGGCTTCCCCTATGTCAAAAAATGAATGGTCAAATATGTACTATTGTATTAACATTTTATTGACTAAAATGCGTTAGAAAACGTTCATCTCAAAGACGAGTTCGTTCAGAATCAGTTACAGGTCGGCTGACTCGATTTCCTTCTCATACATTCCCGTAGCGTCACAGTGCATTTCCCTGTTGAAGCCCAGCGTCCGTTGACTTCTATGGGGCTGCTTCGAACAGTTTTTTTCAGCGCTTCGAAACTAGACGTTCATTGGATAAATGCTGCGATTATGTCCCGCCCACGGACGCTCAGCGTCTCTGGGAGTGAATGGGGAGTGGGCTGGCCCGGACTCCGGGCTTCCGCGTGATGATTGGAGGGTCTGTCGAAAGGTTGCGTATCCTTTTGATTGACAGCGATTTCATACAATAAAAAGTCGCTGATATTGAAGCTGTTCGAGCTCAGTCCCATCGCGTATTTTTAAAAAGACAAACTGCTGCAACCTATTTCTTGGTATTTGCTTGTCGAAATTGCTAGCCAATTTTTATAATGCATTTCACACAATTATACATTTATACCTTTATTATATTATTACTTATTATATTTTTTATATTATTATTATTAGTAATAATTCAAAAATTATTATTAAAATAATTAAAAATATACATTATTAGTAGCATTATTATTATACTTTATTATATTATTATTTATACCTTTATTATATTATTACATACATTTTTCACAGAGCATTTTCTTGAAAAGGAATGTAGAATTTACGTATAAATAAATGAATTATTTTTATGATGTAGGCCAAAAATGAGCTTCCCCTCTTTGAAAGACCAGCAGCCGCCACTGTTATATACATACTCATAGACTCCTTCTGATGCTTCATAAGCTATATCCATATCTGATCTTTTGAACTTATTTCTGATCAAAGGGTCCTCAAAAGATTTTAAACTATAAAAAGTAATTGACTCTTTCTAATGATAGATCAGCTATTCAGAGGTCCCCTTTTGGCCTACTGAACATATTTATGGTCAAAGAGTCCTCGATCTTGAACTTTCTATACATACTCATAGACTCCTTCTAATGCTAAATAAGCCATATAGATATCCATAGCTGACCTTTTGAACTTATTTCTGATCAAAGGGTCCTCAAAAGTTTTTAAACTATATAAAGTTTTTGACTCTTTCTGATGATAAATCAGCTATTCAGAGGTCCCCTTTTGACCTACTGAACATATTTATGGCCAAAGAGTCCACAAAGATTAACACTATACATTCAGATTGATATCTTCGGATGTTTTATCATCCTGACAAAAGTCCATATTTGACATACTGAATTTTTTTCTGGCCAAGGAGTACTCAAAACTTGACCTTTCCATATATACTCGTTGACTCTTTCTGATGTTACGTCAGCCATACAGAAGTCCATATTTGACCCAAGGAACATCTTTCTGGCCAAAGAGTCCTCAATTTTGGGCGTTCTATACATACTCATAGACTCCTTCTGATGCTTCATAAGCTATATCCATATCTGATCTTTTGAACTTATTTCTGGTCAAAGGGTCCTCAAAAGTTTTTAAACTATATAAAGTTATTGACACTTTCTGATGATAAACAGAGGTCCCCTTTTGGCCTACTGAACATATTTATCGCCAAAGAGTCCTCGATTTTGGGCTTTCTATACATACTCATAGACTCCTTCTGATACTTCATAACCCTTATAGATATCCATTTCTGACCTTTTGAACTAATTTCTGGTCAAAGTGTCCTCAAAATTTTTCTAATTATGTAAAATTATAGACTGCTTCTGATGATAAATCAGCTATACAGAGGTCCCCTTTTGACTTCCTGAATATATTTATGGTCAAAGAGTCCTCGATCTTTGACTTTCTATACATACTCATGCATACTCCTTCATATGCATACTCCTTCTACTGCTACATAAGCCATATAGATTTCTGATCAAAGGGTCACTTATTTCTGATCAAAGGGTCCTCAAAAGTTTTTAAACTATTTAAAGTTTTTGACTCTTTCTGATGATAAATCAGCTATTCAGAGGTCCCCTTTTGATCTACTGAACATATTTTTTTTTGCCAAAGAGTATATGGCCAGAAATATGTTCAGTAGGTCAAAAGGGGACTTCTGAATAGCTGATTTATCATCAGAAGCAGTCTATAATTTTATATAGTTTGAAAAATTTTGAGGACACTTTGACCAGAAATCAGTTCAAAAGGTCAGATATGGATAACTATATGGCTTAAGAAGCATCAGAAGTAATCTATGAGTATGTATAGAAAGGCCAAAATCGAGGACTCTTTGGCCAGAAATTTGTTCAGTAGGCCAAAAGGGGACCTCTGAATAGCTGATTTATCATCAGAAAGAGTCAATAACTTTATGTAGTTTAAAAACTTTTGAGGACCCTTTGATCAGAAATAAGTTCAAAAGGTCAGATATGGATATCTATAGGGCTTATGAAGCATCAGAAGGAGTCTATGAGTATGTATAGAAAGTCCAAGATCGAGGACTCTTTGGCCAGAAATATGTTCCTTGGGTCAAATATGGACTTCTGTATGGCTGACGTATAAAAGAGTCAACGAGTATATATGGAAAGGTCAAGTTTTGAGTACTCCTTGGCTAGAAACATTTTTCAGTATGTCAAATATGGACTTTTGTCAGGATGAAAAAACATCGGAAGATGTATATCTGAATGTATAGCGTTAATCTTTGTGGACTCTTTGGCCAGAAATATGTTCAGGAGGTCAAAAGGGGACCTCTGAATAGCTGATTTATCATCAGAAGCAGTCTATAATTTTACATAGTTTGAAAAATTTTGAGGACCCTTTGATCAGAAATAAGTTCAAAAGGTCAGATGTGGATATCTATATAGCTTATGTAGCATTAGAAGGAGTCTATGAGTATGTATAGAAAGTCCAAGATCGAGGACTCTTTGACCATAAATATATTCTGGATGTCAAAAGGGGACCTCTGAATAGCTGATTTATCATCAGAAGCAGTGTATAATTTTATATAGTTTGAAAAATTTTGAGGACACTTTGACCAGAAAAAAGTTCAAAAGGTCAGATATGGACATCTATATGGCTTATGAAGCATCAGAAGGAGTCTATGAGTATGTATAGAAAGCCCAAAATCGATGACTCTTTGGCCAGAAATTTGTTCAGTAGGCCAAAAGGGGACCTCTGAATAGCTGATTTGTCATCAGAAAGAGTCAATAACTTTATTTTGTTTAAAAATTTTGAGGACCCGTTGATCAGAAAAAAATTCAGTATGTCAAATATGGACTTTTGTCAGGATGATAAAACATCGGAAGATATCAATCTGAATGTATAGCGTTAATCTTTGTGGACTCTTTGGCCAGAAATATGTTCAGGAGGTCAAAAGGGGACCTCTGTATAGCTGAGTTATCATCAGAAGCAGTCTATAATTTTATATAGTTTGAAAAATTTTGTGGACCCTTTGATCAGAAATAAGTTCAAAAGGTCAGATGTGGATATCTATATGGCATATGTAGCATTAGAAGGAGTCTATGAGTATGTATAGAAAGTCCAAGACTGAAGACTCTTTGACCATAAATATATTCAGGATGTCAAAAGGGGACCTCTGTATAGCTGATTTATCATCAGAAGCAGTCTATAATTTTATATAGTTTGAAAAATTTTGAGGACACTTTGGCCAGAAAAAAGTTCAAAAGGTCAGATATGGACATCTATATGGCTTATGAAGCATCAGAAGGAGTCTATGAGTATGTATAGAAAGTCCAAAATCGAGGACTCATTGGCCAGAAAAATGTTCAGTAGGCCAAAAGGGGACCTCTGAATAGCTGATTTATCATCAGAAAGAATCAATAACTTTATATTGTTTAAAAATGTTGAGGACCCTTTGATCAGAAATAAGTTCAAAAGGTCAGATGTGAATATCTATATGGCATATGTAGCATTAGAAGGAGTCTATGAGTATGTATAGAAAGTCCAAGATCGAGGACTCTTTGACCATAAATATATTCAGGATGTCAAAAGGGGACCTCTGTATAGCTGAGTTATCATCAGAAGCAGTCTATAATTTTATATAGTTTGAAAAATTTTGAGGACACTTTGACCAGAAAAAAGTTCAAAAGGTCAGATATGGACATCTATATGGCTAATGAAGCCTCAGAAGGAGTCTATGAGTATGTATAGAAAGTCCAAGATCGAGGACTCTTTGACCATAAATATATTCAGGATGTCAAAAGGGGACCTCTGTATAGCTGAGTTATCATCAGAAGCAGTCTATAATTTTATATAGTTTGAAGAATTTTGAGGACACTTTGACCAGAAAAAAGTTCAAAAGGTCAGATATGAACATCTATATGGCTTATGAAGCATCAGAAGGAGTCTATGAGTATGTATAGAAAGTCCAAGATCGAGGACTCTTTGGCCAGAAATATGTTCAGGAGGTCAAAAGGGGACCTCTGAATAGCTGATTTATCATAAGAAGCAGTCTATAATTTTATATAGTTTGAAAAATTTTGAGGACCCTTTGATCAGAAATAAGTTCAAAAGGTCAGATGTGGATATCTATATAGCTTATGAAGCATCAGAAGGAGTCTATAAGAATGTATAGAAAGCCCAAAATCGAGGATTCTTTGGCCAGAAAGATGTTCCTTGGGTCAAATATGGACTTCTGTATGGCTGACGTAACATCAGAAAGAGTCAACGAGTATACATGGAAAGGTCAAGTTTTGATTTCTCCTTGGCCAGAAAAAAATTCAGTATGTCAAATATGGACTTCTGTCAGGATGATAAAACATCGGAAGATATCAATCTGAATGTATAGCGTTAATCTTTGTGGACTCTTTGGCCAGAAATATGTTCAGGAGGTCAAAAGGGGACCTCTGAATAGCTGATTTATCATCAGAAGCAGTCTATAATTTTATATAGTTTGAAAAATTTGAGGACCCTTTGATCAGAAATAAGTTCAAAAGGTCAGATGTGGATATCTATATGGCTTATGAAGCATCAGAAGGAGTCTATGAGTATGTATAGAAGGTCCAAGATCGAGGACTCTTTGACCATAAATATGTTCAGGATGTCAAAAGGGGACCTCTGTATAGCTGATTTATCATCAGAAGCAGTCTATAATTTTATATAGTTTGAAAAATTTTGAGGACACTTTGACCAGAAAAAAGTTCAAAAGGTCAGCTATGGACATCTATATGGCTTATGAAGCATCAGAAGGAGTCTATGAGTATGTATAGAAAGCCCAAAATCGAGGACTCTTTGGCCAGAAATATGTTCAGTAGGCCAAAAGGGGACCTCTGAATAGCTGATTTATCATCAGAAGCAGTCTATAATTTTATATAGTTTGAAAAATTTTGAGGACACTTTGACCAGAAAAAAGTTCAAAAGGTCAGCTATGGACATCTATATGGCTTATGAAGCATCAGAAGGAGTCTATGAGTATGTATAGAAAGTCCAAAATCAAGGACTCTTTGGCCAGAAATATGTTCAGTAGGCCAAAAGGGGACCTCTGAATAGCTGATTTATCATCAGAAAGAGTCAATAACTTTATATTGTTTAAAAATTTTGAGGACCCTTTGATCAGAAATAAGTTCAAAAGGTCAGATATGGACATCTATATGGCTTAAGAAGCATCAGAAGGAGTCTATGAGTATGTATAGAAAGCCCAAAATCGAGGATTCTTTGGCCAGAAAGATGTTCCTTGGGTCAAATATGGACTTCTGTATGGCTGACGTAACATCAGAAAGAGTCAACGAGTATATATGGAAAGGTCAAGTTTTGATTTCTCCTTGGCCAGAAAAAAATTCAGTATGTCAATTATGGACTTTTGTCAGGATGATAAAACATCGGAAGATATCAATCTGAATGTATATAGCGTTAATCTTTGTGGACTCTTTGGCCAGAAATATGTTCAGGAGGTCAAAAGGGGACCTCTGAATAGCTGATTTATCATCAGAAGCAGTCTATAATTTTATATAGTTTGAAAAATTTGAGGACCCTTTGATCAGAAATAAGTTCAAAAGGTTAGATGTGGATATCTATATGGCATATGTATCATTTAGAAGGAGTCTATGAGTATGTATAGAAAGTCCAAGATCGAGGACTCTTTGACCACAAATATATTCAAGATGTCAAAAGGGGACCTCTGTATAACTGAGTTATCATCAGAAGCAGTCTATAATTTTATATAGTTTGAAAAATTTTGAGGACCCTTTGATCAGAAATAAGTTCAAAAGGTCAGATGTGGATATCTATATGGCTTATGAAGCATCAGAAGGAGTCTATGAGTATGTATAGAAGGTCCAAGATCGAGGACTCTTTGACCATAAATATGTTCAGGATGTCAAAAGGGGACCTCTGTATAGCTGATTTATCATCAGAAGCAGTCTATAATTTTATATAGTTTGAAAAATTTTGAGGACACTTTGACCAGAAAAAAGTTCAAAAGGTCAGCTATGGACATCTATATGGCTTATGAAGCATCAGAAGGAGTCTATGAGTATGTATAGAAAGCCCAAAATCGAGGACTCTTTGGTCAGAAATATGTTCAGTAGGCCAAAAGGGGACCTCTGAATAGCTGATTTATCATCAGAAGCAGTCTATAATTTTATATAGTTTGAAAAATTTTGAGGACACTTTGACCAGAAAAAAGTTCAAAAGGTCAGCTATGGACATCTATATGGCTTATGAAGCATCAGAAGGAGTCTATGAGTATGTATAGAAAGCCCAAAATCGAGGACTCTTTGGCCAGAAATATGTTCAGTAGGCCAAAAGGGGACCTCTGAATAGCTGATTTATCATCAGAAAGAGTCAATAACTTTATATTGTTTAAAAATTTTGAGGACCCTTTGATCAGAAATAAGTTCAAAAGGTCAGATATGGACATCTATATGGCTTAAGAAGCATCAGAAGGAGTCTATGAGTATGTATAGAAAGCCCAAAATCGAGGATTCTTTGGCCAGAAAGATGTTCCTTGGGTCAAATATGGACTTCTGTATGGCTGACGTAACATCAGAAAGAGTCAACGAGTATATGGAAAGGTCAAGTTTTGATTTCTCCTTGGCCAGAAAAAAATTCAGTATGTCAAATATGGACTTTTGTCAGGATGATAAAACATCGGAAGATATCAATCTGAATGTATAGCGTTAATCTTTGTGGACTCTTTGGCCAGAAATATGTTCAGGAGGTCAAAAGGGGACCTCTGAATAGCTGATTTATCATCAGAAGCAGTCTATAATTTTACATAGTTTGAAAATTTTTGAGGACCCTTTGATCCGAAATAAGTTCAAAAGGTCAGATATATGATATCTATATGGCTAATGTAGCATTAGAAGGAGTCTATGAGTATGTATAGAAAACATAGCAATGCTATGTATTGCAATGCAAAGCAACATGTTATATCTCTTTAATGAACATTTGAAGGAGATAATTGGTGTGCAATATAATGCAATGCAATGCAAAAAGTGCATAGCTTATATGTTATTCTTCAATGCACAATGTTAGATCGTTTGTGCAATGCAATGCAACATGTTATCTCTTTAATGAAAATGGGAAGGAGTTAAATATTATGTGCAATGCAATGCAATGCAAAAAGTGCATGGTCTATGTTACTCTTCAATACACAACGTTCGATCGTTTGTGAAATGCAATGCAAAATGTTATCTCTTTAATCAAAATGGGAATGAGGTAGTTCTGGTGTGCAATGTTATTCTTCAGTGCACAACGTTAGATCGTTTGTGCAATGCAACAACACACAATACCATCTCTTTAATGAACATGGGAATGGTTAAGTTCTTAGTGTGCAATGTAATGCAATGCAATGCAAAAATGCTGTGTCATTATTCATTAATAAAGGAACAGTATTCTAAAGTGTTACCTGGGAATGAGTTACTACTGGTGTGTAATGCAATGCAAGAAGTGCATAGCCTATATGTTATTCTGCAATGCACAACGTTAGATCGTTAGTGCAATGCAATGCAACAGCACACATGTTATATCTTTAATGAACATGGGATTGAGTTAGTTCTGGTGTGAAATGCAATGCAATGCAATGCGAAAAGTGCATAACCCATGTTATTCTTCATTGCACAACGTTAGATCGTTTGTGCAATGCAATGCAACAACACATATGTTATATCTTTAATGAACAGGGGAATGGTTAAGTTCTAGTGTGCAATGCAAAAAGTGCATAACATATATGTTATTCTTCAGTGCACAACGTTACATCGCTAGTGCAATGCAATGCAACAACACACATATCATCTCTTTAAAGAACATGGGAATGATTTAGTTCTGGTGTGCAATGCAATGCAATGCAAAAAGTGCATAACCTATATGTTATTCTTCAGTGCACAACGTTAGAGCGTTAGTGCAAAGCAATGCAATGCAGTTGCAAAGCAATGCAACAACACACGTTATGTCTTTAATCAACATGGGAATGAGGTAGTTCTGGTGTGCAATGCAATGCAATGCAAAAAGTGAATAACATATGTTATTCTTCAGTGCACAACGTTAGATCGTTAGTGCAATGCAATGCAATGCAATGCAATGCAATGAACCAACGCAAATCAATGCAATGCAATGCAATGCAACAACACACGTTATGTCTTTAATGAACATGGGAATGATTTTGTTCTGGTGTGCAATGCAATGCAATACGTGCACAACGTTAGATCGTTAGTGCAATGCAATGCAGTGCAAAGCAGTGCAAATCAATGCAATGCAATACAATGCAATGCAACAACACACGTTTTGTCTTTAATGGACATGGGGATGATTTAGTTCTGGTTGTGCAATGCAATGCAAAAAGTGCATAACCTATATATTATTCTTCAATGCACAACGTTAGAGCGTTAGTGTAATGCAATGCAATGCAATAAAATGCAATGCAATGCAGTGCAAAGCAATGCAATGCAAATGCAATGCAATGCAATGCAATGCAATGCAATGCAATGCAATGCAATGAAATGCAATGCAATGCAATGCAATGCAATGCAATGCAATGCAGTGCAAAGCAATGCAAATCAATATAGTGCAATACACTGCAATTCAAAAACACTTGTTATGTCTTTAATGAACATAGGAATGATTTAGTTCTGGTGTGCAATGCAATGCAATACGTGCAAAATGTTAGATTGTTAGTGCAATGCAATGCAGTGCAAAGCAATGCAAATCAATGCAATGCAATACAATGCAATGCAACAACACACGTTTTGTCTTTAATGAACACGGGAATGATTTTGTTCTAGTGTGCAATGCAGTGCGAAAAGAGCATAACCTATGTTATTCTTCAGTGCACAACGTTAGATCGTTAGTGCAATGCAATGCAATGCAATAAAATGCAATACAATCCAATGTAATGCAATGCAATGCAATGCAATGCAATGCAATGCAACAACACACGTTATGTCTTTAATCAACATTTGAATGAGGTAGTTCTGGTGTGCAATGCAATGCAATGCAAAAAGTGCATAACATGTTATTCTTCAGTAAATCGTTAGTGCAATGCAATGCAAATTGAATGCAATGCAATGCAATGCAACAACACACATATCATCTCTATAATGAACTTGGGAATGATTTTGTTCTGGTGTGCAATGCAATGCGAAAAGAGCATAACTTATATGTTATTCTTCAGCGTTCGATCGTTAGTGCAATGCAATGCAGTGCAAAGCAAAGCAAAGCAAAGCAAAGCAAAGCAATGCAATGCAATGCAATGCAATGCAATGCAATACAATGCAATGCAATGCAATGCAATGCAACAACGTACGTTATGTCTTTAATGAACATGGGAATGATTTAGTTCTGGTGTGCAATGCAATGCAATACGTGCACAACGTTAGATCGTTAGTGCAATGTAATGCAGTGCAAAGAAATGCAAATCAATAAATTGTGGTATGCAATGCAATGCAATGCAAAAGTTATTCTTCAGTGCACAACGTTAGATCGTTAGTGCAATGCAATGCAATGAAGTGCAAAGCAATGCAAAGCAATGCAAAGCAATGCAAAGCAATGCAAAGCAATGCAAAGCAATGCAAAGCAATGCAAAGCAATGCAAAGCAATGCAAAGCAATGCAATGCAAAGCAAAGCAATGCAAAGCAATGCAAAGCAATGCAAAGCAATGCAAAGCAATGCAATGCAAAGCAATGTAAATGCAATACAATGCAATGCAATGCAACAACACACGTTAATGAACATGGGAATTATTTCGTTCTGGTGTGCAATGCAATGCAATGCAATGCAAAAAGTGCATAACCTATATGTTATTCTTCAGTGCACAACGTTAGATCGTTTGTGCAATGCAATGCAATGCAATGCACCAACAAACGTTATCTCTTTTAAGAACATGGGAAGGATTTAGTTTTGGTGTGCAATGCAATGCAGTGCAAAAAGTGCATAACCTATATGTTATTCTTCAGTGCACAACGTTAGATCGTTAGTGCAATGCAATTCAATGCAATGCAATGCAACGCATCAACACACATATCATCTCTATAATGAACATGCGAATGATTTAGTTCTGGTGTGCAATGCAATGCGAAATATGCATAACCTATAAGTTATTCTTCAGTTTACAACGTTAGATCGTTTGTGCAATGCAATTGCAACAACACATATGTTATCTCTTTAATAAACATGGGATCGAGTTAGTTCTGTTGTGCAATGCAATGCAAGTAGTGCACAGGCTATATGTTATTCTTCAATGCACAACGATAGACAGTTTGTGCAAAGCAACAAAACATATTTTATCTCTCTAATGAACATTGAGTTAGTTTTGGTGTGCAATGCAATGCAATGCAATGCACGAAGTGCACGAAGTGCATAACCTATGTTTGTTTAATGATGCTCAACGTTATATCGTTTGTGCAAAGCACATAATGTTATAACAATGAGCTTTACATAGGTACGCTTTTGACCTACTGAACATATTTCTGGCATAGAGTCCTTAAAGATGTTATATCATCCTGACAAAGGTACAAATTTGACATACAGAATTTTTTTCTGGCCAAGGAGTACTCGAAACTTGACCTTTCCATTTATAGTCGTTGACTTTTTCTGATGCTACGTCAGCCATACAGAAGTCCATATTTGACCCAAGGAACATATTTGGCCAAAGACTCCTCGATCTTGGGCTTTCTATAAATACTCATAGACTCCTTCTGATGATTCATAAGCCATATAGATATGGACATTTTTCAAATTATGTAAAATTATAGACTGCTTCTGATGATAAATCAGCTATACAGAGATCCCCTTTTGACATCCTGAATATATTTATGGTCAAAGAGTCCTCGATCTTAGACTTTCTATACATACTCATAGACTCCTTCTAATGCTACATAAGCCATATAGATATCCATAGCTGACCTTTTGAACTTATTTGTGGTCAAAGTGTCCTCAAAATTTTTAAACAATATAAAGTTATTGACTCTTTCTGATGATAAATCAGCTATTCAGAGGTCCCCTTTTGACATCCTGAATATATTTATGGTCAAAGAGTCCTCGATCTTGGACTTTCTATACATACTCATAGACTCCTTCTGATGCTTCATTACCCTTATAGATATCCATTTCTGACCTTTTGAACTAATTTCTGGTCAAAGTGTCCTCAAAATTTTTCAAATTATGTAAAATTATAGACTGCTTCTGATGATAACTCAGTTATACAGAGGTCCCCTTTTGACATCCTGAATATATTTATGGTCAAAGAGTCCTCGATCTTGGACTTTCTATATATACTCATAGACTCCTTCTAATGCTACATAAGCCACATAGATATCCATAGCTGACCTTTTGAGCTTATTTCTGATCAAAGGGTCCTCAAAAGTTTTTAAACTATATAAAGTTTTTGACTCTTTCTGATGATAAATCAGCTATTCAGAGGTCCCCTTTTGATCTACTGAACATATTTCTGGCCAAAGAGTCCTAAAAGATTAACGCTATACATTCAAATATATATCTTCCGATGTTTTATTATCCTGACAAAAGTCCATATTTTTTTCTGGACAAAAAGTACTCAAAACCTGACCTTTCCATATATACTCGTTGACTCTTTCTGATGTTACGTCAGCCATATAGAAGTCCATATTTGACCCAAGGAACATATTTCTGGCCAAAGAGTCCTCGATTTTGGGCTTTCTTTACATACTCATAGACTCCTTCTGATGCTTCATAAGCCATATAGATGTCCATATCTGACCTTTTGTACTTATTTCTGATCAAAGGGTCCTCAAAAGTTTTTAAACTATATAAAGCTATTGACTCTTTCTGATGATAAAATTCAGAGGTCCCCTTTTGACATCCTGAATATATTTATGGTCAAAGAGTCCTCGATCTTGGACTTTCTATACATACTCATAAACTCCTTCTAATGCTTCTTAAGCCATATAGTTATCCATAGCAGACCTTTTGAACTTATTTCTGATCAAAGGGTCCTCAAAAGTTTTTAAACTATATAAAGTTATTGACTCTTTCTGATGATAAATCAGCTATTCAGAGGTCCCCTTTTGGCCTACTGAACATATTTATGGCCAAAGAGTCCTCAATTTTTTTGTTCTTTCTATGCATACTCCTTCTGATGCTTCATAAGCCATATAGATGTCCACATCTGACCTTTTGAACTTATTTCTGGTCAAAGTGTCCTCAAAATTTTTCAAACTATATAGAAATTATAGACTGCTTCTGATGATAAATCAGCTATACAGAGGTCCCCTTTTGACATTCTAAATATATATTTATGGCCAAAGAGTCCTAAAAGATTAACACTATACATTCAGATATACATCTTCCGATGTTTTATCATTATGACAAAAGTCCACATTTGACAAACTGAATTTTTTTCTGGCCAAGTATTCAAAACGTGACCTTTCCATATAGACTCGTTGACTCTTTCTGATGTTACGTCAGCCATACAGAAGTCCATATTTGACCCAAGGAACATATTTCTGGCCAAAGAGTCCACGATATTGGACTTTCTATACATACTCATAGACTCCTTCTAATGCTACATAAGCCCTATAGATATCCATATCTGACCTTTTGAACTTATTTCTGATCAAAGGGTCCTCAAAATTTTTCAAACTATATAAAATTATAGACTGCTTCTGATGATAAATCAGCTATACAGAGGTCCCCTTTTGACAACCTGAATGTATTTATGGTCAAAGAGTCCTCGATCTTGGACTTTATATAGCCTAGTATATACATACTCATAGACTCCTTCTGATGCTTCATAAGCTATATCCATATCTGATCTTTTGAACTTATTTCTGATCAAAGGGTCCTCAAAAGATTTTAAACTATAATTGACTCTTTCTAATGATAGATCAGCTATTCAGAGGTCCCCTTTTGGCCTACTGAACATATTTATGGTCAAAGAGTCCTCGATCTTGAACTTTCTATACATACTCATAGACTCCTTCTAATGCAAAATAAGCCATATAGATATCCATAGCTGACCTTTTGAACTTATTTCTGATCAAAGGGTCCTCAAAAGTTTTTAAACTATATAAAGTTTTTGACTCTTTCTGATGATAAATCAGCTATTCAGAGGTCCCCTTTTGACCTACTGAACATATTTATGGCCAAAGAGTCCACAAAGATTAACACTATACATTCAGATTGATATCTTCGGATGTTTTATCATCCTGACAAAAGTCCATATTTGACATACTGAATTTTTTTCTGGCCAAGGAGTACTCAAAACTTGACCTTTCCATATATACTCGTTGACTCTTTCTGATGTTACGTCAGCCATACAGAAGTCCATATTTGACCCAAGGAACATCTTTCTGGCCAAAGAGTCCTCAATTTTGGGCGTTCTATACATACTCATAGACTCCTTCTGATGCTTCATAAGCTATATCCATATCTGATCTTTTGAACTTATTTCTGGTCAAAGGTTCCTCAAAAGTTTTTAAACTATATAAAGTTATTGACACTTTCTGATGATAAACAGAGGTCCCCTTTTGGCCTACTGAACATATTTATCGCCAAAGAGTCCTCGATTTTGGGCTTTCTATACATACTCATAGACTCCTTCTGATGCTTCATAACCCTTATAGATATCCATTTCTGACCTTTTGAACTAATTTCTGGTCAAAGTGTCCTCAAAATTTTTCTAATTATGTAAAATTATAGACTGCTTCTGATGATAAATCAGCTATACAGAGGTCCCCTTTTGACTTCCTGAATATATTTATGGTCAAAGAGTCCTCGATCTTTGACTTTCTATACATACTCATGCATACTCCTTCATATGCATACTCCTTCTACTGCTACATAAGCCATATAGATTTCTGATCAAAGGGTCACTTATTTCTGATCAAAGGGTCCTCAAAAGTTTTTAAACTATTTAAAGTTTTTGACTCTTTCTGATGATAAATCAGCTATTCAGAGGTCCCCTTTTGATCTACTAAACATATTTTTTTTTGCCAAGAGTATGTATAGAAAGCCCAAGATCGAGGACTCTTTGGCCAGAAATATGTTCAGTAGGTCAGAAGGGGACTTCTGAATAGCTGATTTATCATCAGAAGCAGTCTATAATTTTATATAGTTTGAAAAATTTTGAGGACACTTTGACCAGAAATCAGTTCAAAAGGTCAGATATGGATAACTATATGGCTTAAGAAGCATCAGAAGTAATCTATGAGTATGTATAGAAAGGCCAAAATCGAGGACTCTTTGGCCAGAAATTTGTTCAGTAGGCCAAAAGGGGACCTCTGAATAGCTGATTTATCATCAGAAAGAGTCAATAACTTTATGTAGTTTAAAAACTTTTGAGGACCCTTTGATCAGAAATAAGTTCAAAAGGTCAGATATGGATATCTATAGGGCTTATGAAGCATCAGAAGGAGTCTATGAGTATGTATAGAAAGTCCAAGATCGAGGACTCTTTGGCCAGAAATATGTTCCTTGGGTCAAATATGGACTTCTGTATGGCTGACGTATAAAAGAGTCAACGAGTATATATGGAAAGGTCAAGTTTTGAGTACTCCTTGGCTAGAAACATTTTTCAGTATGTCAAATATGGACTTTTGTCAGGATGAAAAAACATCGGAAGATGTATATCTGAATGTATAGCGTTAATCTTTGTGGACTCTTTGGCCAGAAATATGTTCAGGAGGTCAAAAGGGGACCTCTGAATAGCTGATTTATCATCAGAAGCAGTGTATAATTTTATATAGTTTGAAAAATTTTGAGGACACTTTGACCAGAAAAAAGTTCAAAAGGTCAGATATGGACAATTATATGGCTTATGAAGCATCAGAAGGAGTCTATGAGTATGTATAGAAAGCCCAAAATCGATGACTCTTTGGCCAGAAATTTGTTCAGTAGGCCAAAAGGGGACCTCTGAATAGCTGATTTGTCATCAGAAAGAGTCAATAACTTTATTTTGTTTAAAAATTTTGAGGACCCTTTGATCAGAAAAAAATTCAGTATGTCAAATATGGACTTTTGTCAGGATGATAAAACATCGGAAGATATCAATCTGAATGTATAGCGTTAATCTTTGTGGACTCTTTGGCCAGAAATATGTTCAGGAGGTCAAAAGGGGACCTCTGTATAGCTGAGTTATCATCAGAAGCAGTCTATAATTTTATATAGTTTGAAAAATTTTGTGGACCCTTTGATCAGAAATAAGTTCAAAAGGTCAGATGTGGATATCTATATGGCATATGTAGCATTAGAAGGAGTCTATGAGTATGTATAGAAAGTCCAAGATTGAGGACTCTTTGACCATAAATATATTCAGGATGTCAAAAGGGGACCTCTGAATAGCTGATTTATCATCAGAAGCAGTCTATAATTTTATATAGTTTGAAAAATTTTGAGGACACTTTGGCCAGAAAAAAGTTCAAAAGGTCAGATATGGACATCTATATGGCTTATGAAGCATCAGAAGGAGTCTATGAGTATGTATAGAAAGTCCAAGATCGAGGACTCATTGGCCAGAAATGTGTTCAGAAGGCCAAAAGGGGACCTCTGAATAGCTGATTTATCATCAGAAAGAATCAATAACTTTATATTGTTTAAAAATGTTGAGGACCCTTTGATCAGAAATAAGTTCAAAAGGTCAGATGTGAATATCTATATGGCATATGTAGCATTAGAAGGAGTCTATGAGTATGTATAGAAAGTCCAAGATCGAGGACTCTTTGGCCAGAAATATGTTCCTTGGGTCAAATATGGACTTCTGTATGGCTGACGTATAAAAGAGTCAACGAGTATATATGGAAAGGTCAAGTTTTGAGTACTCCTTGGCTAGAAACATTTTTCAGTATGTCAAATATGGACTTTTGTCAGGATGATAAAACATCGGAAGATATCAATCTGAATGTATAGCGTTAATCTTTGTGGACTCTTTGGCCAGAAATATGTTCAGGAGGTCAAAAGGGGACCTCTGAATAGCTGATTTATCATCAGAAGCAGTCTATAATTTTACATAGTTTGAAAAATTTTGAGGACCCTTTGATCAGAAATAAGTTCAAAAGGTCAGATGTGGATATCTATATAGCTTATGTAGCATTAGAAGGAGTCTATGAGTATGTATAGAAAGTCCAAGATCGAGGACTCTTTGGCCAGAAATTTGTTCAGTAGGCCAAAAGGGGACCTCTGAATAGCTGATTTGTCATCAGAAAGAGTCAATAACTTTATTTTGTTTAAAAATTTTGAGGACCCTTTGATCAGAAAAAAATTCAGTATGTCAAATATGGACTTTTGTCAGGATGATAAAACATCGGAAGATATCAATCTGAATGTATAGCGTTAATCTTTGTGGACTCTTTGGCCAGAAATATGTTCAGGAGGTCAAAAGGGGACCTCTGTATAGCTGAGTTATCATCAGAAGCAGTCTATAATTTTATATAGTTTGAAAAATTTTGTGGACCCTTTGATCAGAAAAAAGTTCAAAAGGTCAGATGTGGATATCTATATGGCATATGTAGCATTAGAAGGAGTCTATGAGTATGTATAGAAAGTCCAAGATTGAGGACTCTTTGACCATAAATATATTCAGGATGTCAAAAGGGGACCTCTGAATAGCTGATTTATCATCAGAAGCAGTGTATAATTTTATATAGTTTGAAAAATTTTGAGGACACTTTGACCAGAAAAAAGTTCAAAAGGTCAGATATGGACATCTATATGGCTTATGAAGCATCAGAAGGAGTCTATGAGTATGTATAGAAAGCCCAAAATCGATGACTCTTTGGCCAGAAATTTGTTCAGTAGGCCAAAAGGGGACCTCTGAATAGCTGATTTGTCATCAGAAAGAGTCAATAACTTTATTTTGTTTAAAAATTTTGAGGACCCTTTGATCAGAAAAAAATTCAGTATGTCAAATATGGACTTTTGTCAGGATGATAAAACATCGGAAGATATCAATCTGAATGTATAGCGTTAATCTTTGTGGACTCTTTGGCCAGAAATATGTTCAGGAGGTCAAAAGGGGACCTCTGTATAGCTGAGTTATCATCAGAAGCAGTCTATAATTTTATATAGTTTGAAAAATTTTGTGGACCCTTTGATCAGAAATAAGTTCAAAAGGTCAGATGTGGATATCTATATGGCATATGTAGCATTAGAAGGAGTCTATGAGTATGTATAGAAAGTCCAAGATTGAGGACTCTTTGACCATAAATATATTCAGGATGTCAAAAGGGGACCTCTGAATAGCTGATTTATCATCAGAAGCAGTCTATAATTTTATATAGTTTGAAAAATTTTGAGGACACTTTGGCCAGAAAAAAGTTCAAAAGGTCAGATATGGACATCTATATGGCTTATGAAGCATCAGAAGGAGTCTATGAGTATGTATAGAAAGTCCAAGATCGAGGACTCATTGGCCAGAAATGTGTTCAGTAGGCCAAAAGGGGACCTCTGAATAGCTGATTTATCATCAGAAAGAATCAATAACTTTATATTGTTTAAAAATGTTGAGGACCCTTTGATCAGAAATAAGTTCAAAAGGTCAGATGTGAATATCTATATGGCATATGTAGCATTAGAAGGAGTCTATGAGTATGTATAGAAAGTCCAAGATCGAGGACTCTTTGACCATAAATATATTCAGGATGTCAAAAGGGGACCTCTGTATAGCTGAGTTATCATCAGAAGCATTCTATAATTTTATATAGTTTGAAGAATTTTGAGGACACTTTGACCAGAAAAAAGTTCAAAAGGTCAGATATGGACATCTATATGGCTTATGAAGCATCAGAAGGAGTCTATGAGTATGTATAGAAAGTCCAAGATCGAGGACTCTTTGGCCAGAAATATGTTCAGGAGGTCAAAAGGGGACCTCTGAATAGCTGATTTATCATAAGAAGCAGTCTATAATTTTATATAGTTTGAAAAATTTTGAGGACCCTTTGATCAGAAATAAGTTCAAAAGGTCAGATGTGGATATCTATATAGCTTATGTAGCATTAGAAGGAGTCTATGAGTATGTATAGAAAGTCCAAGATCGAGGACTCTTTGACCATAAATATATTCAGGATGTCAAAAGGGGACCTCTGAATAGCTGATTTATCATCAGAAGCAGTCTATAATTTTATATAGTTTGAAAAATTTTGAGGACACTTTGACCAGAAAAAAGTTCAAAAGGTCAGATATGGACATCTATATGGCTTATGAAGCATCAGAAGGAGTCTATAAGAATGTATAGAAAGCCCAAAATCGAGGATTCTTTGGCCAGAAAGATGTTCCTTGGGTCAAATATGGACTTCTGTATGGCTGACGTAACATCAGAAAGAGTCAACAAGTATACATGGAAAGGTCAAGTTTTGATTTCTCCTTGGCCAGAAAAAAATTCAGTATGTCAAATATGGACTTTTGTCAGGATGATAAAACATCGGAAGATATCAATCTGAATGTATATAGCGTTAATCTTTGTGGACTCTTTGGCCAGAAATATGTTCAGGAGGTCAAAAGGGGACCTCTGAATAGCTGATTTATCATCAGAAGCAGTCTATAATTTTATATAGTTTGAAAAATTTGAGGACCCTTTGATCAGAAATAAGTTCAAAAGGTTAGATGTGGATATCTATATGGCATATGTATCATTTAGAAGGAGTCTATGAGTATGTATAGAAAGTCCAATATCGAGGACTCTTTGACCATAAATATATTCAAGATGTCAAAAGGTGACCTCTGTATAGCTGATTTATCATTAGAAGCAGTCTATAATTTTATATAGTTTGAAAAATTTTGAGGACACTTTGGCCAGAAAAAAGTTCAAAAGGTCAGATATGGACATCTATATGGCTTATGAAGCATCAGAAGGAGTCTATGAGTATGTATAGAAAGTCCAAGATCGAGGACTCATTGGCCAGAAATGTGTTCAGAAGGCCAAAAGGGGACCTCTGAATAGCTGATTTATCATCAGAAAGAATCAATAACTTTATATTGTTTAAAAATGTTGAGGACCCTTTGATCAGAAATAAGTTCAAAAGGTCAGATGTGAATATCTATATGGCATATGTAGCATTAGAAGGAGTCTATGAGTATGTATAGAAAGTCCAAGATCGAGGACTCTTTGGCCAGAAATATGTTCCTTGGGTCAAATATGGACTTCTGTATGGCTGACGTATAAAAGAGTCAACGAGTATATATGGAAAGGTCAAGTTTTGAGTACTCCTTGGCTAGAAACATTTTTCAGTATGTCAAATATGGACTTTTGTCAGGATGATAAAACATCGGAAGATATCAATCTGAATGTATAGCGTTAATCTTTGTGGACTCTTTGGCCAGAAATATGTTCAGGAGGTCAAAAGGGGACCTCTGAATAGCTGATTTATCATCAGAAGCAGTCTATAATTTTACATAGTTTGAAAAATTTTGAGGACCCTTTGATCAGAAATAAGTTCAAAAGGTCAGATGTGGATATCTATATAGCTTATGTAGCATTAGAAGGAGTCTATGAGTATGTATAGAAAGTCCAAGATCGAGGACTCTTTGGCCAGAAATTTGTTCAGTAGGCCAAAAGGGGACCTCTGAATAGCTGATTTGTCATCAGAAAGAGTCAATAACTTTATTTTGTTTAAAAATTTTGAGGACCCTTTGATCAGAAAAAAATTCAGTATGTCAAATATGGACTTTTGTCAGGATGATAAAACATCGGAAGATATCAATCTGAATGTATAGCGTTAATCTTTGTGGACTCTTTGGCCAGAAATATGTTCAGGAGGTCAAAAGGGGACCTCTGTATAGCTGAGTTATCATCAGAAGCAGTCTATAATTTTATATAGTTTGAAAAATTTTGTGGACCCTTTGATCAGAAAAAAGTTCAAAAGGTCAGATGTGGATATCTATATGGCATATGTAGCATTAGAAGGAGTCTATGAGTATGTATAGAAAGTCCAAGATTGAGGACTCTTTGACCATAAATATATTCAGGATGTCAAAAGGGGACCTCTGAATAGCTGATTTATCATCAGAAGCAGTGTATAATTTTATATAGTTTGAAAAATTTTGAGGACACTTTGACCAGAAAAAAGTTCAAAAGGTCAGATATGGACATCTATATGGCTTATGAAGCATCAGAAGGAGTCTATGAGTATGTATAGAAAGCCCAAAATCGATGACTCTTTGGCCAGAAATTTGTTCAGTAGGCCAAAAGGGGACCTCTGAATAGCTGATTTGTCATCAGAAAGAGTCAATAACTTTATTTTGTTTAAAAATTTTGAGGACCCTTTGATCAGAAAAAAATTCAGTATGTCAAATATGGACTTTTGTCAGGATGATAAAACATCGGAAGATATCAATCTGAATGTATAGCGTTAATCTTTGTGGACTCTTTGGCCAGAAATATGTTCAGGAGGTCAAAAGGGGACCTCTGTATAGCTGAGTTATCATCAGAAGCAGTCTATAATTTTATATAGTTTGAAAAATTTTGTGGACCCTTTGATCAGAAATAAGTTCAAAAGGTCAGATGTGGATATCTATATGGCATATGTAGCATTAGAAGGAGTCTATGAGTATGTATAGAAAGTCCAAGATTGAGGACTCTTTGACCATAAATATATTCAGGATGTCAAAAGGGGACCTCTGAATAGCTGATTTATCATCAGAAGCAGTCTATAATTTTATATAGTTTGAAAAATTTTGAGGACACTTTGGCCAGAAAAAAGTTCAAAAGGTCAGATATGGACATCTATATGGCTTATGAAGCATCAGAAGGAGTCTATGAGTATGTATAGAAAGTCCAAGATCGAGGACTCATTGGCCAGAAATGTGTTCAGTAGGCCAAAAGGGGACCTCTGAATAGCTGATTTATCATCAGAAAGAATCAATAACTTTATATTGTTTAAAAATGTTGAGGACCCTTTGATCAGAAATAAGTTCAAAAGGTCAGATGTGAATATCTATATGGCATATGTAGCATTAGAAGGAGTCTATGAGTATGTATAGAAAGTCCAAGATCGAGGACTCTTTGACCATAAATATATTCAGGATGTCAAAAGGGGACCTCTGTATAGCTGAGTTATCATCAGAAGCATTCTATAATTTTATATAGTTTGAAGAATTTTGAGGACACTTTGACCAGAAAAAAGTTCAAAAGGTCAGATATGGACATCTATATGGCTTATGAAGCATCAGAAGGAGTCTATGAGTATGTATAGAAAGTCCAAGATCGAGGACTCTTTGGCCAGAAATATGTTCAGGAGGTCAAAAGGGGACCTCTGAATAGCTGATTTATCATAAGAAGCAGTCTATAATTTTATATAGTTTGAAAAATTTTGAGGACCCTTTGATCAGAAATAAGTTCAAAAGGTCAGATGTGGATATCTATATAGCTTATGTAGCATTAGAAGGAGTCTATGAGTATGTATAGAAAGTCCAAGATCGAGGACTCTTTGACCATAAATATATTCAGGATGTCAAAAGGGGACCTCTGAATAGCTGATTTATCATCAGAAGCAGTCTATAATTTTATATAGTTTGAAAAATTTTGAGGACACTTTGACCAGAAAAAAGTTCAAAAGGTCAGATATGGACATCTATATGGCTTATGAAGCATCAGAAGGAGTCTATAAGAATGTATAGAAAGCCCAAAATCGAGGATTCTTTGGCCAGAAAGATGTTCCTTGGGTCAAATATGGACTTCTGTATGGCTGACGTAACATCAGAAAGAGTCAACAAGTATACATGGAAAGGTCAAGTTTTGATTTCTCCTTGGCCAGAAAAAAATTCAGTATGTCAAATATGGACTTTTGTCAGGATGATAAAACATCGGAAGATATCAATCTGAATGTATATAGCGTTAATCTTTGTGGACTCTTTGGCCAGAAATATGTTCAGGAGGTCAAAAGGGGACCTCTGAATAGCTGATTTATCATCAGAAGCAGTCTATAATTTTATATAGTTTGAAAAATTTGAGGACCCTTTGATCAGAAATAAGTTCAAAAGGTTAGATGTGGATATCTATATGGCATATGTATCATTTAGAAGGAGTCTATGAGTATGTATAGAAAGTCCAATATCGAGGACTCTTTGACCATAAATATATTCAAGATGTCAAAAGGTGACCTCTGTATAGCTGATTTATCATTAGAAGCAGTCTATAATTTTATATAGTTTGAAAAATTTTGAGGACACTTTGACCAGAAAAAAGTTCAAAAGGTCAGCTATGGACATCTATATGGCTTATGAAGCATCAGAAGGAGTCTATGAGTATGTATAGAAAGCCCAAAATCGAGGACTCTTTGGCCAGAAATATGTTCAGTAGGCCAAAAGGGGACCTCTGAATAGCTGATTTATCATCAGAAGCAGTCTATAATTTTATATAGTTTGAAAAATTTTGAGGACACTTTGACCAGAAAAAAGTTCAAAAGGTCAGCTATGGACATCTATATGGCTTATGAAGCATCAGAAGGAGTCTATGAGTATGTATAGAAAGCCCAAAATCAAGGACTCTTTGGCCAGAAATATGTTCAGTAGGCCAAAAGGGGACCTCTGAATAGCTGATTTATCATCAGAAAGAGTCAATAACTTTATATTGTTTAAAAATTTTGAGGACCCTTTGATCAGAAATAAGTTCAAAAGGTCAGATATGGACATCTATATGGCTTAAGAAGCATCAGAAGGAGTCTATGAGTATGTATAGAAAGCCCAAAATCGAGGATTCTTTGGCCAGAAAGATGTTCCTTGGGTCAAATATGGACTTTTGTATGGCTGACGTAACATCAGAAAGAGTCAACGAGTATATATGGAAAGGTCAAGTTTTGATTTCTCCTTGGCCAGAAAAAAATTCAGTATGTCAATTATGGACTTTTGTCAGGATGATAAAACATCGGAAGATATCAATCTGAATGTATAGCGTTAATCTTTGTGGACTCTTTGGCCAGAAATATGTTCAGGAGGTCAAAAGGGGACCTCTGAATAGCTGATTTATCATCAGAAGCAGTCTATAATTTTATATAGTTTGAAAATTTTTGAGGACCCTTTGGCCAGAAAAAAGTTCAAAAGGTCAGATATGGACATCTATATGGCTTATGAAGCATCAGAAGGAGTCTATGAGTATGTATAGAAAGTCCAAAATCGAGGACTCTTTGACCATAAATATATTCAGGATGTCAAAAGGGGACCTCTGTATAGCTGATTTATCATCAGAAGCAGTCTATAATTTTATATAGTTTGAAAAATTTTGAGGACACTTTGGCCAGAAAAAAGTTCAAAAGGTCAGATATGGACATCTATATGGCTTATGAAGCATCAGAAGGAGTCTATGAGTATGTATAGAAAGCCCAAAATCAAGGACTCTTTGGCCAGAAATATGTTCAGTAGGCCAAAAGGGGACCTCTGAATAGCTGATTTATCATCAGAAAGAGTCAATAACTTTATATTGTTTAAAAATTTTGAGGACCCTTTGATCAGAAATAAGTTCAAAAGGTCAGATATGGACATCTATATGGCTTATGAAGCATCAGAAGGAGTCTATAAGAATGTATAGAAAGCCCAAAATCGAGGATTCTTTGGCCAGAAAGATGTTCCTTGGGTCAAATATGGACTTCTGTATGGCTGACGTAACATCAGAAAAAGTCAACGAGTATACATGGAAAGGTCAAGTTTTGATTTCTCCTTGGCCAGAAAAAAATTCAGTATGTCAAATATGGACTTTTGTCAGGATGATAAAACATCGGAAGATATCAATCTGAATGTATATAGCGTTAATCTTTGTGGACTCTTTGGCCAGAAATATGTTCAGGAGGTCAAAAGGGGACCTCTGAATAGCTGATTTATCATCAGAAGCAGTCTATAATTTTATATAGTTTGAAAAATTTGAGGACCCTTTGATCAGAAATAAGTTCAAAAGGTTAGATGTGGATATCTATATGGCATATGTATCATTTAGAAGGAGTCTATGAGTATGTATAGAAAGTCCAAGATCGAGGACTCTTTGACCACAAATATATTCAAGATGTCAAAAGGGGACCTCTGTATAACTGAGTTATCATCAGAAGCAGTCTATAATTTTATATAGTTTGAAAAATTTTGAGGACCCTTTGATCAGAAATAAGTTCAAAAGGTCAGATGTGGATATCTATATGGCTTATGAAGCATCAGAAGGAGTCTATGAGTATGTATAGAAGGTCCAAGATCGAGGACTCTTTGACCATAAATATGTTCAGGATGTCAAAAGGGGACCTCTGTATAGCTGATTTATCATCAGAAGCAGTCTATAATTTTATATAGTTTGAAAAATTTTGAGGACACTTTGACCAGAAAAAAGTTCAAAAGGTCAGCTATGGACATCTATATGGCTTATGAAGCATCAGAAGGAGTCTATGAGTATGTATAGAAAGCCCAAAATCGAGGACTCTTTGGTCAGAAATATGTTCAGTAGGCCAAAAGGGGACCTCTGAATAGCTGATTTATCATCAGAAGCAGTCTATAATTTTATATAGTTTGAAAAATTTTGAGGACACTTTGACCAGAAAAAAGTTCAAAAGGTCAGCTATGGACATCTATATGGCTTATGAAGCATCAGAAGGAGTCTATGAGTATGTATAGAAAGCCCAAAATCGAGGACTCTTTGGCCAGAAATATGTTCAGTAGGCCAAAAGGGGACCTCTGAATAGCTGATTTATCATCAGAAGCAGTCTATAATTTTATATAGTTTGAAAAATTTTGAGGACACTTTGACCAGAAAAAAGTTCAAAAGGTCAGCTATGGACATCTATATGGCTTATGAAGCATCAGAAGGAGTCTATGAGTATGTATAGAAAGCCCAAAATCAAGGACTCTTTGGCCAGAAATATGTTCAGTAGGCCAAAAGGGGACCTCTGAATAGCTGATTTATCATCAGAAAGAGTCAATAACTTTATATTGTTTAAAAATTTTGAGGACCCTTTGATCAGAAATAAGTTCAAAAGGTCAGATATGGACATCTATATGGCTTAAGAAGCATCAGAAGGAGTCTATGAGTATGTATAGAAAGCCCAAAATCGAGGACTCTTTGGCCAGAAATATGTTCAGTAGGCCAAAAGGGGACCTCTGAATAGCTGATTTATCATCAGAAGCAGTCTATAATTTTATATAGTTTGAAAAATTTTGAGGACACTTTGACCAGAAAAAAGTTCAAAAGGTCAGCTATGGACATCTATATGGCTTATGAAGCATCAGAAGGAGTCTATGAGTATGTATAGAAAGCCCAAAATCGAGGACTCTTTGGCCAGAAATATGTTCAGTAGGCCAAAAGGGGACCTCTGAATAGCTGATTTATCATCAGAAGCAGTCTATAATTTTATATAGTTTGAAAAATTTTGAGGACACTTTGACCAGAAAAAAGTTCAAAAGGTCAGCTATGGACATCTATATGGCTTATGAAGCATCAGAAGGAGTCTATGAGTATGTATAGAAAGCCCAAAATCAAGGACTCTTTGGCCAGAAATATGTTCAGTAGGCCAAAAGGGGACCTCTGAATAGCTGATTTATCATCAGAAAGAGTCAATAACTTTATATTGTTTAAAAATTTTGAGGACCCTTTGATCAGAAATAAGTTCAAAAGGTCAGATATGGACATCTATATGGCTTAAGAAGCATCAGAAGGAGTCTATGAGTATGTATAGAAAGCCCAAAATCGAGGATTCTTTGGCCAGAAAGATGTTCCTTGGGTCAAATATGGACTTCTGTATGGCTGACGTAACATCAGAAAGAGTCAACGAGTATATATGGAAAGGTCAAGTTTTGATTTCTCCTTGGCCAGAAAAAAATTCAGTATGTCAATTATGGACTTTTGTCAGGATGATAAAACATCGGAAGATATCAATCTGAATGTATAGCGTTAATCTTTGTGGACTCTTTGGCCAGAAATGTGTTCAGGAGGTCAAAAGGGGACCTCTGAATAGCTGATTTATCATCAGAAGCAGTCTATAATTTTATATAGTTTGAAAATTTTTGAGGACCCTTTGGCCAGAAAAAAGTTCAAAAGGTCAGATATGGACATCTATATGGCTTATGAAGCATCAGAAGGAGTCTATGAGTATGTATAGAAAGTCCAAAATCGAGGACTCTTTGACCATAAATATATTCAGGATGTCAAAAGGGGACCTCTGTATAGCTGATTTATCATCAGAAGCAGTCTATAATTTTATATAGTTTGAAAAATTTTGAGGACACTTTGGCCAGAAAAAAGTTCAAAAGGTCAGATATGGACATCTATATGGCTTATGAAGCATCAGAAGGAGTCTATGAGTATGTATAGAAAGTCCAAAATCGAGGACTCATTGGCCAGAAAAATGTTCAGTAGGCCAAAAGGGGACCTCTGAATAGCTGATTTATCATCAGAAAGAGTCAATAACTTTATATTGTTTAAAAATTTTGAGGACCCTTTGATCAGAAATAAGTTCAAAAGGTCAGATATGGACATCTATATGGCTTAAGAAGCATCAGAAGGAGTCTATGAGTATGTATAGAAAGCCCAAAATCGAGGATTCTTTGGCCAGAAAGATGTTCCTTGGGTCAAATATGGACTTTTGTATGGCTGACGTAACATCAGAAAGAGTCAACGAGTATATATGGAAAGGTCAAGTTTTGATTTCTCCTTGGCCAGAAAAAAATTCAGTATGTCAATTATGGACTTTTGTCAGGATGATAAAACATCGGAAGATATCAATCTGAATGTATAGCGTTAATCTTTGTGGACTCTTTGGCCAGAAATATGTTCAGGAGGTCAAAAGGGGACCTCTGAATAGCTGATTTATCATCAGAAGCAGTCTATAATTTTATATAGTTTGAAAATTTTTGAGGACCCTTTGGCCAGAAAAAAGTTCAAAAGGTCAGATATGGACATCTATATGGCTTATGAAGCATCAGAAGGAGTCTATGAGTATGTATAGAAAGTCCAAAATCGAGGACTCTTTGACCATAAATATATTCAGGATGTCAAAAGGGGACCTCTGTATAGCTGATTTATCATCAGAAGCAGTCTATAATTTTATATAGTTTGAAAAATTTTGAGGACACTTTGGCCAGAAAAAAGTTCAAAAGGTCAGATATGGACATCTATATGGCTTATGAAGCATCAGAAGGAGTCTATGAGTATGTATAGAAAGCCCAAAATCAAGGACTCTTTGGCCAGAAATATGTTCAGTAGGCCAAAAGGGGACCTCTGAATAGCTGATTTATCATCAGAAAGAGTCAATAACTTTATATTGTTTAAAAATTTTGAGGACCCTTTGATCAGAAATAAGTTCAAAAGGTCAGATATGGACATCTATATGGCTTATGAAGCATCAGAAGGAGTCTATAAGAATGTATAGAAAGCCCAAAATCGAGGATTCTTTGGCCAGAAAGATGTTCCTTGGGTCAAATATGGACTTCTGTATGGCTGACGTAACATCAGAAAAAGTCAACGAGTATACATGGAAAGGTCAAGTTTTGATTTCTCCTTGGCCAGAAAAAAATTCAGTATGTCAAATATGGACTTTTGTCAGGATGATAAAACATCGGAAGATATCAATCTGAATGTATATAGCGTTAATCTTTGTGGACTCTTTGGCCAGAAATATGTTCAGGAGGTCAAAAGGGGACCTCTGAATAGCTGATTTATCATCAGAAGCAGTCTATAATTTTATATAGTTTGAAAAATTTGAGGACCCTTTGATCAGAAATAAGTTCAAAAGGTTAGATGTGGATATCTATATGGCATATGTATCATTCAGAAGGAGTCTATGAGTATGTATAGAAAGTCCAAGATCGAGGACTCTTTGACCACAAATATATTCAAGATGTCAAAAGGGGACCTCTGTATAACTGAGTTATCATCAGAAGCAGTCTATAATTTTATATAGTTTGAAAAATTTTGAGGACCCTTTGATCAGAAATAAGTTCAAAAGGTCAGATGTGGATATCTATATGGCTTATGAAGCATCAGAAGGAGTCTATGAGTATGTATAGAAGGTCCAAGATCGAGGACTCTTTGACCATAAATATGTTCAGGATGTCAAAAGGGGACCTCTGTATAGCTGATTTATCATCAGAAGCAGTCTATAATTTTATATAGTTTGAAAAATTTTGAGGACACTTTGACCAGAAAAAAGTTCAAAAGGTCAGCTATGGACATCTATATGGCTTATGAAGCATCAGAAGGAGTCTATGAGTATGTATAGAAAGCCCAAAATCGAGGACTCTTTGGTCAGAAATATGTTCAGTAGGCCAAAAGGGGACCTCTGAATAGCTGATTTATCATCAGAAGCAGTCTATAATTTTATATAGTTTGAAAAATTTTGAGGACACTTTGACCAGAAAAAAGTTCAAAAGGTCAGCTATGGACATCTATATGGCTTATGAAGCATCAGAAGGAGTCTATGAGTATGTATAGAAAGCCCAAAATCGAGGACTCTTTGGCCAGAAATATGTTCAGTAGGCCAAAAGGGGACCTCTGAATAGCTGATTTATCATCAGAAGCAGTCTATAATTTTATATAGTTTGAAAAATTTTGAGGACACTTTGACCAGAAAAAAGTTCAAAAGGTCAGCTATGGACATCTATATGGCTTATGAAGCATCAGAAGGAGTCTATGAGTATGTATAGAAAGCCCAAAATCAAGGACTCTTTGGCCAGAAATATGTTCAGTAGGCCAAAAGGGGACCTCTGAATAGCTGATTTATCATCAGAAAGAGTCAATAACTTTATATTGTTTAAAAATTTTGAGGACCCTTTGATCAGAAATAAGTTCAAAAGGTCAGATATGGACATCTATATGGCTTAAGAAGCATCAGAAGGAGTCTATGAGTATGTATAGAAAGCCCAAAATCGAGGACTCTTTGGCCAGAAATATGTTCAGTAGGCCAAAAGGGGACCTCTGAATAGCTGATTTATCATCAGAAGCAGTCTATAATTTTATATAGTTTGAAAAATTTTGAGGACACTTTGACCAGAAAAAAGTTCAAAAGGTCAGCTATGGACATCTATATGGCTTATGAAGCATCAGAAGGAGTCTATGAGTATGTATAGAAAGCCCAAAATCGAGGACTCTTTGGCCAGAAATATGTTCAGTAGGCCAAAAGGGGACCTCTGAATAGCTGATTTATCATCAGAAGCAGTCTATAATTTTATATAGTTTGAAAAATTTTGAGGACACTTTGACCAGAAAAAAGTTCAAAAGGTCAGCTATGGACATCTATATGGCTTATGAAGCATCAGAAGGAGTCTATGAGTATGTATAGAAAGCCCAAAATCAAGGACTCTTTGGCCAGAAATATGTTCAGTAGGCCAAAAGGGGACCTCTGAATAGCTGATTTATCATCAGAAAGAGTCAATAACTTTATATTGTTTAAAAATTTTGAGGACCCTTTGATCAGAAATAAGTTCAAAAGGTCAGATATGGACATCTATATGGCTTAAGAAGCATCAGAAGGAGTCTATGAGTATGTATAGAAAGCCCAAAATCGAGGATTCTTTGGCCAGAAAGATGTTCCTTGGGTCAAATATGGACTTCTGTATGGCTGACGTAACATCAGAAAGAGTCAACGAGTATATATGGAAAGGTCAAGTTTTGATTTCTCCTTGGCCAGAAAAAAATTCAGTATGTCAATTATGGACTTTTGTCAGGATGATAAAACATCGGAAGATATCAATCTGAATGTATAGCGTTAATCTTTGTGGACTCTTTGGCCAGAAATGTGTTCAGGAGGTCAAAAGGGGACCTCTGAATAGCTGATTTATCATCAGAAGCAGTCTATAATTTTATATAGTTTGAAAATTTTTGAGGACCCTTTGGCCAGAAAAAAGTTCAAAAGGTCAGATATGGACATCTATATGGCTTATGAAGCATCAGAAGGAGTCTATGAGTATGTATAGAAAGTCCAAAATCGAGGACTCTTTGACCATAAATATATTCAGGATGTCAAAAGGGGACCTCTGTATAGCTGATTTATCATCAGAAGCAGTCTATAATTTTATATAGTTTGAAAAATTTTGAGGACACTTTGGCCAGAAAAAAGTTCAAAAGGTCAGATATGGACATCTATATGGCTTATGAAGCATCAGAAGGAGTCTATGAGTATGTATAGAAAGTCCAAAATCGAGGACTCATTGGCCAGAAAAATGTTCAGTAGGCCAAAAGGGGACCTCTGAATAGCTGATTTATCATCAGAAAGAATCAATAACTTTATATTGTTTAAAAATGTTGAGGACCCTTTGATCAGAAATAAGTTCAAAAGGTCAGATATGGACATCTATATGGCTTATGAAGCATCAGAAGGAGTCTATAAGAATGTATAGAAAGCCCAAAATCGAGGATTCTTTGGCCAGAAAGATGTTCCTTGGGTCAAATATGGACTTCTGTATGGCTGACGTAACATCAGAAAGAGTCAACGAGTATACATGGAAAGGTCAAGTTTTGATTTCTCCTTGGCCAGAAAAAAATTCAGTATGTCAAATATGGACTTTTGTCAGGATGATAAAACATCGGAAGATATCAATCTGAATGTATATAGCGTTAATCTTTGTGGACTCTTTGGCCAGAAATATGTTCAGGAGGTCAAAAGGGGACCTCTGAATAGCTGATTTATCATCAGAAGCAGTCTATAATTTTATATAGTTTGAAAAATTTGAGGACCCTTTGATCAGAAATAAGTTCAAAAGGTTAGATGTGGATATCTATATGGCATATGTATCATTTAGAAGGAGTCTATGAGTATGTATAGAAAGTCCAAGATCGAGGACTCTTTGACCATAAATATATTCAAGATGTCAAAAGGGGACCTCTGTATAACTGAGTTATCATCAGAAGCAGTCTATAATTTTATATAGTTTGAAAAATTTTGAGGACCCTTTGATCAGAAATAAGTTCAAAAGGTCAGATGTGGATATCTATATGGCTTATGAAGCATCAGAAGGAGTCTATGAGTATGTATAGAAGGTCCAAGATCGAGGACTCTTTGACCATAAATATGTTCAGGATGTCAAAAGGGGACCTCTGTATAGCTGATTTATCATCAGAAGCAGTCTATAATTTTATATAGTTTGAAAAATTTTGAGGACACTTTGACCAGAAAAAAGTTCAAAAGGTCAGCTATGGACATCTATATGGCTTATGAAGCATCAGAAGGAGTCTATGAGTATGTATAGAAAGCCCAAAATCGAGGACTCTTTGGTCAGAAATATGTTCAGTAGGCCAAAAGGGGACCTCTGAATAGCTGATTTATCATCAGAAGCAGTCTATAATTTTATATAGTTTGAAAAATTTTGAGGACACTTTGACCAGAAAAAAGTTCAAAAGGTCAACTATGGACATCTATATGGCTTATGAAGCATCAGAAGGAGTCTATGAGTATGTATAGAAAGCCCAAAATCGAGGACTCTTTGGCCAGAAATATGTTCAGTAGGCCAAAAGGGGACCTCTGAATAGCTGATTTATCATCAGAAAGAGTCAATAACTTTATATTGTTTAAAAATTTTGAGGACCCTTTGATCAGAAATAAGTTCAAAAGGTCAGATATGGACATCTATATGGCTTAAGAAGCATCAGAAGGAGTCTATGAGTATGTATAGAAAGCCCAAAATCGAGGATTCTTTGGCCAGAAAGATGTTCCTTGGGTCAAATATGGACTTCTGTATGGCTGACGTAACATCAGAAAGAGTCAACGAGTATATATGGAAAGGTCAAGTTTTGATTTCTCCTTGGCCAGAAAAAAATTCAGTATGTCAAATATGGACTTTTGTCAGGATGATAAAACATCGGAAGATATCAATCTGAATGTATAGCGTTAATCTTTGTGGACTCTTTGGCCAGAAATATGTTCAGGAGGTCAAAAGGGGACCTCTGAATAGCTGATTTATCATCAGAAGCAGTCTATAATTTTACATAGTTTGAAAATTTTTGAGGACCCTTTGATCCGAAATAAGTTCAAAAGGTCAGATATATGATATCTATATGGCTAATGTAGCATTAGAAGGAGTCTATGAGTATGTATAGAAAACATAGCAATGCTATGTATTGCAATGCAAAGCAACATGTTATATCTCTTTAATGAACATTTGAAGGAGATAATTGGTGTGCAATATAATGCAATGCAATGCAAAAAGTGCATAGCTTATATGTTATTCTTCAATGCACAATGTTAGATCGTTTGTGCAATGCAATGCAACATGTTATCTCTTTAATGAAAATGGGAAGGAGTTAAATATTATGTGCAATGCAATGCAATGCAAAAAGTGCATGGTCTATGTTACTCTTCAATACACAACGTTCGATCGTTTGTGAAATGCAATGCAAAATGTTATCTCTTTAATCAAAATGGGAATGAGGTAGTTCTGGTGTGCAATGTTATTCTTCAGTGCACAACGTTAGATCGTTTGTGCAATGCAACAACACACAATACCATCTCTTTAATGAACATGGGAATGGTTAAGTTCTTAGTGTGCAATGTAATGCAATGCAATGCAAAAATGCTGTGTCATTATTCATTAATAAAGGAACAGTATTCTAAAGTGTTACCTGGGAATGAGTTACTACTGGTGTGTAATGCAATGCAAGAAGTGCATAGCCTATATGTTATTCTGCAATGCACAACGTTAGATCGTTAGTGCAATGCAATGCAACAGCACACATGTTATATCTTTAATGAACATGGGATTGAGTTAGTTCTGGTGTGAAATGCAATGCAATGCAATGCGAAAAGTGCATAACCCATGTTATTCTTCATTGCACAACGTTAGATCGTTTGTGCAATGCAATGCAACAACACATATGTTATATCTTTAATGAACAGGGGAATGGTTAAGTTCTAGTGTGCAATGCAAAAAGTGCATAACATATATGTTATTCTTCAGTGCACAACGTTACATCGCTAGTGCAATGCAATGCAACAACACACATATCATCTCTTTAAAGAACATGGGAATGATTTAGTTCTGGTGTGCAATGCAATGCAATGCAAAAAGTGCATAACCTATATGTTATTCTTCAGTGCACAACGTTAGAGCGTTAGTGCAAAGCAATGCAATGCAGTTGCAAAGCAATGCAACAACACACGTTATGTCTTTAATCAACATGGGAATGAGGTAGTTCTGGTGTGCAATGCAATGCAATGCAAAAAGTGAATAACATATGTTATTCTTCAGTGCACAACGTTAGATCGTTAGTGCAATGCAATGCAATGCAATGCAATGCAATGCAATGCAATGCAATGAACCAACGCAAATCAATGCAATGCAATGCAATGCAACAACACACGTTATGTCTTTAATGAACATGGGAATGATTTTGTTCTGGTGTGCAATGCAATGCAATACGTGCACAACGTTAGATCGTTAGTGCAATGCAATGCAGTGCAAAGCAGTGCAAATCAATGCAATGCAATACAATGCAATGCAACAACACACGTTTTGTCTTTAATGGACATGGGGATGATTTAGTTCTGGTTGTGCAATGCAATGCAAAAAGTGCATAACCTATATATTATTCTTCAATGCACAACGTTAGAGCGTTAGTGTAATGCAATGCAATGCAATAAAATGCAATGCAGTGCAAAGCAATGCAATGCAAATGCAATGCAATGCAATGCAATGCAATGCAATGCAATGAAATGCAATGCAATGCAATGCAATGCAATGCAATGCAGTGCAAAGCAATGCAAATCAATATAGAGCAATACACTGCAATTCAAAAACACTTGTTATGTCTTTAATGAACATAGGAATGATTTAGTTCTGGTGTGCAATGCAATGCAATACGTGCACAATGTTAGATTGTTAGTGCAATGCAATGCAGTGCAAAGCAATGCAAATCAATGCAATGCAATACAATGCAATGCAACAACACACGTTTTGTCTTTAATGAACACGGGAATGATTTTGTTCTAGTGTGCAATGCAGTGCGAAAAGAGCATAACCTATATGTTATTCTTCAGTGCACAACGTTAGATCGTTAGTGCAATGCAATGCAATAAAATGCAATACAATCCAATGTAATGCAATGCAATGCAATGCAATGCAATGCAACAACACACGTTATGTCTTTAATCAACATTTGAATGAGGTAGTTCTGGTGTGCAATGCAATGCAATGCAAAAAGTGCATAACATGTTATTCTTCAGTAAATCGTTAGTGCAATGCAATGCAAATTGAATGCAATGCAATGCAACGCAACAACACACATATCATCTCTATAATGAACTTGGGAATGATTTTGTTCTGGTGTGCAATGCAATGCGAAAAGAGCATAACTTATATGTTATTCTTCAGCGTTCGATCGTTAGTGCAATGCAATGCAGTGCAAAGCAAAGCAATGCAATGCAATGCAATGCAATGCAATGCAATACAATGCAATGCAATGCAATGCAATGCAACAACGTACGTTATGTCTTTAATGAACATGGGAATGATTTAGTTCTGGTGTGCAATGCAATGCAATACGTGCACAACGTTAGATCGTTAGTGCAATGTAATGCAGTGCAAAGAAATGCAAATCAATAAATTGTGGTATGCAATGCAATGCAATGCAAAAGTTATTCTTCAGTGCACAACGTTAGATCGTTAGTGCAATGCAATGCAATGCAGTGCAAAGCAATGCAAAGCAATGCAAAGCAATGCAAAGCAATGCAAAGCAAAGCAAAGCAATGCAAAGCAATGCAAAGCAATGCAAAGCAATGCAAAGCAATGCAAAGCAATGCAATGCAAAGCAATGTAAATGCAATACAATGCAATGCAACAACACACGTTAATGAACATGGGAATTATTTCGTTCTGGTGTGCAATGCAATGCAATGCAAAAAGTGCATAACCTATATGTTATTCTTCAGTGTACAACGTTAGATCGTTTGTGCAATGCAATGCAATGCAATGCACCAACAAACGTTATCTCTTTTAAGAACATGGGAAGGATTTAGTTTTGGTGTGCAATGCAATGCAGTGCAAAAAGTGCATAACCTATATGTTATTCTTCAGTGCACAACGTTAGATCGTTAGTGCAATGCAATTCAATGCAATGCAATGCAACGCATCAACACACATATCATCTCTATAATGAATATGCGAATGATTTAGTTCTGGTGTGCAATGCAATGCGAAATATGCATAACCTATAAGTTATTCTTCAGTTTACAACGTTAGATCGTTTGTGCAATGCAATTGCAACAACACATATGTTATCTCTTTAATAAACATGGGATCGAGTTAGTTCTGTTGTGCAATGCAATGCAAGTAGTGCACAGGCTATATGTTATTCTTCAATGCACAACGATAGACAGTTTGTGCAAAGCAACAAAACATATTTTATCTCTCTAATGAACATTGAGTTAGTTTTGGTGTGCAATGCAATGCAATGCAATGCACGAAGTGCACGAAGTGCATAACCTATGTTTGTTTAATGATGCTCAACGTTATATCGTTTGTGCAAAGCACATAATGTTATAACAATGAGCTTTACATAGGTACGCTTTTGACCTACTGAACATATTTCTGGCATAGAGTCCTTAAAGATGTTATATCATCCTGACAAAGGTACAAATTTGACATACAGAATTTTTTTCTGGCCAAGGAGTACTCGAAACTTGACCTTTCCATTTATAGTCGTTGACTTTTTCTGATGCTACGTCAGCCATACAGAAGTCCATATTTGACCCAAGGAACATATTTGGCCAAAGAGTCCTCGATCTTGGGCTTTCTATAAATACTCATAGACTCCTTCTGATGATTCATAAGCCATATAGATATGGACATTTTTCAAATTATGTAAAATTATAGACTGCTTCTGATGATAAATCAGCTATACAGAGATCCCCTTTTGACATCCTGAATATATTTATGGTCAAAGAGTCCTCGATCTTAGACTTTCTATACATACTCATAGACTCCTTCTAATGCTACATAAGCCATATAGATATCCATAGCTGACCTTTTGAACTTATTTGTGGTCAAAGTGTCCTCAAAATTTTTAAACAATATAAAGTTATTGACTCTTTCTGATGATAAATCAGCTATTCAGAGGTCCCCTTTTGACATCCTGAATATATTTATGGTCAAAGAGTCCTCGATCTTGGACTTTCTATACATACTCATAGACTCCTTCTGATGCTTCATTATAGATATCCATTTCTGACCTTTTGAACTAATTTCTGGTCAAAGTGTCCTCAAAATTTTTCAAATTATGTAAAATTATAGACTGCTTCTGATGATAACTCAGTTATACAGAGGTCCCCTTTTGACATCCTGAATATATTTATGGTCAAAGAGTCCTCGATCTTGGACTTTCTATATATACTCATAGACTCCTTCTAATGCTACATAAGCCACATAGATATCCATAGCTGACCTTTTGAGCTTATTTCTGATCAAAGGGTCCTCAAAAGTTTTTAAACTATATAAAGTTTTTGACTCTTTCTGATGATAAATCAGCTATTCAGAGGTCCCCTTTTGATCTACTGAACATATTTCTGGCCAAAGAGTCCTAAAAGATTAACGCTATACATTCAAATATATATCTTCCGATGTTTTATTATCCTGACAAAAGTCCATATTTTTTTCTGGACAAAAAGTACTCAAAACCTGACCTTTCCATATATACTCGTTGACTCTTTCTGATGTTACGTCAGCCATATAGAAGTCCATATTTGACCCAAGGAACATATTTCTGGCCAAAGAGTCCTCGATTTTGGGCTTTCTTTACATACTCATAGACTCCTTCTGATGCTTCATAAGCCATATAGATGTCCATATCTGACCTTTTGTACTTATTTCTGATCAAAGGGTCCTCAAAAGTTTTTAAACTATATAAAGCTATTGACTCTTTCTGATGATAAAATTCAGAGGTCCCCTTTTGACATCCTGAATATATTTATGGTCAAAGAGTCCTCGATCTTGGACTTTCTATACATACTCATAAACTCCTTCTAATGCTTCTTAAGCCATATAGTTATCCATAGCAGACCTTTTGAACTTATTTCTGATCAAAGGGTCCTCAAAAGTTTTTAAACTATATAAAGTTATTGACTCTTTCTGATGATAAATCAGCTATTCAGAGGTCCCCTTTTGGCCTACTGAACATATTTATGGCCAAAGAGTCCTCGATTTTTTTGTTCTTTCTATGCATACTCCTTCTGATGCTTCATAAGCCATATAGATGTCCACATCTGACCTTTTGAACTTATTTCTGGTCAAAGTGTCCTCAAAATTTTTCAAACTATATAGAAATTATAGACTGCTTCTGATGATAAATCAGCTATACAGAGGTCCCCTTTTGACATTCTAAATATATATTTATGGCCAAAGAGTCCTAAAAGATTAACACTATACATTCAGATATACATCTTCCGATGTTTTATCATTATGACAAAAGTCCACATTTGACAAACTGAATTTTTTTCTGGCCAAGTATTCAAAACGTGACCTTTCCATATAGACTCGTTGACTCTTTCTGATGTTACGTCAGCCATACAGAAGTCCATATTTGACCCAAGGAACATATTTCTGGCCAAAGAGTCCACGATATTGGACTTTCTATACATACTCATAGACTCCTTCTAATGCTACATAAGCCATATAGATATCCATATCTGACCTTTTGAACTTATTTCTGATCAAAGGGTCCTCAAAATTTTTCAAACTATATAAAATTATAGACTGCTTCTGATGATAAATCAGCTATACAGAGGTCCCCTTTTGACAACCTGAATGTATTTATGGTCAAAGAGTCCTCGATCTTGGACTTTATATAGCCTACCAGTGGCGATTTCTTTAAGACTGCAAGGGAAGCTCGGCTTCCCCTATGTCAAAAAATGAATGGTCAAATATGTACTATTGTATTAACATTTTATTGACTAAAATGCGTTAGAAAACGTTCATCTCAAAGACGAGTTCGTTCAGAATCAGTTACAGGTCGGCTGACTCGATTTCCTTCTCATACATTCCCGTAGCGTCACAGTGCATTTCCCTGTTGAAGCCCAGCGTCCGTTGACTTCTATGGGGCTGCTTCGAACAGTTTTTTTCAGCGCTTCGAAACTAGACGTTCATTGGATAAATGCTGCGATTATGTCCCGCCCACGGACGCTCAGCGTCTCTGGGAGTGAATGGGGAGTGGGCTGGCCCGGACTCCGGGCTTCCGCGTGATGATTGGAGGGTCTGTCGAAAGGCTGCGTATCCTTTTGATTGACAGCGATTTCATACAATAAAAAGTCGCTGATATTGAAGCTGTTCGAGCTCAGTCCCATCGCGTATTTTTAAAAAGACAAACTGCTGCAACCTATTTCTTGGTATTTGCTTGTCGAAATTGCTAGCCAATTTTTATAATGCATTTCACACAATTATACATTTATACCTTTATTATATTATTACTTATTATATTTTTTATATTATTATTATTAGTAATAATTCAAAAATAATTATTAAAATAATTAAAAATATACATTATTAGTAGCATTATTATTATACTTTATTATATTATTATTTATACCTTTATTATATTATTACATACATTTTTCACAGAGCATTTTCTTGAAAAGGAATGTAGAATTTACGTATAAATAAATGAATTATTTTTATGATGTAGGCCAAAAATGAGCTTCCCCTCTTTGAAAGACCAGCAGCCGCCACTGTTATATACATACTCATAGACTCCTTCTGATGCTTCATAAGCTATATCCATATCTGATCTTTTGAACTTATTTCTGATCAAAGGGTCCTCAAAAGATTTTAAACTATAATTGACTCTTTCTAATGATAGATCAGCTATTCAGAGGTCCCCTTTTGGCCTACTGAACATATTTATGGTCAAAGAGTCCTCGATCTTGAACTTTCTATACATACTCATAGACTCCTTCTAATGCTAAATAAGCCATATAGATATCCATAGCTGACCTTTTGAACTTATTTCTGATCAAAGGGTCCTCAAAAGTTTTTAAACTATATAAAGTTTTTGACTCTTTCTGATGATAAATCAGCTATTCAGAGGTCCCCTTTTGACCTACTGAACATATTTATGGCCAAAGAGTCCACAAAGATTAACACTATACATTCAGATTGATATCTTCGGATGTTTTATCATCCTGACAAAAGTCCATATTTGACATACTGAATTTTTTTCTGGCCAAGGAGTACTCAAAACTTGACCTTTCCATATATACTCGTTGACTCTTTCTGATGTTACGTCAGCCATACAGAAGTCCATATTTGACCCAAGGAACATCTTTCTGGCCAAAGAGTCCTCAATTTTGGGCGTTCTATACATACTCATAGACTCCTTCTGATGCTTCATAAGCTATATCCATATCTGATCTTTTGAACTTATTTCTGGTCAAAGGGTCCTCAAAAGTTTTTAAACTATATAAAGTTATTGACACTTTCTGATGATAAACAGAGGTCCCCTTTTGGCCTACTGAACATATTTATCGCCAAAGAGTCCTCGATTTTGGGCTTTCTATACATACTCATAGACTCCTTCTGATGCTTCATAACCCTTATAGATATCCATTTCTGACCTTTTGAACTAATTTCTGGTCAAAGTGTCCTCAAAATTTTTCTAATTATGTAAAATTATAGACTGCTTCTGATGATAAATCAGCTATACAGAGGTCCCCTTTTGACTTCCTGAATATATTTATGGTCAAAGAGTCCTCGATCTTTGACTTTCTATACATACTCATGCATACTCCTTCATATGCATACTCCTTCTACTGCTACATAAGCCATATAGATTTCTGATCAAAGGGTCACTTATTTCTGATCAAAGGGTCCTCAAAAGTTTTTAAACTATTTAAAGTTTTTGACTCTTTCTGATGATAAATCAGCTATTCAGAGGTCCCCTTTTGATCTACTAAACATATTTTTTTTTGCCAAGAGTATGTATAGAAAGCCCAAGATCGAGGACTCTTTGGCCAGAAATATGTTCAGTAGGTCAAAAGGGGACTTCTGAATAGCTGATTTATCATCAGAAGCAGTCTATAATTTTATATAGTTTGAAAAATTTTGAGGACACTTTGACCAGAAATCAGTTCAAAAGGTCAGATATGGATAACTATATGGCTTAAGAAGCATCAGAAGTAATCTATGAGTATGTATAGAAAGGCCAAAATCGAGGACTCTTTGGCCAGAAATTTGTTCAGTAGGCCAAAAGGGGACCTCTGAATAGCTGATTTATCATCAGAAAGAGTCAATAACTTTATGTAGTTTAAAAACTTTTGAGGACCCTTTGATCAGAAATAAGTTCAAAAGGTCAGATATGGATATCTATAGGGCTTATGAAGCATCAGAAGGAGTCTATGAGTATGTATAGAAAGTCCAAGATCGAGGACTCTTTGGCCAGAAATATGTTCCTTGGGTCAAATATGGACTTCTGTATGGCTGACGTATAAAAGAGTCAACGAGTATATATGGAAAGGTCAAGTTTTGAGTACTCCTTGGCTAGAAACATTTTTCAGTATGTCAAATATGGACTTTTGTCAGGATGAAAAAACATCGGAAGATGTATATCTGAATGTATAGCGTTAATCTTTGTGGACTCTTTGGCCAGAAATATGTTCAGGAGGTCAAAAGGGGACCTCTGAATAGCTGATTTATCATCAGAAGCAGTGTATAATTTTATATAGTTTGAAAAATTTTGAGGACACTTTGACCAGAAAAAAGTTCAAAAGGTCAGATATGGACAATTATATGGCTTATGAAGCATCAGAAGGAGTCTATGAGTATGTATAGAAAGCCCAAAATCGATGACTCTTTGGCCAGAAATTTGTTCAGTAGGCCAAAAGGGGACCTCTGAATAGCTGATTTGTCATCAGAAAGAGTCAATAACTTTATTTTGTTTAAAAATTTTGAGGACCCTTTGATCAGAAAAAAATTCAGTATGTCAAATATGGACTTTTGTCAGGATGATAAAACATCGCAAGATATCAATCTGAATGTATAGCGTTAATCTTTGTGGACTCTTTGGCCAGAAATATGTTCAGGAGGTCAAAAGGGGACCTCTGTATAGCTGAGTTATCATCAGAAGCAGTCTATAATTTTATATAGTTTGAAAAATTTTGTGGACCCTTTGATCAGAAATAAGTTCAAAAGGTCAGATGTGGATATCTATATGGCATATGTAGCATTAGAAGGAGTCTATGAGTATGTATAGAAAGTCCAAGATTGAGGACTCTTTGACCATAAATATATTCAGGATGTCAAAAGGGGACCTCTGAATAGCTGATTTATCATCAGAAGCAGTCTATAATTTTATATAGTTTGAAAAATTTTGAGGACACTTTGGCCAGAAAAAAGTTCAAAAGGTCAGATATGGACATCTATATGGCTTATGACGCATCAGAAGGAGTCTATGAGTATGTATAGAAAGTCCAAGATCGAGGACTCATTGGCCAGAAATGTGTTCAGAAGGCCAAAAGGGGACCTCTGAATAGCTGATTTATCATCAGAAAGAATCAATAACTTTATATTGTTTAAAAATGTTGAGGACCCTTTGATCAGAAATAAGTTCAAAAGGTCAGATGTGAATATCTATATGGCATATGTAGCATTAGAAGGAGTCTATGAGTATGTATAGAAAGTCCAAGATCGAGGACTCTTTGGCCAGAAATATGTTCCTTGGGTCAAATATGGACTTCTGTATGGCTGACGTATAAAAGAGTCAACGAGTATATATGGAAAGGTCAAGTTTTGAGTACTCCTTGGCTAGAAACATTTTTCAGTATGTCAAATATGGACTTTTGTCAGGATGATAAAACATCGGAAGATATCAATCTGAATGTATAGCGTTAATCTTTGTGGACTCTTTGGCCAGAAATATGTTCAGGAGGTCAAAAGGGGACCTCTGAATAGCTGATTTATCATCAGAAGCAGTCTATAATTTTACATAGTTTGAAAAATTTTGAGGACCCTTTGATCAGAAATAAGTTCAAAAGGTCAGATGTGGATATCTATATAGCTTATGTAGCATTAGAAGGAGTCTATGAGTATGTATAGAAAGTCCAAGATCGAGGACTCTTTGACCATAAATATATTCTGGATGTCAAAAGGGGACCTCTGTATAGCTGATTTATCATCAGAAGCAGTGTATAATTTTATATAGTTTGAAAAATTTTGAGGACACTTTGACCAGAAAAAAGTTCAAAAGGTCAGATATGGACATCTATATGGCTTATGAAGCATCAGAAGGAGTCTATGAGTATGTATAGAAAGCAGAAATCGATGACTCTTTGGCCAGAAATTTGTTCAGTAGGCCAAAAGGGGACCTCTGAATAGCTGATTTGTCATCAGAAAGAGTCAATAACTTTATTTTGTTTAAAAATTTTGAGGACCCTTTGATCAGAAAAAAATTCAGTATGTCAAATATGGACTTTTGTCAGGATGATAAAACATCGGAAGATATCAATCTGAATGTATAGCGTTAATCTTTGTGGACTCTTTGGCCAGAAATATGTTCAGGAGGTCAAAAGGGGACCTCTGTATAGCTGAGTTATCATCAGAAGCAGTCTATAATTTTATATAGTTTGAAAAATTTTGTGGACCCTTTGATCAGAAATAAGTTCAAAAGGTCAGATGTGGATATCTATATGGCATATGTAGCATTAGAAGGAGTCTATGAGTATGTATAGAAAGTCCAAGATTGAGGACTCTTTGACCATAAATATATTCAGGATGTCAAAAGGGGACCTCTGAATAGCTGATTTATCATCAGAAGCAGTCTATAATTTTATATAGTTTGAAAAATTTTGAGGACACTTTGGCCAGAAAAAAGTTCAAAAGGTCAGATATGGACATCTATATGGCTTATGAAGCATCAGAAGGAGTCTATGAGTATGTATAGAAAGTCCAAGATCGAGGACTCATTGGCCAGAAATGTGTTCAGTAGGCCAAAAGGGGACCTCTGAATAGCTGATTTATCATCAGAAAGAATCAATAACTTTATATTGTTTAAAAATGTTGAGGACCCTTTGATCAGAAATAAGTTCAAAAGGTCAGATGTGAATATCTATATGGCATATGTAGCATTAGAAGGAGTCTATGAGTATGTATAGAAAGTCCAAGATCGAGGACTCTTTGACCATAAATATATTCAGGATGTCAAAAGGGGACCTCTGTATAGCTGAGTTATCATCAGAAGCATTCTATAATTTTATATAGTTTGAAGAATTTTGAGGACACTTTGACCAGAAAAAAGTTCAAAAGGTCAGATATGAACATCTATATGGCTTATGAAGCATCAGAAGGAGTCTATGAGTATGTATAGAAAGTCCAAGATCGAGGACTCTTTGGCCAGAAATATGTTCAGGAGGTCAAAAGGGGACCTCTGAATAGCTGATTTATCATAAGAAGCAGTCTATAATTTTATATAGTTTGAAAAATTTTGAGGACCCTTTGATCAGAAATAAGTTCAAAAGGTCAGATGTGGATATCTATATAGCTTATGTAGCATTAGAAGGAGTCTATGAGTATGTATAGAAAGTCCAAGATCGAGGACTCTTTGACCATAAATATATTCAGGATGTCAAAAGGGGACCTCTGAATAGCTGATTTATCATCAGAAGCAGTCTATAATTTTATATAGTTTGAAAAATTTTGAGGACACTTTGACCAGAAAAAAGTTCAAAAGGTCAGATATGGACATCTATATGGCTTATGAAGCATCAGAAGGAGTCTATAAGAATGTATAGAAAGCCCAAAATCGAGGATTCTTTGGCCAGAAAGATGTTCCTTGGGTCAAATATGGACTTCTGTATGGCTGACGTAACATCAGAAAGAGTCAACAAGTATACATGGAAAGGTCAAGTTTTGATTTCTCCTTGGCCAGAAAAAAATTCAGTATGTCAAATATGGACTTTTGTCAGGATGATAAAACATCGGAAGATATCAATCTGAATGTATATAGCGTTAATCTTTGTGGACTCTTTGGCCAGAAATATGTTCAGGAGGTCAAAAGGGGACCTCTGAATAGCTGATTTATCATCAGAAGCAGTCTATAATTTTATATAGTTTGAAAAATTTGAGGACCCTTTGATCAGAAATAAGTTCAAAAGGTTAGATGTGGATATCTATATGGCATATGTATCATTTAGAAGGAGTCTATGAGTATGTATAGAAAGTCCAAGATCGAGGACTCTTTGACCATAAATATATTCAAGATGTCAAAAGGTGACCTCTGTATAGCTGATTTATCATCAGAAGCAGTCTATAATTTTATATAGTTTGAAAAATTTTGAGGACACTTTGACCAGAAAAAAGTTCAAAAGGTCAGCTATGGACATCTATATGGCTTATGAAGCATCAGAAGGAGTCTGTGAGTATGTATAGAAAGCCCAAAATCGAGGACTCTTTGGCCAGAAATATGTTCAGTAGGCCAAAAGGGGACCTCTGAATAGCTGATTTATCATCAGAAGCAGTCTATAATTTTATATAGTTTGAAAAATTTTGAGGACACTTTGACCAGAAAAAAGTTCAAAAGGTCAGCTATGGACATCTATATGGCTTATGAAGCATCAGAAGGAGTCTATGAGTATGTATAGAAAGCCCAAAATCAAGGACTCTTTGGCCAGAAATATGTTCAGTAGGCCAAAAGGGGACCTCTGAATAGCTGATTTATCATCAGAAAGAGTCAATAACTTTATATTGTTTAAAAATTTTGAGGACCCTTTGATCAGAAATAAGTTCAAAAGGTCAGATATGGACATCTATATGGCTTAAGAAGCATCAGAAGGAGTCTATGAGTATGTATAGAAAGCCCAAAATCGAGGATTCTTTGGCCAGAAAGATGTTCCTTGGGTCAAATATGGACTTCTGTATGGCTGACGTAACATCAGAAAGAGTCAACGAGTATATATGGAAAGGTCAAGTTTTGATTTCTCCTTGGCCAGAAAAAAATTCAGTATGTCAATTATGGACTTTTGTCAGGATGATAAAACATCGGAAGATATCAATCTGAATGTATAGCGTTAATCTTTGTGGACTCTTTGGCCAGAAATATGTTCAGGAGGTCAAAAGGGGACCTCTGAATAGCTGATTTATCATCAGAAGCAGTCTATAATTTTATATAGTTTGAAAATTTTTGAGGACCCTTTGGCCAGAAAAAAGTTCAAAAGGTCAGATATGGACATCTATATGGCTTATGAAGCATCAGAAGGAGTCTATGAGTATGTATAGAAAGTCCAAAATCGAGGACTCTTTGACCATAAATATATTCAGGATGTCAAAAGGGGACCTCTGTATAGCTGATTTATCATCAGAAGCAGTCTATAATTTTATATAGTTTGAAAAATTTTGAGGACACTTTGGCCAGAAAAAAGTTCAAAAGGTCAGATATGGACATCTATATGGCTTATGAAGCATCAGAAGGAGTCTATGAGTATGTATAGAAAGCCCAAAATCAAGGACTCTTTGGCCAGAAATATGTTCAGTAGGCCAAAAGGGGACCTCTGAATAGCTGATTTATCATCAGAAAGAGTCAATAACTTTATATTGTTTAAAAATTTTGAGGACCCTTTGATCAGAAATAAGTTCAAAAGGTCAGATATGGACATCTATATGGCTTCAGAAGCATCAGAAGGAGTCTATGAGTATGTATAGAAAGCCCAAAATCGAGGATTCTTTGGCCAGAAAGATGTTCCTTGGGTCAAATATGGACTTCTGTATGGCTGACGTAACATCAGAAAGAGTCAACGAGTATATATGGAAAGGTCAAGTTTTGATTTCTCCTTGGCCAGAAAAAAATTCAGTATGTCAATTATGGACTTTTGTCAGGATGATAAAACATGGGAAGATATCAATCTGAATGTATAGCGTTAATCTTTGTGGACTCTTTGGCCAGAAATATGTTCAGGAGGTCAAAAGGGGACCTCTGAATAGCTGATTTATCATCAGAAGCAGTCTATAATTTTATATAGTTTGAAAATTTTTGAGGACCCTTTGGCCAGAAAAAAGTTCAAAAGGTCAGATATGGACATCTATATGGCTTATGAAGCATCAGAAGGAGTCTATGAGTATGTATAGAAAGTCCAAAATCGAGGACTCTTTGACCATAAATATATTCAGGATGTCAAAAGGGGACCTCTGTATAGCTGATTTATCATCAGAAGCAGTCTATAATTTTATATAGTTTGAAAAATTTTGAGGACACTTTGGCCAGAAAAAAGTTCAAAAGGTCAGATATGGACATCTATATGGCTTATGAAGCATCAGAAGGAGTCTATGAGTATGTATAGAAAGTCCAAAATCGAGGACTCATTGGCCAGAAAAATGTTCAGTAGGCCAAAAGGGGACCTCTGAATAGCTGATTTATCATCAGAAAGAATCAATAACTTTATATTGTTTAAAAATGTTGAGGACCCTTTGATCAGAAATAAGTTCAAAAGGTCAGATATGGACATCTATATGGCTTATGAAGCATCAGAAGGAGTCTATAAGAATGTATAGAAAGCCCAAAATCGAGGATTCTTTGGCCAGAAAGATGTTCCTTGGGTCAAATATGGACTTCTGTATGGCTGACGTAACATCAGAAAAAGTCAACGAGTATACATGGAAAGGTCAAGTTTTGATTTCTCCTTGGCCAGAAAAAAATTCAGTATGTCAAATATGGACTTTTGTCAGGATGATAAAACATCGGAAGATATCAATCTGAATGTATATAGCGTTAATCTTTGTGGACTCTTTGGCCAGAAATATGTTCAGGAGGTCAAAAGGGGACCTCTGAATAGCTGATTTATCATCAGAAGCAGTCTATAATTTTATATAGTTTGAAAAATTTGAGGACCCTTTGATCAGAAATAAGTTCAAAAGGTTAGATGTGGATATCTATATGGCATATGTATCATTTAGAAGGAGTCTATGAGTATGTATAGAAAGTCCAAGATCGAGGACTCTTTGACCATAAATATATTCAAGATGTCAAAAGGGGACCTCTGTATAACTGAGTTATCATCAGAAGCAGTCTATAATTTTATATAGTTTGAAAAATTTTGAGGACCCTTTGATCAGAAATAAGTTCAAAAGGTCAGATGTGGATATCTATATGGCTTATGAAGCATCAGAAGGAGTCTATGAGTATGTATAGAAGGTCCAAGATCGAGGACTCTTTGACCATAAATATGTTCAGGATGTCAAAAGGGGACCTCTGTATAGCTGATTTATCATCAGAAGCAGTCTATAATTTTATATAGTTTGAAAAATTTTGAGGACACTTTGACCAGAAAAAAGTTCAAAAGGTCAGCTATGGACATCTATATGGCTTATGAAGCATCAGAAGGAGTCTATGAGTATGTATAGAAAGCCCAAAATCGAGGACTCTTTGGTCAGAAATATGTTCAGTAGGCCAAAAGGGGACCTCTGAATAGCTGATTTATCATCAGAAGCAGTCTATAATTTTATATAGTTTGAAAAATTTTGAGGACACTTTGACCAGAAAAAAGTTCAAAAGGTCAGCTATGGACATCTATATGGCTTATGAAGCATCAGAAGGAGTCTATGAGTATGTATAGAAAGCCCAAAATCGAGGACTCTTTGGCCAGAAATATGTTCAGTAGGCCAAAAGGGGACCTCTGAATAGCTGATATATCATCAGAAAGAGTCAATAACTTTATATTGTTTAAAAATTTTGAGGACCCTTTGATCAGAAATAAGTTCAAAAGGTCAGATATGGACATCTATATGGCTTAAGAAGCATCAGAAGGAGTCTATGAGTATGTATAGAAAGCCCAAAATCGAGGATTCTTTGGCCAGAAAGATGTTCCTTGGGTCAAATATGGACTTCTGTATGGCTGACGTAACATCAGAAAGAGTCAACGAGTATATATGGAAAGGTCAAGTTTTGATTTCTCCTTGGCCAGAAAAAAATTCAGTATGTCAATTATGGACTTTTGTCAGGATGATAAAACATCGGAAGATATCAATCTGAATGTATAGCGTTAATCTTTGTGGACTCTTTGGCCAGAAATATGTTCAGGAGGTCAAAAGGGGACCTCTGAATAGCTGATTTATCATCAGAAGCAGTCTATAATTTTATATAGTTTGAAAAATTTGAGGACCCTTTGATCAGAAATAAGTTCAAAAGGTTAGATGTGGATATCTATATGGCATATGTATCATTTAGAAGGAGTCTATGAGTATGTATAGAAAGTCCAAGATCGAGGACTCTTTGACCATAAATATATTCAAGATGTCAAAAGGTGACCTCTGTATAGCTGATTTATCATCAGAAGCAGTCTATAATTTTATATAGTTTGAAAAATTTTGAGGACACTTTGACCAGAAAAAAGTTCAAAAGGTCAGCTATGGACATCTATATGGCTTATGAAGCATCAGAAGGAGTCTGTGAGTATGTATAGAAAGCCCAAAATCGAGGACTCTTTGGCCAGAAATATGTTCAGTAGGCCAAAAGGGGACCTCTGAATAGCTGATTTATCATCAGAAGCAGTCTATAATTTTATATAGTTTGAAAAATTTTGAGGACACTTTGACCAGAAAAAAGTTCAAAAGGTCAGCTATGGACATCTATATGGCTTATGAAGCATCAGAAGGAGTCTATGAGTATGTATAGAAAGCCCAAAATCAAGGACTCTTTGGCCAGAAATATGTTCAGTAGGCCAAAAGGGGACCTCTGAATAGCTGATTTATCATCAGAAAGAGTCAATAACTTTATATTGTTTAAAAATTTTGAGGACCCTTTGATCAGAAATAAGTTCAAAAGGTCAGATATGGACATCTATATGGCTTAAGAAGCATCAGAAGGAGTCTATGAGTATGTATAGAAAGCCCAAAATCGAGGATTCTTTGGCCAGAAAGATGTTCCTTGGGTCAAATATGGACTTCTGTATGGCTGACGTAACATCAGAAAGAGTCAACGAGTATATATGGAAAGGTCAAGTTTTGATTTCTCCTTGGCCAGAAAAAAATTCAGTATGTCAATTATGGACTTTTGTCAGGATGATAAAACATCGGAAGATATCAATCTGAATGTATAGCGTTAATCTTTGTGGACTCTTTGGCCAGAAATATGTTCAGGAGGTCAAAAGGGGACCTCTGAATAGCTGATTTATCATCAGAAGCAGTCTATAATTTTATATAGTTTGAAAATTTTTGAGGACCCTTTGGCCAGAAAAAAGTTCAAAAGGTCAGATATGGACATCTATATGGCTTATGAAGCATCAGAAGGAGTCTATGAGTATGTATAGAAAGTCCAAAATCGAGGACTCTTTGACCATAAATATATTCAGGATGTCAAAAGGGGACCTCTGTATAGCTGATTTATCATCAGAAGCAGTCTATAATTTTATATAGTTTGAAAAATTTTGAGGACACTTTGGCCAGAAAAAAGTTCAAAAGGTCAGATATGGACATCTATATGGCTTATGAAGCATCAGAAGGAGTCTATGAGTATGTATAGAAAGCCCAAAATCAAGGACTCTTTGGCCAGAAATATGTTCAGTAGGCCAAAAGGGGACCTCTGAATAGCTGATTTATCATCAGAAAGAGTCAATAACTTTATATTGTTTAAAAATTTTGAGGACCCTTTGATCAGAAATAAGTTCAAAAGGTCAGATATGGACATCTATATGGCTTCAGAAGCATCAGAAGGAGTCTATGAGTATGTATAGAAAGCCCAAAATCGAGGATTCTTTGGCCAGAAAGATGTTCCTTGGGTCAAATATGGACTTCTGTATGGCTGACGTAACATCAGAAAGAGTCAACGAGTATATATGGAAAGGTCAAGTTTTGATTTCTCCTTGGCCAGAAAAAAATTCAGTATGTCAATTATGGACTTTTGTCAGGATGATAAAACATGGGAAGATATCAATCTGAATGTATAGCGTTAATCTTTGTGGACTCTTTGGCCAGAAATATGTTCAGGAGGTCAAAAGGGGACCTCTGAATAGCTGATTTATCATCAGAAGCAGTCTATAATTTTATATAGTTTGAAAATTTTTGAGGACCCTTTGGCCAGAAAAAAGTTCAAAAGGTCAGATATGGACATCTATATGGCTTATGAAGCATCAGAAGGAGTCTATGAGTATGTATAGAAAGTCCAAAATCGAGGACTCTTTGACCATAAATATATTCAGGATGTCAAAAGGGGACCTCTGTATAGCTGATTTATCATCAGAAGCAGTCTATAATTTTATATAGTTTGAAAAATTTTGAGGACACTTTGGCCAGAAAAAAGTTCAAAAGGTCAGATATGGACATCTATATGGCTTATGAAGCATCAGAAGGAGTCTATGAGTATGTATAGAAAGTCCAAAATCGAGGACTCATTGGCCAGAAAAATGTTCAGTAGGCCAAAAGGGGACCTCTGAATAGCTGATTTATCATCAGAAAGAATCAATAACTTTATATTGTTTAAAAATGTTGAGGACCCTTTGATCAGAAATAAGTTCAAAAGGTCAGATATGGACATCTATATGGCTTATGAAGCATCAGAAGGAGTCTATAAGAATGTATAGAAAGCCCAAAATCGAGGATTCTTTGGCCAGAAAGATGTTCCTTGGGTCAAATATGGACTTCTGTATGGCTGACGTAACATCAGAAAAAGTCAACGAGTATACATGGAAAGGTCAAGTTTTGATTTCTCCTTGGCCAGAAAAAAATTCAGTATGTCAAATATGGACTTTTGTCAGGATGATAAAACATCGGAAGATATCAATCTGAATGTATATAGCGTTAATCTTTGTGGACTCTTTGGCCAGAAATATGTTCAGGAGGTCAAAAGGGGACCTCTGAATAGCTGATTTATCATCAGAAGCAGTCTATAATTTTATATAGTTTGAAAAATTTGAGGACCCTTTGATCAGAAATAAGTTCAAAAGGTTAGATGTGGATATCTATATGGCATATGTATCATTTAGAAGGAGTCTATGAGTATGTATAGAAAGTCCAAGATCGAGGACTCTTTGACCATAAATATATTCAAGATGTCAAAAGGGGACCTCTGTATAACTGAGTTATCATCAGAAGCAGTCTATAATTTTATATAGTTTGAAAAATTTTGAGGACCCTTTGATCAGAAATAAGTTCAAAAGGTCAGATGTGGATATCTATATGGCTTATGAAGCATCAGAAGGAGTCTATGAGTATGTATAGAAGGTCCAAGATCGAGGACTCTTTGACCATAAATATGTTCAGGATGTCAAAAGGGGACCTCTGTATAGCTGATTTATCATCAGAAGCAGTCTATAATTTTATATAGTTTGAAAAATTTTGAGGACACTTTGACCAGAAAAAAGTTCAAAAGGTCAGCTATGGACATCTATATGGCTTATGAAGCATCAGAAGGAGTCTATGAGTATGTATAGAAAGCCCAAAATCGAGGACTCTTTGGTCAGAAATATGTTCAGTAGGCCAAAAGGGGACCTCTGAATAGCTGATTTATCATCAGAAGCAGTCTATAATTTTATATAGTTTGAAAAATTTTGAGGACACTTTGACCAGAAAAAAGTTCAAAAGGTCAGCTATGGACATCTATATGGCTTATGAAGCATCAGAAGGAGTCTATGAGTATGTATAGAAAGCCCAAAATCGAGGACTCTTTGGCCAGAAATATGTTCAGTAGGCCAAAAGGGGACCTCTGAATAGCTGATATATCATCAGAAAGAGTCAATAACTTTATATTGTTTAAAAATTTTGAGGACCCTTTGATCAGAAATAAGTTCAAAAGGTCAGATATGGACATCTATATGGCTTAAGAAGCATCAGAAGGAGTCTATGAGTATGTATAGAAAGCCCAAAATCGAGGATTCTTTGGCCAGAAAGATGTTCCTTGGGTCAAATATGGACTTCTGTATGGCTGACGTAACATCAGAAAGAGTCAACGAGTATATATGGAAAGGTCAAGTTTTGATTTCTCCTTGGCCAGAAAAAAATTCAGTATGTCAATTATGGACTTTTGTCAGGATGATAAAACATCGGAAGATATCAATCTGAATGTATAGCGTTAATCTTTGTGGACTCTTTGGCCAGAAATATGTTCAGGAGGTCAAAAGGGGACCTCTGAATAGCTGATTTATCATCAGAAGCAGTCTATAATTTTATATAGTTTGAAAATTTTTGAGGACCCTTTGGCCAGAAAAAAGTTCAAAAGGTCAGATATGGACATCTATATGGCTTATGAAGCATCAGAAGGAGTCTATGAGTATGTATAGAAGGTCCAAGATCGAGGACTCTTTGACCATAAATATGTTCAGGATGTCAAAAGGGGACCTCTGTATAGCTGATTTATCATCAGAAGCAGTCTATAATTTTATATAGTTTGAAAAATTTTGAGGACACTTTGACCAGAAAAAAGTTCAAAAGGTCAGCTATGGACATCTATATGGCTTATGAAGCATCAGAAGGAGTCTATGAGTATGTATAGAAAGCCCAAAATCGAGGACTCTTTGGTCAGAAATATGTTCAGTAGGCCAAAAGGGGACCTCTGAATAGCTGATTTATCATCAGAAGCATTCTATAATTTTATATAGTTTGAAAAATTTTGAGGACACTTTGACCAGAAAAAAGTTCAAAAGGTCAGATATGGACATCTATATGGCTTATGAAGCATCAGAAGGAGTCTATGAGTATGTATAGAAAGCCCAAAATCGAGGACTCTTTGGCCAGAAATATGTTCAGTAGGCCAAAAGGGGACCTCTGAATAGCTGATTTATCATCAGAAAGAGTCAATAACTTTATATTGTTTAAAAATTTTGAGGACCCTTTGATCAGAAATAAGTTCAAAAGGTCAGATATGGACATCTATATGGCTTAAGAAGCATCAGAAGGAGTCTATGAGTATGTATAGAAAGCCCAAAATCGAGGATTCTTTGACCAGAAAGATGTTCCTTGGGTCAAATATGGACTTCTGTATGGCTGACGTAACATCAGAAAGAGTCAACGAGTATATATGGAAAGGTCAAGTTTTGATTTCTCCTTGGCCAGAAAAAAATTCAGTATGTCAAATATGGACTTTTGTCAGGATGATAAAACATCGGAAGATATCAATCTGAATGTATAGCGTTAATCTTTGTGGACTCTTTGGCCAGAAATATGTTCAGGAGGTCAAAAGGGGACCTCTGAATAGCTGATTTATCATCAGAAGCAGTCTATAATTTTACATAGTTTGAAAAATTTTGAGGACCCTTTGATCCGAAATAAGTTCAAAAGGTCAGATATGTATATCTATATGGCTAATGTAGCATTAGAAGGAGTCTATGAGTATGTATAGAAAACATAGCAATGCTATGTATTGCAATGCAAAGCAACATGTTATATCTCTTTAATGAACATTTGAAGGAGATAATTGGTGTGCAATGCAATGCAATGCAAAAAGTGCATAGCTTATATGTTATTCTTCAATGCACAATGTTAGATCGTTTGTGCAATGCAATGCAACATGTTATCTCTTTAATGAAAATGGGAAGGAGTTAAATATTATGTGCAATGCAATGCAATGCAAAAAGTGCATGGTCTATGTTACTCTTCAATACACAACGTTCGATCGTTTGTGAAATGCAATGCAAAATGTTATCTCTTTAATCAAAATGGGAATGAGGTAGTTCTGGTGTGCAATGTTATTCTTCAGTGCACAACGTTAGATCGTTTGTGCAATGCAACAACACACAATACCATCTCTTTAATGAACATGGGAATGGTTAAGTTCTTAGTGTGCAATGTAATGCAATGCAATGCAAAAATGCTGTGTCATTATTCATTAATAAAGGAACAGTATTCTAAAGTGTTACCTGGGAATGAGTTACTACTGGTGTGTAATGCAATGCAAGAAGTGCATAGCCTATATGTTATTCTGCAATGCACAACGTTAGATCGTTAGTGCAATGCAATGCAACAGCACACATGTTATATCTTTAATGAACATGGGATTGAGTTAGTTCTGGTGTGAAATGCAATGCAATGCAATGCGAAAAGTGCATAACCCATGTTATTCTTCATTGCACAACGTTAGATCGTTTGTGCAATGCAATGCAACAACACATATGTTATATCTTTAATGAACAGGGGAATGGTTAAGTTCTAGTGTGCAATGCAAAAAGTGCATAACCTATATGTTATTCTTCAGTGCACAACGTTAGAGCGTTAGTGCAAAGCAATGCAATGCAGTTGCAAAGCAATGCAACAACACACGTTATGTCTTTAATCAACATGGGAATGAGGTAGTTCTGGTGTGCAATGCAATGCAATGCAAAAAGTGAATAACATATGTTATTCTTCAGTGCACAACGTTAGATCGTTAGTGCAATGCAATGCAATGCAATGCAATGCAATGCAATGCAATGCAATGAACCAACGCAAATCAATGCAATGCAATGCAATGCAACAACACACGTTATGTTTTTAATGAACATGGGAATGATTTTGTTCTGGTGTGCAATGCAATGCAATACGTGCACAACGTTAGATCGTTAGTGCAATGCAATGCAGTGCAAAGCAGTGCAAATCAATGCAATGCAATACAATGCAATGCAACAACACACGTTTTGTCTTTAATGGACATGGGGATGATTTAGTTCTGGTTGTGCAATGCAATGCAAAAAGTGCATAACCTATATATTATTCTTCAATGCACAACGTTAGAGCGTTAGTGTAATGCAATGCAATGCAATAAAATGCAATGCAATGCAGTGCAAAGCAATGCAGTGCAAAGCAATGCAGTGCAAAGCAATGCAAATCAATATAGTGCAATACACTGCAATTCAAAAACACTTGTTATGTCTTTAATGAACATAGGAATGATTTAGTTCTGGTGTGCAATGCAATGCAATACGTGCACAATGTTAGATTGTTAGTGCAATGCAATGCAGTGCAAAGCAATGCAAATCAATGCAATGCAATACAATGCAATGCAACAACACACGTTTTGTCTTTAATGAACACGGGAATGATTTTGTTCTAGTGTGCAATGCAGTGCGAAAAGAGCATAACCTATATGTTATTCTTCAGTGCAAAACGTTAGATCGTTAGTGCAATGCAATGCAATGCAATAAAATGCAATACAATCCAATGTAATGCAATGCAATGCAATGCAATGCAATGCAACAACACACGTTATGTCTTTAATCAACATTTGAATGAGGTAGTTCTGGTGTGCAATGCAATGCAATGCAAAAAGTGCATAACATGTTATTCTTCAGTAAATCGTTAGTGCAATGCAATGCAAATTGAATGCAATGCAATGCAATGCAACAACACACATATCATCTCTATAATGAACTTGGGAATGATTTTGTTCTGGTGTGCAATGCAATGCGAAAAGAGCATAACTTATATGTTATTCTTCAGCGTTCGATCGTTAGTGCAATGCAATGCAGTGCAAAGCAAAGCAAAGCAATGCAATGCAATGCAATGCAATGCAATACAATGCAATGCAATGCAATGCAATGCAACAACGTACGTTATGTCTTTAATGAACATGGGAATGATTTAGTTCTGGTGTGCAATGCAATGCAATACGTGCACAACGTTAGATCGTTAGTGCAATGTAATGCAGTGCAAAGAAATGCAAATCAATAAATTGTGGTATGCAATGCAATGCAATGCAAAAGTTATTCTTCAGTGCACAACGTTAGATCGTTAGTGCAATGCAATGCAATGCAATGCAGTGCAAAGCAATGCAAAGCAATGCAAAGCAATGCAATGCAAAGCAATGTAAATGCAATACAATGCAATGCAATGCGTTAATGAACATGGTTAATGAACATGGGAATTATTTCGTTCTGGTGTGCAATGCAATGCAATGCAAAAAGTGCATAACCTATATGTTATTCTTCAGTGCACAACGTTAGATCGTTTGTGCAATGCAATGCAATGCAATGCACCAACAAACGTTATCTCTTTTAAGAACATGGGAAGGATTTAGTTTTGGTGTGCAATGCAATGCAGTGCAAAAAGTGCATAACCTATATGTTATTCTTCAGTGCACAACGTTAGATCGTTAGTGCAATGCAATTCAATGCAATGCAATGCAACGCATCAACACACATATCATCTCTATAATGAACATGCGAATGATTTAGTTCTGGTGTGCAATGCAATGCGAAATATGCATAACCTATAAGTTATTCTTCAGTTTACAACGTTAGATCGTTTGTGCAATGCAATTGCAACAACACATATGTTATCTCTTTAATAAACATGGGATCGAGTTAGTTCTGTTGTGCAATGCAATGCAAGTAGTGCACAGGCTATATGTTATTCTTCAATGCACAACGATAGACAGTTTGTGCAAAGCAACAAAACATATTTTATCTCTCTAATGAACATTGAGTTAGTTTTGGTGTGCAATGCAATGCAATGCAATGCACGAAGTGCACGAAGTGCATAACCTATGTTTGTTTAATGATGCTCAACGTTATATCGTTTGTGCAAAGCACATAATGTTATAACAATGAGCTTTACATAGGTACGCTTTTGACCTACTGAACATATTTCTGGCATAGAGTCCTTAAAGATGTTATATCATCCTGACAAAGGTACAAATTTGACATACAGAATTTTTTTCTGGCCAAGGAGTACTCGAAACTTGACCTTTCCATTTATAGTCGTTGACTTTTTCTGATGCTACGTCAGCCATACAGAAGTCCATATTTGACCCAAGGAACATATTTGGCCAAAGAGTCCTCGATCTTGGGCTTTCTATAAATACTCATAGACTCCTTCTGATGATTCATAAGCCATATAGATATGGACATTTTTCAAATTATGTAAAATTATAGACTGCTTCTGATGATAAATCAGCAATACAGAGATCCCCTTTTGACATCCTGAATATATTTATGGTCAAAGAGTCCTCGATCTTAGACTTTCTATACATACTCATAGACTCCTTCTAATGCTACATAAGCCATATAGATATCCATAGCTGACCTTTTGAACTTATTTGTGGTCAAAGTGTCCTCAAAATTTTTAAACAATATAAAGTTATTGACTCTTTCTGATGATAAATCAGCTATTCAGAGGTCCCCTTTTGACATCCTGAATATATTTATGGTCAAAGAGTCCTCGATCTTGGACTTTCTATACATACTCATAGACTCCTTCTGATACTTCATAAGCTATATCCATATCTGATCTTTTGAACTTATTTCTGATCAAAGGGTCCTCAAAAGATTTTAAACTATATAAAGTAATTGACTCTTTTTGATGATAATTCAGCTATTCAGAGGTCCCCTTTTGACATCCTGAATATATTTATGGTCAAAGAGTCCACAATCTTGTTTTTTCTATACATACTCATAGACTCCTTCTAATGCTACATAGCTGACCTTTTGAACTTATTTCTGGTCAAAGGGTCCTCAAAAGTTTTTAAACTATATAAAGTTATTGACTCTTTCTGATGATAAATCAGCTATACAGAGGTCCCCTTTTGGCCTACTGAACATATTTATGGCCAAAGAGTCCTCGATTTTGGGCTTTCTATACATACTCATAGACTCCTTCTGATGCTTCATTACCCTTATAGATATCCATTTCTGACCTTTTGAACTAATTTCTGGTCAAAGTGTCCTCAAAATTTTTCAAATTATGTAAAATTATAGACTGCTTCTGATGATAACTCAGTTATACAGAGGTCCCCTTTTGACATCCTGAATATATTTATGGTCAAAGAGTCCTCGATCTTGGACTTTCTATATATACTCATAGACTCCTTCTAATGCTACATAAGCCACATAGATATCCATAGCTGACCTTTTGAGCTTATTTCTGATCAAAGGGTCCTCAAAAGTTTTTAAACTATATAAAGTTTTTGACTCTTTCTGATGATAAATCAGCTATTCAGAGGTCCCCTTTTGATCTACTGAACATATTTCTGGCCAAAGAGTCCTAAAAGATTAACGCTATACATTCAAATATATATCTTCCGATGTTTTATTATCCTGACAAAAGTCCATATTTTTCTCTGGACAAAAAGTACTCAAAACTTGACCTTTCCATATAGACTCGTTGACTCTTTCTGATGTTACGTCAGCCATATAGAAGTCCATATTTGACCCAAGGAACATATTTCTGGCCAAAGAGTCCTCGATTTTGGGCTTTCTTTACATACTCATAGACTCCTTCTGATGCTTCATAAGCCATATAGATGTCCATATCTGACCTTTTGTACTTATTTCTGATCAAAGGGTCCTCAAAAGTTTTTAAACTATATAAAGCTATTGACTCTTTCTGATGATAAAATTCAGAGGTCCCCTTTTGACATCCTGAATATATTTATGGTCAAAGAGTCCTCGATCTTGGACTTTCTATACATACTCATAAACTCCTTCTAATGCTTCTTAAGCCATATAGTTATCCATAGCAGACCTTTTGAACTTATTTCTGATCAAAGGGTCCTCAAAAGTTTTTAAACTATATAAAGTTATTGACTCTTTCTGATGATAAATCAGCTATTCAGAGGTCCCCTTTTGGCCTACTGAACATATTTATGGCCAAAGAGTCCTCGATTTTTTTGTTCTTTCTATGCATACTCCTTCTGATGCTTCATAAGCCATATAGATGTCCACATCTGACCTTTTGAACTTATTTCTGGTCAAAGTGTCCTCAAAATTTTTCAAACTATATAGAAATTATAGACTGCTTCTGATGATAAATCAGCTATACAGAGGTCCCCTTTTGACATTCTGAATATATTTATGGCCAAAGAGTCCTAAAAGATTAACACTATACATTCAGATATACATCTTCCAATGTTTTATCATTATGACAAAAGTCCACATTTGACAAACTGAATTTTTTTCTGGCCAAGTATTCAAAACGTGACCTTTCCATATAGACTCGTTGACTCTTTCTGATGTTACGTCAGCCATACAGAAGTCCATATTTGACCCAAGGAACATATTTCTGGCCAAAGAGTCCACGATATTGGACTTTCTATACATACTCATAGACTCCTCCTACATAAGCCATATAGATATCCATAGCTGACCTTTTGAACTTATTTGTGGTCAAAGTGTCCTCAAAATTTTTAAACAATATAAAGTTATTGACTCTTTCTGATGATAAATCAGCTATTCAGAGGTCCCCTTTTGACATCCTGAATATATTTATGGTCAAAGAGTCCTCGATCTTGGACTTTCTATACATACTCATAGACTGCTTCTGATACTTCATAAGCTATATCCATATCTGATCTTTTGAACTTATTTCTGATCAAAGGGTCCTCAAAAGATTTTAAACTATATAAAGTAATTGACTCTTTTTGATGATAATTCAGCTATTCAGAGGTCCCCTTTTGACATCCTGAATATATTTATGGTCAAAGAGTCCACAATCTTGTTTTTTCTATACATACTCATAGACTCCTTCTAATGCTACATCGCTGACCTTTTGAACTTATTTCTGGTCAAAGGGTCCTCAAAAGTTTTTAAACTATATAAAGTTATTGACTCTTTCTGATGATAAATCAGCTATACAGAGGTCCCCTTTTGGCCTACTGAACATATTTATGGCCAAAGAGTCCTCGATTTTGGGCTTTCTATACATACTCATAGACTCCTTCTGATGCTTCATTACCCTTATAGATATCCATTTCTGACCTTTTGAACTAATTTCTGGTCAAAGTGTCCTCAAAATTTTTCAAATTATGTAAAATTATAGACTGCTTCTGATGATAACTCAGTTATACAGAGGTCCCCTTTTGACATCCTGAATATATTTATGGTCAAAGAGTCCTCGATCTTGGACTTTCTATATATACTCATATACTCCTTCTAATGCTACATAAGCCACATAGATATCCATAGCTGACCTTTTGAGCTTATTTCTGATCAAAGGGTCCTCAAAAGTTTTTAAACTATATAAAGTTTTTGACTCTTTCTGATGATAAATCAGCTATTCAGAGGTCCCCTTTTGATCTACTGAACATATTTCTGGCCAAAGAGTCCTAAAAGATTAACGCTATACATTCAAATATATATCTTCCGATGTTTTATTATCCTGACAAAAGTCCATATTTTTTTCTGGACAAAAAGTACTCAAAACCTGACCTTTCCATATATACTCGTTGACTCTTTCTGATGTTACGTCAGCCATATAGAAGTCCATATTTGACCCAAGGAACATATTTCTGGCCAAAGAGTCCACGATATTGGACTTTCTATACATACTCATAAACTCCTTCTAATGCTTCTTAAGCCATATAGTTATCCATAGCAGACCTTTTGAACTTATTTCTGATCAAAGGGTCCTCAAAAGTTTTTAAACTATATAAAGTTATTGACTCTTTCTGATGATAAATCAGCTATTCAGAGGTCCCCTTTTGGCCTACTGAACATATTTATGGCCAAAGAGTCCTCGATTTTTTTGTTCTTTCTATGCATACTCCTTCTGATGCTTCATAAGCCATATAGATGTCCACATCTGACCTTTTGAACTTATTTCTGGTCAAAGTGTCCTCAAAATTTTTCAAACTATATAGAAATTATAGACTGCTTCTGATGATAAATCAGCTATACAGAGGTCCCCTTTTGACATTCTAAATATATATTTATGGCCAAAGAGTCCTAAAAGATTAACACTATACATTCAGATATACATCTTCCGATGTTTTATCATTATGACAAAAGTCCACATTTGACAAACTGAATTTTTTTCTGGCCAAGTATTCAAAACGTGACCTTTCCATATAGACTCGTTGACTCTTTCTGATGTTACGTCAGCCATACAGAAGTCCATATTTGACCCAAGGAACATATTTCTGGCCAAAGAGTCCACGATATTGGACTTTCTATACATACTCATAGACTCCTTCTAATGCTACATAAGCCATATAGATATCCATATCTGACCTTTTGAACTTATTTCTGATCAAAGGGTCCTCAAAATTTTTCAAACTATATAAAATTATAGACTGCTTCTGATGATAAATCAGCTATACAGAGGTCCCCTTTTGACAACCTGAATGTATTTATGGTCAAAGAGTCCTCGATCTTGGACTTTATATAGCCTACATACTCATAGACTCCTTCTGATGCTTCATAAGCTATATCCATATCTGATCTTTTGAACTTATTTCTGATCAAAGGGTCCTCAAAAGATTTTAAACTATAAAAAGTAATTGACTCTTTCTAATGATAGATCAGCTATTCAGAGGTCCCCTTTTGGCCTACTGAACATATTTATGGTCAAAGAGTCCTCGATCTTGAACTTTCTATACATACTCATAGACTCCTTCTAATGCAAAATAAGCCATATAGATATCCATAGCTGACCTTTTGAACTTATTTCTGATCAAAGGGTCCTCAAAAGTTTTTAAACTATATAAAGTTTTTGACTCTTTCTGATGATAAATCAGCTATTCAGAGGTCCCCTTTTGACCTACTGAACATATTTATGGCCAAAGAGTCCACAAAGATTAACACTATACATTCAGATTGATATCTTCGGATGTTTTATCATCCTGACAAAAGTCCATATTTGACATACTGAATTTTTTTCTGGCCAAGGAGTACTCAAAACTTGACCTTTCCATATATACTCGTTGACTCTTTCTGATGTTACGTCAGCCATACAGAAGTCCATATTTGACCCAAGGAACATCTTTCTGGCCAAAGAGTCCTCAATTTTGGGCGTTCTATACATACTCATAGACTCCTTCTGATGCTTCATAAGCTATATCCATATCTGATCTTTTGAACTTATTTCTGGTCAAAGGGTCCTCAAAAGTTTTTAAACTATATAAAGTTATTGACACTTTCTGATGATAAACAGAGGTCCCCTTTTGGCCTACTGAACATATTTATCGCCAAAGAGTCCTCGATTTTGGGCTTTCTATACATACTCATAGACTCCTTCTGATGCTTCATAACCCTTATAGATATCCATTTCTGACCTTTTGAACTAATTTCTGGTCAAAGTGTCCTCAAAATTTTTCTAATTATGTAAAATTATAGACTGCTTCTGATGATAAATCAGCTATACAGAGGTCCCCTTTTGACTTCCTGAATATATTTATGGTCAAAGAGTCCTCGATCTTTGACTTTCTATACATACTCATGCATACTCCTTCATATGCATACTCCTTCTACTGCTACATAAGCCATATAGATTTCTGATCAAAGGGTCACTTATTTCTGATCAAAGGGTCCTCAAAAGTTTTTAAACTATTTAAAGTTTTTGACTCTTTCTGATGATAAATCAGCTATTCAGAGGTCCCCTTTTGATCTACTGAACATATTTTTTTTTGCCAAAGAGTATGTATAGAAAGCCCAAGATCGAGGACTCTTTGGCCAGAAATATGTTCAGTAGGTCAAAAGGGGACTTCTGAATAGCTGATTTATCATCAGAAGCAGTCTATAATTTTATATAGTTTGAAAAATTTTGAGGACACTTTGACCAGAAATCAGTTCAAAAGGTCAGATATGGATAACTATATGGCTTAAGAAGCATCAGAAGTAATCTATGAGTATATATAGAAAGGCCAAAATCGAGGACTCTTTGGCCAGAAATTTGTTCAGTAGGCCAAAAGGGGACCTCTGAATAGCTGATTTATCATCAGAAAGAGTCAATAACTTTATGTAGTTTAAAAACTTTTGAGGACCCTTTGATCAGAAATAAGTTCAAAAGGTCAGATATGGATATCTATAGGGCTTATGAAGCATCAGAAGGAGTCTATGAGTATGTATAGAAAGTCCAAGATCGAGGACTCTTTGGCCAGAAATATGTTCCTTGGGTCAAATATGGACTTCTGTATGGCTGACGTATAAAAGAGTCAACGAGTATATATGGAAAGGTCAAGTTTTGAGTACTCCTTGGCTAGAAACATTTTTCAGTATGTCAAATATGGACTTTTGTCAGGATGAAAAAACATCGGAAGATGTATATCTGAATGTATAGCGTTAATCTTTGTGGACTCTTTGGCCAGAAATATGTTCAGGAGGTCAAAAGGGGACCTCTGAATAGCTGATTTATCATCAGAAGCAGTCTATAATTTTACATAGTTTGAAAAATTTTGAGGACCCTTTGATCAGAAATAAGTTCAAAAGGTCAGATGTGGATATCTATATAGCTTATGTAGCATTAGAAGGAGTCTATGAGTATGTATAGAAAGTCCAAGATCGAGGACTCTTTGACCATAAATATATTCTGGATGTCAAAAGGGGACCTCTGTATAGCTGATTTATCATCAGAAGCAGTGTATAATTTTATATAGTTTGAAAAATTTTGAGGACACTTTGACCAGAAAAAAGTTCAAAAGGTCAGATATGGACATCTATATGGCTTATGACGCATCAGAAGGAGTCTATGAGTATGTATAGAAAGCCCAAAATCGATGACTCTTTGGCCAGAAATTTGTTCAGTAGGCCAAAAGGGGACCTCTGAATAGCTGATTTGTCATCAGAAAGAGTCAATAACTTTATTTTGTTTAAAAATTTTGAGGACCCTTTGATCAGAAAAAAATTCAGTATGTCAAATATGGACTTTTGTCAGGATGATAAAACATCGGAAGATATCAATCTGAATGTATAGCGTTAATCTTTGTGGACTCTTTGGCCAGAAATATGTTCAGGAGGTCAAAAGGGGACCTCTGTATAGCTGAGTTATCATCAGAAGCAGTCTATAATTTTATATAGTTTGAAAAATTTTGTGGACCCTTTGATCAGAAATAAGTTCAAAAGGTCAGATGTGGATATCTATATGGCATATGTAGCATTAGAAGGAGTCTATGAGTATGAATAGAAAGTCCAAGATTGAGGACTCTTTGACCATAAATATATTCAGGATGTCAAAAGGGGACCTCTGAATAGCTGATTTATCATCAGAAGCAGTCTATAATTTTATATAGTTTGAAAAATTTTGAGGACACTTTGGCCAGAAAAAAGTTCAAAAGGTCAGATATGGACATCTATATGGCTTATGAAGCATCAGAAGGAGTCTATGAGTATGTATAGAAAGTCCAAGATCGAGGACTCATTGGCCAGAAATGTGTTCAGTAGGCCAAAAGGGGACCTCTGAATAGCTGATTTATCATCAGAAAGAATCAATAACTTTATATTGTTTAAAAATGTTGAGGACCCTTTGATCAGAAATAAGTTCAAAAGGTCAGATGTGAATATCTATATGGCATATGTAGCATTAGAAGGAGTCTATGAGTATGTATAGAAAGTCCAAGATCGAGGACTCTTTGACCATAAATATATTCAGGATGTCAAAAGGGGACCTCTGTATAGCTGAGTTATCATCAGAAGCAGTCTATAATTTTATATAGTTTGAAGAATTTTGAGGACACTTTGACCAGAAAAAAGTTCAAAAGGTCAGATATGGACATCTATATGGCTTATGAAGCATCAGAAGGAGTCTATGAGTATGTATAGAAAGTCCAAGATCGAGGACTCTTTGGCCAGAAATATGTTCAGGAGGTCAAAAGGGGACCTCTGAATAGCTGATTTATCATCAGAAGCAGTCTATAATTTTATATAGTTTGAAAAATTTGAGGACCCTTTGATCAGAAATAAGTTCAAAAGGTTAGATGTGGATATCTATATGGCATATGTATCATTTAGAAGGAGTCTATGAGTATGTATAGAAAGTCCAAGATCGAGGACTCTTTGACCATAAATATATTCAAGATGTCAAAAGGGGACCTCTGTATAGCTGATTTATCATCAGAAGCAGTCTATAATTTTATATAGTTTGAAAAATTTTGAGGACACTTTGACCAGAAAAAAGTTCAAAAGGTCAGCTATGGACATCTATATGGCTTATGAAGCATCAGAAGGAGTCTATGAGTATGTATAGAAAGCCCAAAATCGAGGACTCTTTGGCCAGAAATATGTTCAGTAGGCCAAAAGGGGACCTCTGAATAGCTGATTTATCATCAGAAGCAGTCTATAATTTTATATAGTTTGAAAAATTTTGAGGACACTTTGACCAGAAAAAAGTTCAAAAGGTCAGCTATGGACATGAAGCATCAGAAGGAGTCTATGAGTATGTATAGAAAGCCCAAAATCAAGGACTCTTTGGCCAGAAATATGTTCAGTAGGGCAAAAGGGGACCTCTGAATAGCTGATTTATCATCAGAAAGAGTCAATAACTTTATATTGTTTAAAAATTTTGAGGACCCTTTGATCAGAAATAAGTTCAAAAGGTCAGATATGGACATCTATATGGCTTAAGAAGCATCAGAAGGAGTCTATGAGTATGTATAGAAAGCCCAAAATCGAGGATTCTTTGGCCAGAAAGATGTTCCTTGGGTCAAATATGGACTTCTGTATGGCTGACGTAACATCAGAAAGAGTCAACGAGTATATATGGAAAGGTCAAGTTTTGATTTCTCCTTGGCCAGAAAAAAATTCAGTATGTCAATTATGGACTTTTGTCAGGATGATAAAACATCGGAAGATATCAATCTGAATGTATAGCGTTAATCTTTGTGGACTCTTTGGCCAGAAATATGTTCAGGAGGTCAAAAGGGGACCTCTGAATAGCTGATTTATCATCAGAAGCAGTCTATAATTTTATATAGTTTGAAAATTTTTGAGGACCCTTTGGCCAGAAAAAAGTTCAAAAGGTCAGATATGGACATCTATATGGCTTATGAAGCATCAGAAGGAGTCTATGAGTATGTATAGAAAGTCCAAAATCGAGGACTCATTGGCCAGAAAAATGTTCAGTAGGCCAAAAGGGGACCTCTGAATAGCTGATATATCATCAGAAAGAATCAATAACTTTATATTGTTTAAAAATGTTGAGGACCCTTTGATCAGAAATAAGTTCAAAAGGTCAGATATGGACATCTATATGGCTTATGAAGCATCAGAAGGAGTCTATAAGAATGTATAGAAAGCCCAAAATCGAGGATTCTTTGGCCAGAAAGATGTTCCTTGGGTCAAATATGGACTTCTGTATGGCTGACGTAACATCAGAAAGAGTCAACGAGAATACATGGAAAGGTCAAGTTTTGATTTCTCCTTGGCCAGAAAAAAATTCAGTATGTCAAATATGGACTTTTGTCAGGATGATAAAACATCGGAAGATATCAATCTGAATGTATATAGCGTTAATCTTTGTGGACTCTTTGGCCAGAAATATGTTCAGGAGGTCAAAAGGGGACCTCTGAATAGCTGATTTATCATCAGAAGCAGTCTATAATTTTATATAGTTTGAAAAATTTGAGGACCCTTTGATCAGAAATAAGTTCAAAAGGTTAGATGTGGATATCTATATGGCATATGTATCATTTAGAAGGAGTCTATGAGTATGTATAGAAAGTCCAAGATCGAGGACTCTTTGACCATAAATATATTCAAGATGTCAAAAGGTGACCTCTGTATAGCTGATTTATCATCAGAAGCAGTCTATAATTTTATATAGTTTGAAAAATTTTGAGGACACTTTGACCAGAAAAAAGTTCAAAAGGTCAGCTATGGACATCTATATGGCTTATGAAGCATCAGAAGGAGTCTATGAGTATGTATAGAAAGCCCAAAATCGAGGACTCTTTGGCCAGAAATATGTTCAGTAGGCCAAAAGGGGACCTCTGAATAGCTGATTTATCATCAGAAAGAGTCAATAACTTTATATTGTTTAAAAATTTTGAGGACCCTTTGATCAGAAATAAGTTCAAAAGGTCAGATATGGACATCTATATGGCTTAAGAAGCATCAGAAGGAGTCTATGAGTATGTATAGAAAGCCCAAAATCGAGGATTCTTTGGCCAGAAAGATGTTCCTTGGGTCAAATATGGACTTCTGTATGGCTGACGTAACATCAGAAAGAGTCAACGAGTATATATGGAAAGGTCAAGTTTTGATTTTTCCTTGGCCAGAAAAAAATTCAGTATGTCAATTATGGACTTTTGTCAGGATGATAAAACATCGGAAGATATCAATCTGAATGTATAGCGTTAATCTTTGTGGACTCTTTGGCCAGAAATATGTTCAGGAGGTCAAAAGGGGACCTCTGAATAGCTGATTTATCATCAGAAGCAGTCTATAATTTTATATAGTTTGAAAATTTTTGAGGACCCTTTGGCCAGAAAAAAGTTCAAAAGGTCAGATATGGACATCTATATGGCTTATGAAGCATCAGAAGGAGTCTATGAGTATGTATAGAAAGTCCAAAATCGAGGACTCATTGGCCAGAAAAATGTTCAGTAGGCCAAAAGGGGACCTCTGAATAGCTGATTTATCATCAGAAAGAATCAATAACTTTATATTGTTTAAAAATGTTGAGGACCCTTTGATCAGAAATAAGTTCAAAAGGTCAGATATGGACATCTATATGGCTTATGAAGCATCAGAAGGAGTCTATGAGTATGTATAGAAAGTCCAAAATCGAGGACTCATTGGCCAGAAAAATGTTCAGTAGGCCAAAAGGGGACCTCTGAATAGCTGATTTATCATCAGAAAGAATCAATAACTTTATATTGTTTAAAAATGTTGAGGACCCTTTGATCAGAAATAAGTTCAAAAGGTCAGATATGGACATCTATATGGCTTATGAAGCATCAGAAGGAGTCTATAAGAATGTATAGAAAGCCCAAAATCGAGGATTCTTTGGCCAGAAAGATGTTCCTTGGGTCAAATATGGACTTCTGTATGGCTGACGTAACATCAGAAAGAGTCAACGAGTATACATGGAAAGGTCAAGTTTTGATTTCTCCTTGGCCAGAAAAAAATTCAGTATGTCAAATATGGACTTTTGTCAGGATGATAAAACATCGGAAGATATCAATCTGAATGTATATAGCGTTAATCTTTGTGGACTCTTTGGCCAGAAATATGTTCAGGAGGTCAAAAGGGGACCTCTGAATAGCTGATTTATCATCAGAAGCAGTCTATAATTTTATATAGTTTGAAAAATTTGAGGACCCTTTGATCAGAAATAAGTTCAAAAGGTTAGATGTGGATATCTATATGGCATATGTATCATTTAGAAGGAGTCTATGAGTATGTATAGAAAGTCCAAGATCGAGGACTCTTTGACCATAAATATATTCAAGATGTCAAAAGGGGACCTCTGTATAACTGAGTTATCATCAGAAGCAGTCTATAATTTTATATAGTTTGAAAAATTTTGAGGACCCTTTGATCAGAAATAAGTTCAAAAGGTCAGATGTGGATATCTATATGGCTTATGAAGCATCAGAAGGAGTCTATGAGTATGTATAGAAGGTCCAAGATCGAGGACTCTTTGACCATAAATATGTTCAGGATGTCAAAAGGGGACCTCTGTATAGCTGATTTATCATCAGAAGCAGTCTATAATTTTATATAGTTTGAAAAATTTTGAGGACACTTTGACCAGAAAAAAGTTCAAAAGGTCAGCTATGGACATCTATATGGCTTATGAAGCATCAGAAGGAGTCTATGAGTATGTATAGAAAGCCCAAAATCGAGGACTCTTTGGCCAGAAATATGTTCAGTAGGCCAAAAGGGGACCTCTGAATAGCTGATTTATCATCAGAAAGAGTCAATAACTTTATATTGTTTAAAAATTTTGAGGACCCTTTGATCAGAAATAAGTTCAAAAGGTCAGATATGGACATCTATATGGCTTAAGAAGCATCAGAAGGAGTCTATGAGTATGTATAGAAAGCCCAAAATCGAGGATTCTTTGGCCAGAAAGATGTTCCTTGGGTCAAATATGGACTTCTGTATGGCTGACGTAACATCAGAAAGAGTATATATGGAAAGGTCAAGTTTTGATTTCTCCTTGGCCAGAAAAAAATTCAGTATGTCAAATATGGACTTCTGTCAGGATGATAAAACATCGGAAGATATCAATCTGAATGTATAGCGTTAATCTTTGTGGACTCTTTGGCCAGAAATATGTTCAGGAGGTCAAAAGGGGACCTCTGAATAGCTGATTTATCATCAGAAGCAGTCTATAATTTTACATAGTTTGAAAAATTTTGAGAACCCTTTGATCCGAAATAAGTTCAAAAGGTCAGATATGTATATCTATATGGCTAATGTAGCATTAGAAGGAGTCTATGAGTATGTATAGAAAACATAGCAATGCTATGTATTGCAATGCAAAGCAACATGTTATATCTCTTTAATGAACATTTGAAGGAGATAATTGGTGTGCAATGCAATGCAATGCAATGCAATGCAAAAAGTGCATAGCTTATATGTTATTCTTCAATGCACAATGTTAGATCGTTTGTGCAATGCAATGCAACATGTTATCTCTTTAATGAAAATGGGAAGGAGTTAAATATTATGTGCAATGCAATGCAATGCAAAAAGTGCATGGTCTATGTTACTCTTCAATACACAACGTTCGATCGTTTGTGAAATGCAATGCAAAATGTTATCTCTTTAATCAAAATGGGAATGAGGTAGTTCTGGTGTGCAATGTTATTCTTCAGTGCACAACGTTAGATCGTTTGTGCAATGCAACAACACACAATACCATCTCTTTAATGAACATGGGAATGGTTAAGTTCTTAGTGTGCAATGTAATGCAATGCAATGCAAAAATGCTGTGTCATTATTCATTAATAAAGGAACAGTATTCTAAAGTGTTACCTGGGAATGAGTTACTACTGGTGTGTAATGCAATGCAAGAAGTGCATAGCCTATATGTTATTCTGCAATGCACAACGTTAGATCGTTAGTGCAATGCAATGCAACAGCACACATGTTATATCTTTAATGAACATGGGATTGAGTTAGTTCTGGTGTGAAATGCAATGCAATGCAATGCGAAAAGTGCATAACCCATGTTATTCTTCATTGCACAACGTTAGATCGTTTGTGCAATGCAATGCAACAACACATATGTTATATCTTTAATGAACAGGGGAATGGTTAAGTTCTAGTGTGCAATGCAAAAAGTGCATAACATATATGTTATTCTTCAGTGCACAACGTTACATCGCTAGTGCAATGCAATGCAACAACACACATATCATCTCTTTAAAGAACATGGGAATGATTTAGTTCTGGTGTGCAATGCAATGCAATGCAAAAAGTGCATAACCTATATGTTATTCTTCAGTGCACAACGTTAGAGCGTTAGTGCAAAGCAATGCAATGCAGTTGCAAAGCAATGCAACAACACACGTTATGTCTTTAATCAACATGGGAATGAGGTAGTTCTGGTGTGCAATGCAATGCAATGCAAAAAGTGAATAACATATGTTATTCTTCAGTGCACAACGTTAGATCGTTAGTGCAATGCAATGCAATGCAATGCAATGCAATGCAATGCAATGAACCAACGCAAATCAATGCAATGCAATGCAATGCAACAACACACGTTATGTCTTTAATGAACATGGGAATGATTTTGTTCTGGTGTGCAATGCAATGCAATACGTGCACAACGTTAGATCGTTAGTGCAATGCAATGCAGTGCAAAGCAGTGCAAATCAATGCAATGCAATACAATGCAATGCAACAACACACGTTTTGTCTTTAATGGACATGGGGATGATTTAGTTCTGGTTGTGCAATGCAATGCAAAAAGTGCATAACCTATATATTATTCTTCAATGCACAACGTTAGAGCGTTAGTGTAATGCAATGCAATGCAATAAAATGCAATGCAATGCAGTGCAAAGCAATGCAATGCAAATGCAATGCAATGCAATGCAATGCAATGCAATGAAATGAAATGCAATGCAATGCAATGCAATGCAATGCAATGCAGTGCAAAGCAATGCAAATCAATGCAATGCAATACAATGCAATGCAACAACACACGTTTTGTCTTTAATGAACACGGGAATGATTTTGTTCTAGTGTGCAATGCAGTGCGAAAAGAGCATAACCTATATGTTATTCTTCAGTGCACAACGTTAGATCGTTAGTGCAATGTAATGCAATGCAATGCAATAAAATGCAATACAATCCAATGTAATGCAATGCAATGCAATGCAATGCAATGCAATGCAATGCAATGCAATGCAACAACACACGTTATGTCTTTAATCAACATTTGAATGAGGTAGTTCTGGTGTGCAATGCAATGCAATGCAAAAAGTGCATAACATGTTATTCTTCAGTAAATCGTTAGTGCAATGCAATGCAAATTGAATGCAATGCAATGCAATGCAACAACACACATATCATCTCTATAATGAACTTGGGAATGATTTTGTTCTGGTGTGCAATGCAATGCGAAAAGAGCATAACCTATATGTTATTCTTCAGCGTTCGATCGTTAGTGCAATGCAATGCAGTGCAAAGCAAAGCAAAGCAATGCAATGCAATGCAATGCAATGCAATGCAATGCAATGCAATGCAATACAATGAACATGTCTTTAATGAACATGGCAATGATTTAGTTCTGGTGTGCAATGCAATGCAATACGTGCACAACGTTAGATCGTTAGTGCAATGTAATGCAGTGCAAAGAAATGCAAATCAATAAATTGTGGTATGCAATGCAATGCAATGCAAAAGTTATTCTTCAGTGCACAACGTTAGATCGTTAGTGCAATGCAATGCAATGCAATGCAATGCAGTGCAAAGCAATGCAAAGCAATGCAAAGCAATGCAAAGCAATGCAATGCAAAGCAATGTAAATGCAATACAATGCAATGCAATGCAACAACACACGTTAATGAACATGGGAATTATTTCGTTCTGGTGTGCAATGCAATGCAATGCAATGCAAAAAGTGCATAACCTATATGTTATTCTTCAGTGCACAACGTTAGATCGTTTGTGCAATGCAATGCAATGCAATGCACCAACAAACGTTATCTCTTTTAAGAACATGGGAAGGATTTAGTTTTGGTGTGCAATGCAATGCAGTGCAAAAAGTGCATAACCTATATGTTATTCTTCAGTGCACAACGTTAGATCGTTAGTGCAATGCAATTCAATGCAATGCAATGCAACGCATCAACACACATATCATCTCTATAATGAACATGCGAATGATTTAGTTCTGGTGTGCAATGCAATGCGAAATATGCATAACCTATAAGTTATTCTTCAGTTTACAACGTTAGATCGTTTGTGCAATGCAATTGCAACAACACATATGTTATCTCTTTAATAAACATGGGATCGAGTTAGTTCTGTTGTGCAATGCAATGCAAGTAGTGCACAGGCTATATGTTATTCTTCAATGCACAACGATAGACAGTTTGTGCAAAGCAACAAAACATATTTTATCTCTCTAATGAACATTGAGTTAGTTTTGGTGTGCAATGCAATGCAATGCAATGCAATGCACGAAGTGCACGAAGTGCATAACCTATGTTTGTTTAATGATGCTCAACGTTATATCGTTTGTGCAAAGCACATAATGTTATAACAATGAGCTTTACATAGGTACGCTTTTGACCTACTGAACATATTTCTGGCATAGAGTCCTTAAAGATGTTATATCATCCTGACAAAGGTACAAATTTGACATACAGAATTTTTTTCTGGCCAAGAAGTACTCGAAACTTGACCTTTCCATTTATAGTCGTTGACTTTTTCTGATGTTACGTCAGCCATACAGAAGTCCATATTTGACCCAAGGAACATATTTGGCCAAAGAGTCCTCGATCTTGGGCTTTCTATAAATACTCATAGACTCCTTCTGATGATTCATAAGCCATATAGATATGGACATTTTTCAAATTATGTAAAATTATAGACTGCTTCTGATGATAAATCAGCTATACAGAGATCCCCTTTTGACATCCTGAATATATTTATGGTCAAAGAGTCCTCGATCTTAGACTTTCTATACATACTCATAGACTCCTTCTAATGCTACATAAGCCATATAGATATCCATAGCTGACCTTTTGAACTTATTTGTGGTCAAAGTGTCCTCAAAATTTTTAAACAATATAAAGTTATTGACTCTTTCTGATGATAAATCAGCTATTCAGAGGTCCCCTTTTGACATCCTGAATATATTTATGGTCAAAGAGTCCTCAATCTTGGACTTTCTATACATACTCATAGACTCCTTCTGATACTTCATAAGCTATATCCATATCTGATCTTTTGAACTTATTTCTGATCAAAGGGTCCTCAAAAGATTTTAAACTATATAAAGTAATTGACTCTTTTTGATGATAATTCAGCTATTCAGAGGTCCCCTTTTGACATCCTGAATATATTTATGGTCAAAGAGTCCACAATCTTGTTTTTTCTATACATACTCATAGACTCCTTCTAATGCTACATAGCTGACCTTTTGAACTTATTTCTGGTCAAAGGGTCCTCAAAAGTTTTTAAACTATATAAAGTTATTGACTCTTTCTGATGATAAATCAGCTATACAGAGGTCCCCTTTTGGCCTACTGAACATATTTATGGCCAAAGAGTCCTCGATTTTGGGCTTTCTATACATACTCATAGACTCCTTCTGATGCTTCATTACCCTTATAGATATCCATTTCTGACCTTTTGAACTAATTTCTGGTCAAAGTGTCCTCAAAATTTTTCAAATTATGTAAAATTATAGACTGCTTCTGATGATAACTCAGTTATACAGAGGTCCCCTTTTGACATCCTGAATATATTTATGGTCAAAGAGTCCTCGATCTTGGACTTTCTATATATACTCATAGACTCCTTCTAATGCTACATAAGCCACATAGATATCCATAGCTGACCTTTTGAGCTTATTTCTGATCAAAGGGTCCTCAAAAGTTTTTAAACTATATAAAGTTTTTGACTCTTTCTGATGATAAATCAGCTATTCAGAGGTCCCCTTTTGATCTACTGAACATATTTCTGGCCAAAGAGTCCTAAAAGATTAACGCTATACATTCAAATATATATCTTCCGATGTTTTATTATCCTGACAAAAGTCCATATTTTTCTCTGGACAAAAAGTACTCAAAACCTGACCTTTCCATATATACTCGTTGACTCTTTCTGATGTTACGTCAGCCATATAGAAGTCCATATTTGACCCAAGGAACATATTTCTGGCCAAAGAGTCCTCGATTTTGGGCTTTCTTTACATACTCATAGACTCCTTCTGATGCTTCATAAGCCATATAGATGTCCATATCTGACCTTTTGTACTTATTTCTGATCAAAGGGTCCTCAAAAGTTTTTAAACTATATAAAGCTATTGACTCTTTCTGATGATAAAATTCAGAGGTCCCCTTTTGACATCCTGAATATATTTATGGTCAAAGAGTCCTCGATCTTGGACTTTCTATACATACTCATAAACTACTTCTAATGCTTCTTAAGCCATATAGTTATCCATAGCAGACCTTTTGAACTTATTTCTGATCAAAGGGTCCTCAAAAGTTTTTAAACTATATAAAGTTATTGACTCTTTCTGATGATAAATCAGCTATTCAGAGGTCCCCTTTTGGCCTACTGAACATATTTATGGCCAAAGAGTCCTCGATTTTTTTGTTCTTTCTATGCATACTCCTTCTGATGCTTCATAAGCCATATAGATGTCCACATCTGACCTTTTGAACTTATTTCTGGTCAAAGTGTCCTCAAAATTTTTCAAACTATATAGAAATTATAGACTGCTTCTGATGATAAATCAGCTATACAGAGGTCCCCTTTTGACATTCTGAATATATTTATGGCCAAAGAGTCCTAAAAGATTAACACTATACATTCAGATATACATCTTCCGATGTTTTATCATTATGACAAAAGTCCACATTTGACAAACTGAATTTTTTTCTGGCCAAGTATTCAAAACGTGACCTTTCCATATAGACTCGTTGACTCTTTCTGATGTTACGTCAGCCATACAGAAGTCCATATTTGACCCAAGGAACATATTTCTGGCCAAAGAGTCCACGATATTGGACTTTCTATACATACTCATAGACTCCTTCTAATGCTACATAAGCCATATAGATATCCATATCTGACCTTTTGAACTTATTTCTGATCAAAGGGTCCTCAAAATTTTTCAAACTATATAAAATTATAGACTGCTTCTGATGATAAATCAGCTATACAGAGGTCCCCTTTTGACAACCTGAATGTATTTATGGTCAAAGAGTCCTCGATCTTGGACTTTATATAGCCTACCAGTGGCGATTTCTTTAAGACTGCAAGGGAAGCTCGGCTTCCCCTATGTCAAAAAATGAATGGTCAAATATGTACTATTGTATTAACATTTTATTGACTAAAATGCGTTAGAAAACGTTCATCTCAAAGACGAGTTCGTTCAGAATCAGTTACAGGTCGGCTGACTCGATTTCCTTCTCATACATTCCCGTAGCGTCACAGTGCATTTCCCTGTTGAAGCCCAGCGTCCGTTGACTTCTATGGGGCTGCTTCGAACAGTTTTTTTCAGCGCTTCGAAACTAGACGTTCATTGGATAAATGCTGCGATTATGTCCCGCCCACGGACGCTCAGCGTCTCTGGGAGTGAATGGGGAGTGGGCTGGCCCGGACTCCGGGCTTCCGCGTGATGATTGGAGGGTCTGTCGAAAGGCTGCGTATCCTTTTGATTGACAGCGATTTCATACAATAAAAAGTCGCTGATATTGAAGCTGTTCGAGCTCAGTCCCATCGCGTATTTTTAAAAAGACAAACTGCTGCAACCTATTTCTTGGTATTTGCTTGTCGAAATTGCTAGCCAATTTTTATAATGCATTTCACACAATTATACATTTATACCTTTATTATATTATTACTTATTATATTTTTTATATTATTATTATTAGTAATAATTCAAAAATAATTATTAAAATAATTAAAAATATACATTATTAGTAGCATTATTATTATACTTTATTATATTATTATTTATACCTTTATTATATTATTACATACATTTTTCACAGAGCATTTTCTTGAAAAGGAATGTAGAATTTACGTATAAATAAATGAATTATTTTTATGATGTAGGCCAAAAATGAGCTTCCCCTCTTTGAAAGACCAGCAGCCGCCACTGTTATATACATACTCATAGACTCCTTCTGATGCTTCATAAGCTATATCCATATCTGATCTTTTGAACTTATTTCTGATCAAAGGGTCCTCAAAAGATTTTAAACTATAAAAAGTAATTGACTCTTTCTAATGATAGATCAGCTATTCAGAGGTCCCCTTTTGGCCTACTGAACATATTTATGGTCAAAGAGTCCTCGATCTTGAACTTTCTATACATACTCATAGACTCCTTCTAATGCTAAATAAGCCATATAGATATCCATAGCTGACCTTTTGAACTTATTTCTGATCAAAGGGTCCTCAAAAGTTTTTAAACTATATAAAGTTTTTGACTCTTTCTGATGATAAATCAGCTATTAAGAGGTCCCCTTTTGACCTACTGAACATATTTATGGCCAAAGAGTCCACAAAGATTAACACTATACATTCAGATTGATATCTTCGGATGTTTTATCATCCTGACAAAAGTCCATATTTGACATACTGAATTTTTTTCTGGCCAAGGAGTACTCAAAACTTGACCTTTCCATATATACTCGTTGACTCTTTCTGATGTTACGTCAGCCATACAGAAGTCCATATTTGACCCAAGGAACATCTTTCTGGCCAAAGAGTCCTCAATTTTGGGCGTTCTATACATACTCATAGACTCCTTCTGATGCTTCATAAGCTATATCCATATCTGATCTTTTGAACTTATTTCTGGTCAAAGGGTCCTCAAAAGTTTTTAAACTATATAAAGTTATTGACACTTTCTGATGATAAACAGAGGTCCCCTTTTGGCCTACTGAACATATTTATCGCCAAAGAGTCCTCGATTTTGGGCTTTCTATACATACTCATAGACTCCTTCTGATGCTTCATAACCCTTATAGATATCCATTTCTGACCTTTTGAACTAATTTCTGGTCAAAGTGTCCTCAAAATTTTTCTAATTATGTAAAATTATAGACTGCTTCTGATGATAAATCAGCTATACAGAGGTCCCCTTTTGACTTCCTGAATATATTTATGGTCAAAGAGTCCTCGATCTTTGACTTTCTATACATACTCATGCATACTCCTTCATATGCATACTCCTTCTACTGCTACATAAGCCATATAGATTTCTGATCAAAGGGTCACTTATTTCTGATCAAAGGGTCCTCAAAAGTTTTTAAACTATTTAAAGTTTTTGACTCTTTCTGATGATAAATCAGCTATTCAGAGGTCCCCTTTTGATCTACTGAACATATTTTTTTTTGCCAAAGAGTATGTATAGAAAGCCCAAGATCGAGGACTCTTTGGCCAGAAATATGTTCAGTAGGTCAAAAGGGGACTTCTGAATAGCTGATTTATCATCAGAAGCAGTCTATAATTTTATATAGTTTGAAAAATTTTGAGGACACTTTGACCAGAAATCAGTTCAAAAGGTCAGATATGGATAACTATATGGCTTAAGAAGCATCAGAAGTAATCTATGAGTATGTATAGAAAGGCCAAAATCGAGGACTCTTTGGCCAGAAATTTGTTCAGTAGGCCAAAAGGGGACCTCTGAATAGCTGATTTATCATCAGAAAGAGTCCATAACTTTATGTAGTTTAAAAACTTTTGAGGACCCTTTGATCAGAAATAAGTTCAAAAGGTCAGATATGGATATCTATAGGGCTTATGAAGCATCAGAAGGAGTCTATGAGTATGTATAGAAAGTCCAAGATCGAGGACTCTTTGGTCAGAAATATGTTCCTTGGGTCAAATATGGACTTCTGTATGGCTGACGTATAAAAGAGTCAACGAGTATATATGGAAAGGTCAAGTTTTGAGTACTCCTTGGCTAGAAACATTTTTCAGTATGTCAAATATGGACTTTTGTCAGGATGAAAAAACATCGGAAGATGTATATCTGAATGTATAGCGTTAATCTTTGTGGACTCTTTGGCCAGAAATATGTTCAGGAGGTCAAAAGGGGACCTCTGAATAGCTGATTTATCATCAGAAGCAGTCTATAATTTTACATAGTTTGAAAAATTTTGAGGACCCTTTGATCAGAAATAAGTTCAAAAGGTCAGATGTGGATATCTATATAGCTTATGTAGCATTAGAAGGAGTCTATGAGTATGTATAGAAAGTCCAAGATCGAGGACTCTTTGACCATAAATATATTCTGGATGTCAAAAGGGGACCTCTGTATAGCTGATTTATCATCAGAAGCAGTGTATAATTTTATATAGTTTGAAAAATTTTGAGGACACTTTGACCAGAAAAAAGTTCAAAAGGTCAGATATGGACATCTATATGGCTTATGAAGCATCAGAAGGAGTCTATGAGTATGTATAGAAAGCCCAAAATCGATGACTCTTTGGCCAGAAATTTGTTCAGTAGGCCAAAAGGGGACCTCTGAATAGCTGATTTGTCATCAGAAAGAGTCAATAACTTTATTTTGTTTAAAAATTTTGAGGACCCTTTGATCAGAAAAAAATTCAGTATGTCAAATATGGACTTTTGTCAGGATGATAAAACATCGGAAGATATCAATCTGAATGTATAGCGTTAATCTTTGTGGACTCTTTGGCCAGAAATATGTTCAGGAGGTCAAAAGGGGACCTCTGTATAGCTGAGTTATCATCAGAAGCAGTCTATAATTTTATATAGTTTGAAAAATTTTGTGGACCCTTTGATCAGAAATAAGTTCAAAAGGTCAGATGTGGATATCTATATGGCATATGTAGCATTAGAAGGAGTCTATGAGTATGTATAGAAAGTCCAAGATTGAGGACTCTTTGACCATAAATATATTCAGGATGTCAAAAGGGGACCTCTGAATAGCTGATTTATCATCAGAAGCAGTCTATAATTTTATATAGTTTGAAAAATTTTGAGGACACTTTGGCCAGAAAAAAGTTCAAAAGGTCAGATATGGACATCTATATGGCTTATGAAGCATCAGAAGGAGTCTATGAGTATGTATAGAAAGTCCAAGATCGAGGACTCATTGGCCAGAAATGTGTTCAGTAGGCCAAAAGGGGACCTCTGAATAGCTGATTTATCATCAGAAAGAATCAATAACTTTATATTGTTTAAAAATGTTGAGGACCCTTTGATCAGAAATAAGTTCAAAAGGTCAGATGTGAATATCTATATGGCATATGTAGCATTAGAAGGAGTCTATGAGTATGTATAGAAAGTCCAAGATCGAGGACTCTTTGACCATAAATATATTCAGGATGTCAAAAGGGGACCTCTGTATAGCTGAGTTATCATCAGAAGCATTCTATAATTTTATATAGTTTGAAGAATTTTGAGGACACTTTGACCAGAAAAAAGTTCAAAAGGTCAGATATGGACATCTATATGGCTTATGAAGCATCAGAAGGAGTCTATGAGTATGTATAGAAAGTCCAAGATCGAGGACTCTTTGGCCAGAAATATGTTCAGGAGGTCAAAAGGGGACCTCTGAATAGCTGATTTATCATAAGAAGCAGTCTATAATTTTATATAGTTTGAAAAATTTTGAGGACCCTTTGATCAGAAATAAGTTCAAAAGGTCAGATGTGGATATCTATATAGCTTATGTAGCATTAGAAGGAGTCTATGAGTATGTATAGAAAGTCCAAGATCGAGGACTCTTTGACCAGAAATATATTCAGGATGTCAAAAGGGGACCTCTGAATAGCTGATTTATCATCAGAAGCAGTCTATAATTTTATATAGTTTGAAAAATTTTGAGGACACTTTGACCAGAAAAAAGTTCAAAAGGTCAGATATGGACATCTATATGGCTTATGAAGCATCAGAAGGAGTCTATAAGAATGTATAGAAAGCCCAAAATCGAGGATTCTTTGGCCAGAAAGATGTTCCTTGGGTCAAATATGGACTTCTGTATGGCTGACGTAACATCAGAAAGAGTCAACGAGTATACATGGAAAGGTCAAGTTTTGATTTCTCCTTGGCCAGAAAAAAATTCAGTATGTCAAATATGGACTTCTGTCAGGATGATAAAACATCGGAAGATATCAATCTGAATGTATAGCGTTAATCTTTGTGGACTCTTTGGCCAGAAATATGTTCAGTAGGCCAAAAGGGGACCTCTGAATAGCTGATTTATCATCAGAAGCAGTCTATAATTTTATATAGTTTGAAAAATTTTGAGGACACTTTGACCAGAAAAAAGTTCAAAAGGTCAGCTATGGACATCTATATGGCTTATGAAGCATCAGAAGGAGTCTATGAGTATGTATAGAAAGCCCAAAATCAAGGACTCTTTGGCCAGAAATATGTTCAGTAGGCCAAAAGGGGACCTCTGAATAGCTGATTTATCATCAGAAAGAGTCAATAACTTTATATTGTTTAAAAATTTTGAGGACCCTTTGATCAGAAATAAGTTCAAAAGGTCAGATATGGATATCTATAGGGCTTATGAAGCATCAGAAGGAGTCTATGAGTATGTATAGAAAGTCCAAGATCGAGGACTCTTTGGTCAGAAATATGTTCCTTGGGTCAAATATGGACTTCTGTATGGCTGACGTATAAAAGAGTCAACGAGTATATATGGAAAGGTCAAGTTTTGAGTACTCCTTGGCTAGAAACATTTTTCAGTATGTCAAATATGGACTTTTGTCAGGATGAAAAAACATCGGAAGATGTATATCTGAATGTATAGCGTTAATCTTTGTGGACTCTTTGGCCAGAAATATGTTCAGGAGGTCAAAAGGGGACCTCTGAATAGCTGATTTATCATCAGAAGCAGTCTATAATTTTACATAGTTTGAAAAATTTTGAGGACCCTTTGATCAGAAATAAGTTCAAAAGGTCAGATGTGGATATCTATATAGCTTATGTAGCATTAGAAGGAGTCTATGAGTATGTATAGAAAGTCCAAGATCGAGGACTCTTTGACCATAAATATATTCTGGATGTCAAAAGGGGACCTCTGTATAGCTGATTTATCATCAGAAGCAGTGTATAATTTTATATAGTTTGAAAAATTTTGAGGACACTTTGACCAGAAAAAAGTTCAAAAGGTCAGATATGGACATCTATATGGCTTATGAAGCATCAGAAGGAGTCTATGAGTATGTATAGAAAGCCCAAAATCGATGACTCTTTGGCCAGAAATTTGTTCAGTAGGCCAAAAGGGGACCTCTGAATAGCTGATTTGTCATCAGAAAGAGTCAATAACTTTATTTTGTTTAAAAATTTTGAGGACCCTTTGATCAGAAAAAAATTCAGTATGTCAAATATGGACTTTTGTCAGGATGATAAAACATCGGAAGATATCAATCTGAATGTATAGCGTTAATCTTTGTGGACTCTTTGGCCAGAAATATGTTCAGGAGGTCAAAAGGGGACCTCTGTATAGCTGAGTTATCATCAGAAGCAGTCTATAATTTTATATAGTTTGACAAATTTTGTGGACCCTTTGATCAGAAATAAGTTCAAAAGGTCAGATGTGGATATCTATATGGCATATGTAGCATTAGAAGGAGTCTATGAGTATGTATAGAAAGTCCAAGATTGAGGACTCTTTGACCATAAATATATTCAGGATGTCAAAAGGGGACCTCTGAATAGCTGATTTATCATCAGAAGCAGTCTATAATTTTATATAGTTTGAAAAATTTTGAGGACACTTTGGCCAGAAAAAAGTTCAAAAGGTCAGATATGGACATCTATATGGCTTATGAAGCATCAGAAGGAGTCTATGAGTATGTATAGAAAGTCCAAGATCGAGGACTCATTGGCCAGAAATGTGTTCAGTAGGCCAAAAGGGGACCTCTGAATAGCTGATTTATCATCAGAAAGAATCAATAACTTTATATTGTTTAAAAATGTTGAGGACCCTTTGATCAGAAATAAGTTCAAAAGGTCAGATGTGAATATCTATATGGCATATGTAGCATTAGAAGGAGTCTATGAGTATGTATAGAAAGTCCAAGATCGAGGACTCTTTGACCATAAATATATTCAGGATGTCAAAAGGGGACCTCTGTATAGCTGAGTTATCATCAGAAGCATTCTATAATTTTATATAGTTTGAAGAATTTTGAGGACACTTTGACCAGAAAAAAGTTCAAAAGGTCAGATATGGACATCTATATGGCTTATGAAGCATCAGAAGGAGTCTATGAGTATGTATAGAAAGTCCAAGATCGAGGACTCTTTGGCCAGAAATATGTTCAGGAGGTCAAAAGGGGACCTCTGAATAGCTGATTTATCATAAGAAGCAGTCTATAATTTTATATAGTTTGAAAAATTTTGAGGACCCTTTGATCAGAAATAAGTTCAAAAGGTCAGATGTGGATATCTATATAGCTTATGTAGCATTAGAAGGAGTCTATGAGTATGTATAGAAAGTCCAAGATCGAGGACTCTTTGACCATAAATATATTCAGGATGTCAAAAGGGGACCTCTGAATAGCTGATTTATCATCAGAAGCAGTCTATAATTTTATATAGTTTGAAAAATTTTGAGGACACTTTGACCAGAAAAAAGTTCAAAAGGTCAGATATGGACATCTATATGGCTTATGAAGCATCAGAAGGAGTCTATAAGAATGTATAGAAAGCCCAAAATCGAGGATTCTTTGGCCAGAAAGATGTTCCTTGGGTCAAATATGGACTTCTGTATGGCTGACGTAACATCAGAAAGAGTCAACGAGTATACATGGAAAGGTCAAGTTTTGATTTCTCCTTGGCCAGAAAAAAATTCAGTATGTCAAATATGGACTTCTGTCAGGATGATAAAACATCGGAAGATATCAATCTGAATGTATAGCGTTAATCTTTGTGGACTCTTTGGCCAGAAATATGTTCAGTAGGCCAAAAGGGGACCTCTGAATAGCTGATTTATCATCAGAAGCAGTCTATAATTTTATATAGTTTGAAAAATTTTGAGGACACTTTGACCAGAAAAAAGTTCAAAAGGTCAGCTATGGACATCTATATGGCTTATGAAGCATCAGAAGGAGTCTATGAGTATGTATAGAAAGCCCAAAATCAAGGACTCTTTGGCCAGAAATATGTTCAGTAGGCCAAAAGGGGACCTCTGAATAGCTGATTTATCATCAGAAAGAGTCAATAACTTTATATTGTTTAAAAATTTTGAGGACCCTTTGATCAGAAATAAGTTCAAAAGGTCAGATATGGACATCTATATGGCTTAAGAAGCATCAGTAGGAGTCTATGAGTATGTATAGAAAGCCCAAAATCGAGGATTCTTTGGCCAGAAAGATGTTCCTTGGGTCAAATATGGACTTCTGTATGGCTGACGTAACATCAGAAAGAGTCAACGAGTATATATGGAAAGGTCAAGTTTTGATTTCTCCTTGGCCAGAAAAAAATTCAGTATGTCAAATATGGACTTTTGTCAGGATGATAAAACATCGGAAGATATCAATCTGAATGTATATAGCGTTAATCTTTGTGGACTCTTTGGCCAGAAATATGTTCAGGAGGTCAAAAGGGGACCTCTGAATAGCTGATTTATCATCAGAAGCAGTCTATAATTTTATATAGTTTGAAAAATTTGAGGACCCTTTGATCAGAAATAAGTTCAAAAGGTTAGATGTGGATATCTATATGGCATATGTATCATTTAGAAGGAGTCTATGAGTATGTATAGAAAGTCCAAGATCGAGGACTCTTTGACCATAAATATATTCAAGATGTCAAAAGGGGACCTCTGTATAGCTGATTTATCATCAGAAGCAGTCTATAATTTTATATAGTTTGAAAAATTTTGAGGACACTTTGACCAGAAAAAAGTTCAAAAGGTCAGCTATGGACATCTATATGGCTTATGAAGCATCAGAAGGAGTCTATGAGTATGTATAGAAAGCCCAAAATCGAGGACTCTTTGGCCAGAAATATGTTCAGTAGGCCAAAAGGGGACCTCTGAATAGCTGATTTATCATCAGAAGCAGTCTATAATTTTATATAGTTTGAAAAATTTTGAGGACACTTTGACCAGAAAAAAGTTCAAAAGGTCAGCTATGGACATCTATATGGCTTATGAAGCATCAGAAGGAGTCTATGAGTATGTATAGAAAGCCCAAAATCAAGGACTCTTTGGCCAGAAATATGTTCAGTAGGCCAAAAGGGGACCTCTGAATAGCTGATTTATCATCAGAAAGAGTCAATAACTTTATATTGTTTAAAAATTTTGAGGACCCTTTGATCAGAAATAAGTTCAAAAGGTCAGATATGGACATCTATATGGCTTAAGAAGCATCAGAAGGAGTCTATGAGTATGTATAGAAAGCCCAAAATCGAGGATTCTTTGGCCAGAAAGATGTTCCTTGGGTCAAATATGGACTTCTGTATGGCTGACGTAACATCAGAAAGAGTCAACGAGTATATATGGAAAGGTCAAGTTTTGATTTCTCCTTGGCCAGAAAAAAATTCAGTATGTCAATTATGGACTTTTGTCAGGATGATAAAACATCGGAAGATATCAATCTGAATGTATAGCGTTAATCTTTGTGGACTCTTTGGCCAGAAATATGTTCAGGAGGTCAAAAGGGGACCTCTGAATAGCTGATTTATCATCAGAAGCAGTCTATAATTTTATATAGTTTGAAAATTTTTGAGGACCCTTTGGCCAGAAAAAAGTTCAAAAGGTCAGATATGGACATCTATATGGCTTATGAAGCATCAGAAGGAGTCTATGAGTATGTATAGAAAGTCCAAAATCGAGGACTCTTTGACCATAAATATATTCAGGATGTCAAAAGGGGACCTCTGTATAGCTGATTTATCATCAGAAGCAGTCTATAATTTTATATAGTTTGAAAAATTTTGAGGACACTTTGGCCAGAAAAAAGTTCAAACGGTCAGATATGGACATCTATATGGCTTATGAAGCATCAGAAGGAGTCTATGAGTATGTATAGAAAGTCCAAAATCGAGGACTCATTGGCCAGAAAAATGTTCAGTAGGCCAAAAGGGGACCTCTGAATAGCTGATTTATCATCAGAAAGAATCAATAACTTTATATTGTTTAAAAATGTTGAGGACCCTTTGATCAGAAATAAGTTCAAAAGGTCAGATATGGACATCTATATGGCTTATGAAGCATCAGAAGGAGTCTATAAGAATGTATAGAAAGCCCAAAATCGAGGATTCTTTGGCCAGAAAGATGTTCCTTGGGTCAAATATGGACTTCTGTATGGCTGACGTAACATCAGAAAGAGTCAACGAGTATACATGGAAAGGTCAAGTTTTGATTTCTCCTTGGCCAGAAAAAAATTCAGTATGTCAAATATGGACTTTTGTCAGGATGATAAAACATCGGAAGATATCAATCTGAATGTATATAGCGTTAATCTTTGTGGACTCTTTGGCCAGAAATATGTTCAGGAGGTCAAAAGGGGACCTCTGAATAGCTGATTTATCATCAGAAGCAGTCTATAATTTTATATAGTTTGAAAAATTTGAGGACCCTTTGATCAGAAATAAGTTCAAAAGGTTAGATGTGGATATCTATATGGCATATGTATCATTTAGAAGGAGTCTATGAGTATGTATAGAAAGTCCAAGATCGAGGACTCTTTGACCATAAATATATTCAAGATGTCAAAAGGGGACCTCTGTATAGCTGATTTATCATCAGAAGCAGTCTATAATTTTATATAGTTTGAAAAATTTTGAGGACACTTTGACCAGAAAAAAGTTCAAAAGGTCAGCTATGGACATCTATATGGCTTATGAAGCATCAGAAGGAGTCTATGAGTATGTATAGAAAGTCCAAGATTGAGGACTCTTTGGCCAGAAATATGTTCAGTAGGCCAAAAGGGGACCTCTGAATAGCTGATTTATCATCAGAAGCAGTCTATAATTTTATATAGTTTGAAAAATTTTGAGGACACTTTGACCAGAAAAAAGTTCAAAAGGTCAGCTATGGACATCTATATGGCTAATGAAGCCTCAGAAGGAGTCTATGAGTATGTATAGAAAGCCCAAAATCGAGGACTCTTTGGCCAGAAATATGTTCAGTAGGCCAAAAGGGGACCTCTGAATAGCTGATTTATCATCAGAAGCAGTCTATAATTTTATATAGTTTGAAAAATTTTGAGGACACTTTGACCAGAAAAAAGTTCAAAAGGTCAGATATGGACATCTATATGGCTTATGAAGCATCAGAAGGAGTCTATGAGTATGTATAGAAAGCCCAAAATCAAGGACTCTTTGGCCAGAAATATGTTCAGTAGGCCAAAAGGGGACCTCTGAATAGCTGATTTATCATCAAAAAAGGGACAATAACTTTATATTGTTTAAAAATTTTGAGGACCCTTTGATCAGAAATAAGTTCAAAAGGTCAGATATGGACATCTATATGGCTTAAGAAGCATCAGAAGGAGTCTATGAGTATGTATAGAAAGCCCAAAATCGAGGATTCTTTGGCCAGAAAGATGTTCCTTGGGTCAAATATGGACTTCTGTATGGCTGACGTAACATCAGAAAGAGTCAACGAGTATATATGGAAAGGTCAAGTTTTGATTTCTCCTTGGCCAGAAAAAAATTCAGTATGTCAATTATGGACTTTTGTCAGGATGATAAAACATCGGAAGATATCAATCTGAATGTATAGCGTTAATCTTTGTGGACTCTTTGGCCAGAAATATGTTCAGGAGGTCAAAAGGGGACCTCTGAATAGCTGATTTATCATCAGAAGCAGTCTATAATTTTATATAGTTTGAAAATTTTTGAGGACCCTTTGGCCAGAAAAAAGTTCAAAAGGTCAGATATGGACATCTATATGGCTTATGAAGCATCAGAAGGAGTCTATGAGTATGTATAGAAAGTCCAAAATCGAGGACTCTTTGACCATAAATATATTCAGGATGTCAAAAGGGGACCTCTGTATAGCTGATTTATCATCAGAAGCAGTCTATAATTTTATATAGTTTGAAAAATTTTGAGGACACTTTGGCCAGAAAAAAGTTCAAAAGGTCAGATATGGACATCTATATGGCTTATGAAGCATCAGAAGGAGTCTATGAGTATGTATAGAAAGTCCAAAATCGAGGACTCATTGGCCAGAAAAATGTTCAGTAGGCCACAAGGGGACCTCTGAATAGCTGATTTATAATCAGAAAGAATCAATAACTTTATATTGTTTAAAAATGTTGAGGACCCTTTGATCAGAAATAAGTTCAAAAGGTCAGATATGGACATCTATATGGCTTATGAAGCATCAGAAGGAGTCTATTAGAATGTATAGAAAGCCCAAAATCGAGGATTCTTTGGCCAGAAAGATGTTCCTTGGGTCAAATATGGACTTCTGTATGGCTGACGTAACATCAGAAAGAGTCAACGAGTATACATGGAAAGGTCAAGTTTTGATTTCTCCTTGGCCAGAAAAAAATTCAGTATGTCAAATATGGACTTTTGTCAGGATGATAAAACATCGGAAGATATCAATCTGAATGTATAGCGTTAATCTTTGTGGACTCTTTGGCCAGATATATGTTCAGGAGGTCAAAAGGGGACCTCTGAATAGCTGATTTATCATCAGAAGCAGTCTATAATTTTATATAGTTTGAAAATTTTTGAGGACCCTTTGGCCAGAAAAAAGTTCAAAAGGTCAGATATGGACATCTATATGGCTTATGAAGCATCAGAAGGAGTCTATGAGTATGTATAGAAAGTCCAAAATCGAGGACTCTTTGACCATAAATATATTCAGGATGTCAAAAGGGGACCTCTGTATAGCTGATTTATCATCAGAAGCAGTCTATAATTTTATATAGTTTGAAAAATTTTGAGGACACTTTGACCAGAAAAAAGTTCAAAAGGTCAGCTATGGACATCTATATGGCTTATGAAGCATCAGAAGGAGTCTATGAGTATGTATAGAAAGCCCAAAATCGAGGACTCTTTGGCCAGAAATATGTTCAGTAGGCCAAAAGGGGACCTCTGAATAGGTGATTTATCATCAGAAGCAGTCTATAATTTATATAGTTTGAAAAATTTTGAGGACACTTTGACCAGAAAAAAGTTCAAAAGGTCAGCTATGGACATCTATATGGCTTATGAAGCATCAGAAGGAGTCTATGAGTATGTATAGAAAGCCCAAAATCAAGGACTCTTTGGCCAGAAATATGTTCAGTAGGCCAAAAGGGGACCTCTGAATAGCTGATTTATCATCAGAAAGAGTCAATAACTTTATATTGTTTAAAAATTTTGAGGACCCTTTGATCAGAAATAAGTTCAAAAGGTCAGATATGGACATCTATATGGCTTAAGAAGCATCAGAAGGAGTCTATGAGTATGTATAGAAAGCCCAAAATCGAGGATTCTTTGGCCAGAAAGATGTTCCTTGGGTCAAATATGGACTTCTGTATGGCTGACGTAACATCAGAAAGAGTCAACGAGTATATATGGAAAGGTCAAGTTTTGATTTCTCCTTGGCCAGAAAAAAATTCAGTATGTCAATTATGGACTTTTGTCAGGATGATAAAACATCGGAAGATATCAATCTGAATGTATAGCGTTAATCTTTGTGGACTCTTTGGCCAGAAATATGTTCAGGAGGTCAAAAGGGGACCTCTGAATAGCTGATTTATCATCAGAAGCAGTCTATAATTTTATATAGTTTGAAAAATTTGAGGACCCTTTGATCAGAAATAAGTTCAAAAGGTTAGATGTGGATATCTATATGGCATATGTATCATTTAGAAGGAGTCTATGAGTATGTATAGAAAGTCCAAGATCGAGGACTCTTTGACCATAAATATATTCAAGATGTCAAAAGGGGACCTCTGTATAGCTGATTTATCATCAGAAGCAGTCTATAATTTTATATAGTTTGAAAAATTTTGAGGACACTTTGACCAGAAAAAAGTTCAAAAGGTCAGCTATGGACATCTATATGGCTTATGAAGCATCAGAAGGAGTCTATGAGTATGTATAGAAAGCCCAAAATCGAGGACTCTTTGGCCAGAAATATGTTCAGTAGGCCAAAAGGGGACCTCTGAATAGCTGATTTATCATCAGAAGCAGTCTATAATTTTATATAGTTTGAAAAATTTTGAGGACACTTTGACCAGAAAAAAGTTCAAAAGGTCAGCTATGGACATCTATATGGCTAATGAAGCCTCAGAAGGAGTCTATGAGTATGTATAGAAAGCCCAAAATCGAGGACTCTTTGGCCAGAAATATGTTCAGTAGGCCAAAAGGGGACCTCTGAATAGCTGATTTATCATCAGAAGCAGTCTATAATTTTATATAGTTTGAAAAATTTTGAGGACACTTTGACCAGAAAAAAGTTCAAAAGGTCAGATATGGACATCTATATGGCTTATGAAGCATCAGAAGGAGTCTATGAGTATGTATAGAAAGCCCAAAATCAAGGACTCTTTGGCCAGAAATATGTTCAGTAGGCCAAAAGGGGACCTCTGAATAGCTGATTTATCATCAAAAAAGGGACAATAACTTTATATTGTTTAAAAATTTTGAGGACCCTTTGATCAGAAATAAGTTCAAAAGGTCAGATATGGACATCTATATGGCTTAAGAAGCATCAGAAGGAGTCTATGAGTATGTATAGAAAGCCCAAAATCGAGGATTCTTTGGCCAGAAAGATGTTCCTTGGGTCAAATATGGACTTCTGTATGGCTGACGTAACATCAGAAAGAGTCAACGAGTATATATGGAAAGGTCAAGTTTTGATTTCTCCTTGGCTAGAAAAAAATTCAGTATGTCAATTATGGACTTTTGTCAGGATGATAAAACATCGGAAGATATCAATCTGAATGTATAGCGTTAATCTTTGTGGACTCTTTGGCCAGAAATATGTTCAGGAGGTCAAAAGGGGACCTCTGAATAGCTGATTTATCATCAGAAGCAGTCTATAATTTTATATAGTTTGAAAATTTTTGAGGACCCTTTGGCCAGAAAAAAGTTCAAAAGGTCAGATATGGACATCTATATGGCTTATGAAGCATCAGAAGGAGTCTATGAGTATGTATAGAAAGTCCAAAATCGAGGACTCTTTGACCATAAATATATTCAGGATGTCAAAAGGGGACCTCTGTATAGCTGATTTATCATCAGAAGCAGTCTATAATTTTATATAGTTTGAAAAATTTTGAGGACACTTTGGCCAGAAAAAAGTTCAAAAGGTCAGATATGGACATCTATATGGCTTATGAAGCATCAGAAGGAGTCTATGAGTATGTATAGAAAGTCCAAAATCGAGGACTCATTGGCCAGAAAAATGTTCAGTAGGCCACAAGGGGACCTCTGAATAGCTGATTTATCATCAGAAAGAATCAATAACTTTATATTGTTTAAAAATGTTGAGGACCCTTTGATCAGAAATAAGTTCAAAAGGTCAGATATGGACATCTATATGGCTTATGAAGCATCAGAAGGAGTCTATTAGAATGTATAGAAAGCCCAAAATCGAGGATTCTTTGGCCAGAAAGATGTTCCTTGGGTCAAATATGGACTTCTGTATGGCTGACGTAACATCAGAAAGAGTCAACGAGTATACATGGAAAGGTCAAGTTTTGATTTCTCCTTGGCCAGAAAAAAATTCAGTATGTCAAATATGGACTTTTGTCAGGATGATAAAACATCGGAAGATATCAATCTGAATGTATATAGCGTTAATCTTTGTGGACTCTTTGGCCAGAAATATGTTCAGGAGGTCAAAAGGGGACCTCTGAATAGCTGATTTATCATCAGAAGCAGTCTATAATTTTATATAGTTTGAAAAATTTGAGGACCCTTTGATCAGAAATAAGTTCAAAAGGTTAGATGTGGATATCTATATGGCATATGTATCATTTAGAAGGAGTCTATGAGTATGTATAGAAAGTCCAAGATCGAGGACTCTTTGACCATAAATATATTCAAGATGTCAAAAGGGGACCTCTGTATAACTGAGTTATCATCAGAAGCAGTCTATAATTTTATATAGTTTGAAAAATTTTGAGGACACTTTGATCAGAAATAAGTTCAAAAGGTCAGATGTGGATATCTATATGGCTTATGAAGCATCAGAAGGAGTCTATGAGTATGTATAGAAGGTCCAAGATCGAGGACTCTTTGACCATAAATATGTTCAGGATGTCAAAAGGGGACCTCTGTATAGCTGATTTATCATCAGAAGCAGTCTATAATTTTATATAGTTTGAAAAATTTTGAGGACACTTTGACCAGAAAAAAGTTCAAAAGGTCAGCTATGGACATCTATATGGCTTATGAAGCATCAGAAGGAGTCTATGAGTATGTATAGAAAGCCCAAAATCAAGGACTCTTTGGTCAGAAATATGTTCAGTAGGCCAAAAGGGGACCTCTGAATAGCTGATTTATCATCAGAAGCAGTCTATAATTTTATATAGTTTGAAAAATTTTGAGGACACTTTGACCAGAAAAAAGTTCAAAAGGTCAGCTATGGACATCTATATGGCTTATGAAGCATCAGAAGGAGTCTATGAGTATGTATAGAAAGCCCAAAATCGTGGACTCTTTGGCCAGAAATATGTTCAGTAGGCCAAAAGGGGACCTCTGAATAGCTGATTTATCATCAGAAAGCGTCAATAACTTTATATTGTTTAAAATTTTTGAGGACCCTTTGATCAGAAATAAGTTCAAAAGGTCAGATATGGACATCTATATGGCTTAAGAAGCATCAGAAGGAGTCTATGAGTATGTATAGAAAGCCCAAAATCGAGGATTCTTTGGCCAGAAAGATGTTCCTTGGGTCAAATATGGACTTCTGTATGGCTGACGTAACATCAGAAAGAGTCAACGAGTATATATGGAAAGGTCAAGTTTTGATTTCTCCTTGGCCAGAAAAAAATTCAGTATGTCAAATATGGACTTTTGTCAGGATGATAAAACATCGGAAGATATCAATCTGAATGTATAGCGTTAATCTTTGTGGACTCTTTGGCCAGAAATATGTTCAGGAGGTCAAAAGGGGACCTCTGAATAGCTGATTTATCATCAGAAGCAGTCTATAATTTTACATAGTTTGAAAAATTTTGAGGACCCTTTGATCCGAAATAAGTTCAAAAGGTCAGATATGTATGGCTAATGTAGCATTAGAAGGAGTCTATGAGTATGTATAGAAAACATAGCAATGCTATGTATTGCAATGCAAAGCAACATGTTATATCTCTTTAATGAACATTTGAAGGAGATAATTGGTGTGCAATGCAATGCAATGCAATGCAAAAAGTGCATAGCTTATATGTTATTCTTCAATGCACAATGTTAGATCGTTTGTGCAATGCAATGCAACATGTTATCTCTTTAATGAAAATGGGAAGGAGTTAAATATTATGTGCAATGCAATGCAATGCAAAAAGTGCATGGTCTATGTTACTCTTCAATACACAACGTTCGATCGTTTGTGAAATGCAATGCAAAATGTTATCTCTTTAATCAAAATGGGAATGAGGTAGTTCTGGTGTGCAATGTTATTCTTCAGTGCACAACGTTAGATCGTTTGTGCAATGCAACAACACACAATACCATCTCTTTAATGAACATGGGAATGGTTAAGTTCTTAGTGTGCAATGTAATGCAATGCAATGCAAAAATGCTGTGTCATTATTCATTAATAAAGGAACAGTATTCTAAAGTGTTACCTGGGAATGAGTTACTACTGGTGTGTAATGCAATGCAAGAAGTGCATAGCCTATATGTTATTCTGCAATGCACAACGTTAGATCGTTAGTGCAATGCAATGCAACAGCACACATGTTATATCTTTAATGAACATGGGATTGAGTTAGTTCTGGTGTGAAATGCAATGCAATGCGAAAAGTGCACCCATGTTATTCTTCATTGCACAACGTTAGATCGTTTGTGCAATGCAATGCAACAACACATATGTTATATCTTTAATGAACAGGGGAATGGTTAAGTTCTAGTGTGCAATGCAAAAAGTGCATAACATATATGTTATTCTTCAGTGCACAACGTTACATCGCTAGTGCAATGCAATGCAACAACACACATATCATCTCTTTAAAGAACATGGGAATGATTTAGTTCTGGTGTGCAATGCAATGCAATGCAAAAAGTGAATAACATATGTTATTCTTCAGTGCACAACGTTAGATCGTTAGTGCAATGCAATGCAATGCAATGCAATGCAATGCAATGCAATGCAATGCAATGCAATGAACCAACGCAAATCAATGCAATGCAATGCAATGCAACAACACACGTTATGTCTTTAATGAACATGGGAATGATTTTGTTCTGGTGTGCAATGCAATGCAATACGTGCACAACGTTAGATCGTTAGTGCAATGCAATGCAGTGCAAAGCAGTGCAAATCAATGCAATGCAATACAATGCAATGCAACAACACACGTTTTGTCTTTAATGGACATGGGGATGATTTAGTTCTGGTTGTGCAATGCAATGCAAAAAGTGCATAACCTATATATTATTCTTCAATGCACAACGTTAGAGCGTTAGTGTAATGCAATGCAATGCAATAAAATGCAATGCAATGCAGTGCAAAGCAATGCAGTGCAAAGCAATGCAATGCAAATGCAATGCAATGCAATGCAATGCAATGCAATGCAATGAAATGCAATGCAATGCAATGCAATGCAATGCAATGCAATGCAATGCAGTGCAAAGCAATGCAAATCAATATAGTGCAATACACTGCAATTCAGAAACACTTGTTATGTCTTTAATGAACATAGGAATGATTTAGTTCTGGTGTGCAATGCAATGCAATACGTGCACAATGTTAGATTGTTAGTGCAATGCAATGCAGTGCAAAGCAATGCAAATCAATGCAATGCAATACAATGCAATGCAACAACACACGTTTTGTCTTTAATGAACACGGGAATGATTTTGTTCTAGTGTGCAATGCAGTGCGAAAAGAGCATAACCTATATGTTATTCTTCAGTGCACAACGTTAGATCGTTAGTGCAATGCAATGCAATGCAATAAAATGCAATACAATCCAATGTAATGCAATGCAATGCAATGCAATGCAATGCAACAACACACGTCATGTCTTTAATCAACATTTGAATGAGGTAGTTCTGGTGTGCAATGCAATGCAATGCAAAAAGTGCATAACATGTTATTCTTCAGTAAATCGTTAGTGCAATGCAATGCAAATTGAATGCAATGCAATGCAATGCAACAACACACATATCATCTCTATAATGAACTTGGGAATGATTTTGTTCTGGTGTGCAATGCAATGCGAAAAGAGCATAACTTATATGTTATTCTTCAGCGTTCGATCGTTAGTGCAATGCAATGCAGTGCAAAGCAAAGCAAAGCAAAGCAATGCAATGCAATGCAATGCAATGCAATGCAATGCAATGCAATACAATGCAATGCAATGCAATGCAATGCAACAACGTACGTTATGTCTTTAATGAACATGGGAATGATTTAGTTCTGGTGTGCAATGCAATGCAATACGTGCACAACGTTAGATCGTTAGTGCAATGCAATGCAGTGCAAAGCAGTGCAAATCAATGCAATGCAATACAATGCAATGCAACAACACACGTTTTGTCTTTAATGGACATGGGGATGATTTAGTTCTGGTTGTGCAATGCAATGCAAAAAGTGCATAACCTATATATTATTCTTCAATGCACAACGTTAGAGCGTTAGTGTAATGCAATGCAATGCAATAAAATGCAATGCAATGCAGTGCAAAGCAATGCAGTGCAAAGCAATGCAATGCAAATGCAATGCAATGCAATGCAATGAAATGCAATGCAATGCAATGCAATGCAATGCAATGCAGTGCAAAGCAATGCAAATCAATATAGTGCAATACACTGCAATTCAGAAACACTTGTTATGTCTTTAATGAACATAGGAATGATTTAGTTCTGGTGTGCAATGCAATGCAATACGTGCACAATGTTAGATTGTTAGTGCAATGCAATGCAGTGCAAAGCAATGCAAATCAATGCAATGCAATACAATGCAATGCAACAACACACGTTTTGTCTTTAATGAACACGGGAATGATTTTGTTCTAGTGTGCAATGCAGTGCGAAAAGAGCATAACCTATATGTTATTCTTCAGTGCACAACGTTAGATCGTTAGTGCAATGCAATGCAATGCAATAAAATGCAATCCAATCCAATGTAATGCAATGCAATGCAATGCAATGCAATGCAATGCAACAACATACGTCATGTCTTTAATCAACATTTGAATGAGGTAGTTCTGGTGTGCAATGCAATGCAATGCAAAAAGTGCATAACATGTTATTCTTCAGTAAATCGTTAGTGCAATGCAATGCAAATTGAATGCAATGCAATGCAATGCAACAACACACATATCATCTCTATAATGAACTTGGGAATGATTTTGTTCTGGTGTGCAATGCAATGCGAAAAGAGCATAACTTATATGTTATTCTTCAGCGTTCGATCGTTAGTGCAATGCAATGCAGTGCAAAGCAAAGCAATGCAATGCAATGCAATGCAATGCAATGCAATGCAATGCAATGCAATGCAATACAATGCAATGCAATGCAATGCAATGCAACAACGTACGTTATGTCTTTAATGAACATGGGAATGATTTAGTTCTGGTGTGCAATGCAATGCAATACGTGCACAACGTTAGATCGTTAGTGCAATGCAATGCAGTGCAAAGCAGTGCAAATCAATGCAATGCAATACAATGCAATGCAACAACACACGTTTTGTCTTTAATGGACATGGGGATGATTTAGTTCTGGTTGTGCAATGCAATGCAAAAAGTGCATAACCTATATATTATTCTTCAATGCACAACGTTAGAGCGTTAGTGTAATGCAATGCAATGCAATAAAATGCAATGCAATGCAGTGCAAAGCAATGCAGTGCAAAGCAATGCAATGCAAATGCAATGCAATGCAATGCAATGCAATGAAATGCAATGCAATGCAATGCAATGCAATGCAATGCAATGCAATGCAATGCAGTGCAAAGCAATGCAAATCAATATAGTGCAATACACTGCAATTCAGAAACACTTGTTATGTCTTTAATGAACATAGGAATGATTTAGTTCTGGTGTGCAATGCAATGCAATACGTGCACAATGTTAGATTGTTAGTGCAATGCAATGCAGTGCAAAGCAATGCAAATCAATGCAATGCAATACAGTGCAATGCAACAACACACGTTTTGTCTTTAATGAACACGGGAATGATTTTGTTCTAGTGTGCAATGCAGTGCGAAAAGAGCATAACCTATATGTTATTCTTCAGTGCACAACGTTAGATCGTTAGTGCAATGCAATGCAATGCAATAAAATGCAATACAATCCAATGTAATGCAATGCAATGCAATGCAATGCAATGCAATGCAACAACACACGTCATGTCTTTAATCAACATTTGAATGAGGTAGTTCTGGTGTGCAATGCAATGCAATGCAAAAAGTGCATAACATGTTATTCTTCAGTAAATCGTTAGTGCAATGCAATGCAAATTGAATGCAATGCAATGCAATGCAACAACACACATATCATCTCTATAATGAACTTGGGAATGATTTTGTTCTGGTGTGCAATGCAATGCGAAAAGAGCATAACTTATATGTTATTCTTCAGCGTTCGATCGTTAGTGCAATGCAATGCAGTGCAAAGCAAAGCAAAGCAAAGCAATGCAATGCAATGCAATGCAATGCAATGCAATACAATGCAATGCAATGCAATGCAATGCAACAACGTACGTTATGTCTTTAATGAACATGGGAATGATTTAGTTCTGGTGTGCAATGCAATGCAATACGTGCACAACGTTAGATCGTTAGTGCAATGTAATGCAGTGCAAAGAAATGCAAATCAATAAATTGTGGTATGCAATGCAATGCAATGCAAAAGTTATTCTTCAGTGCACAACGTTAGATCGTTAGTGCAATGCAATGCAATGCAATGCAGTGCAAAGCAATGCAAAGCAATGCAAAGCAATGCAAAGCAATGCAAAGCAATGCAAAGCAATGCAAAGCAATGCAAAGCAATGCAAAGCAATGCAAAGCAATGCAAAGCAATGCAAAGCAATGCAATGCAAAGCAATGTAAATGCAATACAATGCAATGCAATGCAACAACACACGTTAATGAACATGGGAATTATTTCGTTCTGGTGTGCAATGCAATGCAATGCAATGCAAAAAGTGCATAACCTATATGTTATTCTTCAGTGCACAACGTTAGATCGTTTGTGCAATGCAATGCAATGCACCAACAAACGTTATCTCTTTTAAGAACATGGGAAGGATTTAGTTTTGGTGTGCAATGCAGTGCAAAAAGTGCATAACCTATATGTTATTCTTCAGTGCACAATGTTAGATCGTTAGTGCAATGCAATTCAATGCAATGCAATGCAACGCATCAACACACATATCATCTCTATAATGAACATGCGAATGATTTAGTTCTGGTGTGCAATGCAATGCGAAATATGCATAACCTATAAGTTATTCTTCAGTTTACAACGTTAGATCGTTTGTGCAATGCAATTGCAACAACACATATGTTATCTCTTTAATAAACATGGGATCGAGTTAGTTCTGTTGTGCAATGCAATGCAAGTAGTGCACAGGCTATATGTTATTCTTCAATGCACAACGATAGACAGTTTGTGCAAAGCAACAAAACATATTTTATCTCTCTAATGAACATTGAGTTAGTTTTGGTGTGCAATGCAATGCAATGCAATGCAATGCACGAAGTGCACGAAGTGCATAACCTATGTTTGTTTAATGATGCTCAACGTTATATCGTTTGTGCAAAGCACATAATGTTATAACAATGAGCTTTACATAGGTACGCTTTTGACCTACTGAACATATTTCTGGCATAGAGTCCTTAAAGATGTTATATCATCCTGACAAAGGTACAAATTTGACATACAGAATTTTTTTCTGGCCAAGGAGTACTCGAAACTTGACCTTTCCATTTATAGTCGTTGACTTTTTCTGATGTTACGTCAGCCATACAGAAGTCCATATTTGACCCAAGGAACATATTTGGCCAAAGAGTCCTCGATCTTGGGCTTTCTATAAATACTCATAGACTCCTTCTGATGATTCATAAGCCATATAGATATGGACATTTTTCAAATTATGTAAAATTATAGACTGCTTCTGATGATAAATCAGCTATACAGAGATCCCCTTTTGACATCCTGAATATATTTATGGTCAAAGAGTCCTCGATCTTAGACTTTCTATACATACTCATAGACTCCTTCTAATGCTACATAAGCCATATAGATATCCATAGCTGACCTTTTGAACTTATTTGTGGTCAAAGTGTCCTCAAAATTTTTAAACAATATAAAGTTATTGACTCTTTTTGATGATAATTCAGCTATTCAGAGGTCCCCTTTTGACATCCTGAATATATTTATGGTCAAAGAGTCCACAATCTTGTTTTTTTCTATACATACTCATAGACTCCTTCTAATGCTACATAGCTGACCTTTTGAACTTATTTCTGGTCAAAGGGTCCTCAAAAGTTTTTAAACTATATAAAGTTATTGACTCTTTCTGATGATAAATCAGCTATACAGAGGTCCCCTTTTGGCCTACTTAACATATTTATGGCCAAAGAGTCCTCGATTTTTGGCTTTCTATACATACTCATAGACTCCTTCTGATGCTTCATTACCCTTATAGATATCCATTTCTGACCTTTTGAACTAATTTCTGGTCAAAGTGTCCTCAAAATTTTTCAAATTATGTAAAATTATAGACTGCTTCTGATGATAACTCAGTTATACAGAGGTCCCCTTTTGACATCCTGAATATATTTATGGTCAAAGAGTCCTCGATCTTGGACTTTCTATATATACTCATAGACTCCTTCTAATGCTACATAAGCCACATAGATGTCCATAGCTGACCTTTTGAGCTTATTTCTGATCAAAGGGTCCTCAAAAGTTTTTAAACTATATAAAGTTTTTGACTCTTTCTGATGATAAATCAGCTATTCAGAGGTCCCCTTTTGATCTACTGAACATATTTCTGGCCAAAGAGTCCTAAAAGATTAACGCTATACATTCAAATATATATCTTCCGATGTTTTATTATCCTGACAAAAGTCCATATTTTTTTCTGGACAAAAAGTACTCAAAACCTGACCTTTCCATATATACTCGTTGACTCTTTCTGATGTTACGTCAGCCATATAGAAGTCCATATTTGACCCAAGGAACATATTTCTGGCCAAAGAGTCCTCGATTTTGGGCTTTCTTTACATACTCATAGACTCCTTCTGATGCTTCATAAGCCATATAGATGTCCATATCTGACCTTTTGTACTTATTTCTGATCAAAGGGTCCTCAAAAGTTTTTAAACTATATAAAGCTATTGACTCTTTCTGATGATAAAATTCAGAGGTCCCCTTTTGACATCCTGAATATATTTATGGTCAAAGAGTCCTCGATCTTGGACTTTCTATACATACTCATAAACTCCTTCTAATGCTTCTTAAGCCATATAGTTATCCATAGCAGACCTTTTGAACTTATTTCTGATCAAAGGGTCCTCAAAAGTTTTTAAACTATATAAAGTTATTGACTCTTTCTGATGATAAATCAGCTATTCAGAGGTCCCCTTTTGGCCTACTGAACATATTTATGGCCAAAGAGTCCTCGATTTTTTTGTTCTTTCTATGCATACTCCTTCTGATGCTTCATAAGCCATATAGATGTCCACATCTGACCTTTTGAACTTATTTCTGGTCAAAGTGTCCTCAAAATTTTTCAAACTATATAGAAATTATAGACTGCTTCTGATGATAAATCAGCTATACAGAGGTCCCCTTTTGACATTCTGAATATATTTATGGCCAAAGAGTCCTAAAAGATTAACACTATACATTCAGATATACATCTTCCGATGTTTTATCATTATGACAAAAGTCCACATTTGACAAACTGAATTTTTTTCTGGCCAAGTATTCAAAACGTGACCTTTCCATATAGACTCGTTGACTCTTTCTGATGTTACATCAGCCATACAGAAGTCCATATTTGACCCAAGGAACATATTTCTGGCCAAAGAGTCCACGATATTGGACTTTCTATACATACTCATAGACTCCTTCTAATGCTACATAAGCCATATAGATATCCATATCTGACCTTTTGAACTTATTTCTGATCAAAGGGTCCTCAAAATTTTTCAAACTATATAAAATTATAGACTGCTTCTGATGATAAATCAGCTATACAGAGGTCCCCTTTTGACAACCTGAATGTATTTATGGTCAAAGAGTCCTCGATCTTGGACTTTATATATACATACTCATAGACTCCTTCTGATGCTTCATAAGCTATATCCATATCTGATCTTTTGAACTTATTTCTGATCAAAGGGTCCTCAAAAGATTTTAAACTATAAAAAGTAATTGACTCTTTCTAATGATAGATCAGCTATTCAGAGGTCCCCTTTTGGCCTACTGAACATATTTATGGTCAAAGAGTCCTCGATCTTGAACTTTCTATACATACTCATAGACTCCTTCTAATGCTAAATAAGCCATATAGATATCCATAGCTGACCTTTTGAACTTATTTCTGATCAAAGGGTCCTCAAAAGTTTTTAAACTATATAAAGTTTTTGACTCTTTCTGATGATAAATCAGCTATTCAGAGGTCCCCTTTTGACCTACTGAACATATTTATGGCCAAAGAGTCCACAAAGATTAACACTATACATTCAGATTGATATCTTCGGATGTTTTATCATCCTGACAAAAGTCCATATTTGACATACTGAATTTTTTTCTGGCCAAGGAGTACTCAAAACTTGACATTTCCATATATACTCGTTGACTCTTTCTGATGTTACGTCAGCCATACAGAAGTCCATATTTGACCCAAGGAACATCTTTCTGGCCAAAGAGTCCTCAATTTTGGGCGTTCTATACATACTCATAGACTCCTTCTGATGCTTCATAAGCTATATCCATATCTGATCTTTTGAACTTATTTCTGGTCAAAGGGTCCTCAAAAGTTTTTAAACTATATAAAGTTATTGACACTTTCTGATGATAAACAGAGGTCCCCTTTTGGCCTACTGAACATATTTATCGCCAAAGAGTCCTCGATTTTGGGCTTTCTATACATACTCATAGACTCCTTCTGATGCTTCATAACCCTTATAGATATCCATTTCTGACCTTTTGAACTAATTTCTGGTCAAAGTGTCCTCAAAATTTTTCTAATTATGTAAAATTATAGACTGCTTCTGATGATAAATCAGCTATATATACAGAGGTCCCCTTTTGACTTCCTGAATATATTTATGGTCAAAGAGTCCTCGATCTTTGACTTTCTATACATACTCATGCATACTCCTTCATATGCATACTCCTTCTACTGCTACATAAGCCATATAGATTTCTGATCAAAGGGTCACTTATTTCTGATCAAAGGGTCCTCAAAAGTTTTTAAACTATTTAAAGTTTTTGACTCTTTCTGATGATAAATCAGCTATTCAGAGGTCCCCTTTTGGCCTACTGAACATATTTTTTTTTGCCAAAGAGTATGTATAGAAAGCCCAAGATCGAGGACTCTTTGGCCAGAAATATGTTCAGTAGGTCAAAAGGGGACCTCTGAATAGCTGATTTATCATCAGAAGCAGTCTATAATTTTATATAGTTTGAAAAATTTTGAGGACACTTTGACCAGAAATCAGTTCAAAAGGTCAGATATGGATAACTATATGGCTTAAGAAGCATCAGAAGTAATCTATGAGTATGTATAGAAAGACCAAAATCGAGGACTCTTTGGCCAGAAATTTGTTCAGTAGGCCAAAAGGGGACCTCTGAATAGCTGATTTATCATCAGAAAGAGTCAATAACTTTATGTAGTTTAAAAACTTTTGAGGACCCTTTGATCAGAAATAAGTTCAAAAGGTCAGATATGGATATCTATAGGGCTTATGAAGCATCAGAAGGAGTCTATGAGTATGTATAGAAAGTCCAAGATCGAGGACTCTTTGGCCAGAAATATGTTCCTTGGGTCAAATATGGACTTCTGTATGGCTGACGTATAAAAGAGTCAACGAGTATATATGGAAAGGTCAAGTTTTGAGTACTCCTTGGCTAGAAACATTTTTCAGTATGTCAAATATGGACTTTTGTCAGGATGAAAAAACATCGGAAGATGTATATCTGAATGTATAGCGTTAATCTTTGTGGACTCTTTGGCCAGAAATATGTTCAGGAGGTCAAAAGGGGACCTCTGAATAGCTGATTTATCATCAGAAGCAGTGTATAATTTTATATAGTTTGAAAAATTTTGAGGACACTTTGACCAGAAAAAAGTTCAAAAGGTCAGATATGGACATCTATATGGCTTATGAAGCATCAGAAGGAGTCTATGAGTATGTATAGAAAGCCCAAAATCGATGACTCTTTGGCCAGAAATTTGTTCAGTAGGCCAAAAGGGGACCTCTGAATAGCTGATTTGTCATCAGAAAGAGTCAATAACTTTATTTTGTTTAAAAATTTTGAGGACCCTTTGATCAGAAAAAAATTCAGTATGTCAAATATGGACTTTTGTCAGGATGATAAAACATCGGAAGATATCAATCTGAATGTATAGCGTTAATCTTTGTGGACTCTTTGGCCAGAAATATGTTCAGGAGGTCAAAAGGGGACCTCTGTATAGCTGAGTTATCATCAGAAGCAGTCTATAATTTTATATAGTTTGAAAAATTTTGTGGACCCTTTGATCAGAAATAAGTTCAAAAGGTCAGATGTGGATATCTATATGGCATATGTAGCATTAGAAGGAGTCTATGAGTATGTATAGAAAGTCCAAGATTGAGGACTCTTTGACCATAAATATATTCAGGATGTCAAAAGGGGACCTCTGTATAGCTGATTTATCATCAGAAGCAGTCTATAATTTTATATAGTTTGAAAAATTTTGAGGACACTTTGGCCAGAAAAAAGTTCAAAAGGTCAGATATGGACATCTATATGGCTTATGAAGCATCAGAAGGAGTCTATGAGTATGTATAGAAAGTCCAAGATCGAGGACTCATTGGCCAGAAATGTGTTCAGTAGGCCAAAAGGGGACCACTGAATAGCTGATTTATCATCAGAAAGAATCAATAACTTTATATTGTTTAAAAATGTTGAGGACCCTTTGATCAGAAATAAGTTCAAAAGGTCAGATGTGAATATCTATATGGCTTATGAAGCATCAGAAGGAGTCTATGAGTATGTATAGAAAGTCCAAGATCGAGGACTCTTTGGCCAGAAATATGTTCAGGAGGTCAAAAGGGGACCTCTGAATAGCTGATTTATCATCAGAAGCAGTGTATAATTTTATATAGTTTGAAAAATTTTGAGGACACTTTGACCAGAAAAAAGTTCAAAAGGTCAGATATGGACATCTATATGGCTTATGAAGCATCAGAAGGAGTCTATGAGTATGTATAGAAAGCCCAAAATCGATGACTCTTTGGCCAGAAATTTGTTCAGTAGGCCAAAAGGGGACCTCTGAATAGCTGATTTGTCATCAGAAAGAGTCAATAACTTTATTTTGTTTAAAAATTTTGAGGACCCTTTGATCAGAAAAAAATTCAGTATGTCAAATATGGACTTTTGTCAGGATGATAAAACATCGGAAGATATCAATCTGAATGTATAGCGTTAATCTTTGTGGACTCTTTGGCCAGAAATATGTTCAGGAGGTCAAAAGGGGACCTCTGTATAGCTGAGTTATCATCAGAAGCAGTCTATAATTTTATATAGTTTGAAAAATTTTGTGGACCCTTTGATCAGAAATAAGTTCAAAAGGTCAGATGTGGATATCTATATGGCATATGTAGCATTAGAAGGAGTCTATGAGTATGTATAGAAAGTCCAAGATTGAGGACTCTTTGACCATAAATATATTCAGGATGTCAAAAGGGGACCTCTGTATAGCTGATTTATCATCAGAAGCAGTCTATAATTTTATATAGTTTGAAAAATTTTGAGGACACTTTGGCCAGAAAAAAGTTCAAAAGGTCAGATATGGACATCTATATGGCTTATGAAGCATCAGAAGGAGTCTATGAGTATGTATAGAAAGTCCAAGATCGAGGACTCATTGGCCAGAAATGTGTTCAGTAGGCCAAAAGGGGACCACTGAATAGCTGATTTATCATCAGAAAGAATCAATAACTTTATATTGTTTAAAAATGTTGAGGACCCTTTGATCAGAAATAAGTTCAAAAGGTCAGATGTGAATATCTATATGGCTTATGAAGCATCAGAAGGAGTCTATGAGTATGTATAGAAAGTCCAAGATCGAGGACTCTTTGACCATAAATATATTCAGGATGTCAAAAGGGGACCTCTGTATAGCTGAGTTATCATCAGAAGCAGTCTATAATTTTATATAGTTTGAAAAATTTTGAGGACACTTTGACCAGAAAAAAGTTCAAAAGGTCAGATATGGACATCTATATGGCTAATGAAGCCTCAGAAGGAGTCTATGAGTATGTATAGAAAGTCCAAGATCGAGGACTCTTTGACCATAAATATATTCAGGAGGTCAAAAGGGGACCTCTGTATAGCTGAGTTATCATCAGAAGCAGTCTATAATTTTATATAGTTTGAAGAATTTTGAGGACACTTTGACCAGAAAAAAGTTCAAAAGGTCAGATATGGACATCTATATGGCTTATGAAGCATCAGAAGGAGTCTATGAGTATGTATAGAAAGTCCAAGATCGAGGACTCTTTGGCCAGAAATATGTTCAGGAGGTCAAAAGGGGACCTCTGAATAGCTGATTTATCATAAGAAGCAGTCTATAATTTTATATAGTTAGAAAAATTTTGAGGACACTTTGACCAGAAAAAAGTTCAAAAGGTCAGCTATGGACATCTATATGGCTTATGAAGCATCAGAAGGAGTCTATGAGTATGTATAGAAAGCCCAAAATCAAGGACTCTTTGGCCAGAAATATGTTCAGTAGGCCAAAAGGGGACCTCTGAATAGCTGATTTATCATCAGAAAGAGTCAATAACTTTATATTGTTTAAAAATTTTGAGGACCCTTTGATCAGAAATAAGTTCAAAAGGTCAGATATGGACATCTATATGGCTTATGAAGCATCAGAAGGAGTCTATAAGAATGTATAGAAAGCCCAAAATCGAGGATTCTTTGGCCAGAAAGATGTTCCTTGGGTCAAATATGGACTTCTGTATGGCTGACGTAACATCAGAAAGAGTCAACGAGTATACATGGAAAGGTCAAATTTTGATTTCTCCTTGGCCAGAAAAAAATTCAGTATGTCAAATATGGACTTTTGTCAGGATGATAAAACATCGGAAGATATCAATCTGAATGTATATAGCGTTAATCTTTGTGGACTCTTTGGCCAGAAATATGTTCAGGAGGTCAAAAGGGGACCTCTGAATAGCTGATTTATCATCAGAAGCAGTCTATAATTTTATATAGTTTGAAAAATTTTGAGGACCCTTTGATCAGAAATAAGTTCAAAAGGTCAGATGTGGATATCTATATGGCTTATGAAGCATCAGAAGGAGTCTATGAGTATGTATAGAAGGTCCAAGATCGAGGACTCTTTGACCATAAATATGTTCAGGATGTCAAAAGGGGACCTCTGTATAGCTGATTTATCATCAGAAGCAGTCTATAATTTTATATAGTTTGAAAAATTTTGAGGACACTTTGGCCAGAAAAAAGTTCAAAAGGTCAGATATGGACATCTATATGGCTTATGAAGCATCAGAAGGAGTCTATGAGTATGTATAGAAAGCCCAAAATCGAGGACTCTTTGGTCAGAAATATGTTCAGTAGGCCAAAAGGGGACCTCTGAATAGCTGATTTATCATCAGAAGCAGTCTATAATTTTATATAGTTTGAAAAATTTTGAGGACACTTTGACCAGAAAAAAGTTCAAAAGGTCAGCTATGGACATCTATATGGCTTATGAAGCATCAGAAGGAGTCTATGAGTATGTATAGAAAGCCCAAAATCGAGGACTCTTTGGCCAGAAATATGTTCAGTAGGCCAAAAGGGGACCTCTGAATAGCTGATTTATCATCAGAAAGAGTCAATAACTTTATATTGTTTAAAAATTTTGAGGACCCTTTGATCAGAAATAAGTTCAAAAGGTCAGATATGGACATCTATATGGCTTAAGAAGCATCAGAAGGAGTCTATGAGTATGTATAGAAAGCCCAAAATCGAGGATTCTTTGGCCAGAAAGATGTTCCTTGGGTCAAATATGGACTTCTGTATGGCTGACGTAACATCAGAAAGAGTCAACGAGTATATATGGAAAGGTCAAGTTTTGATTTCTCCTTGGCCAGAAAAAAATTCAGTATGTCAAATATGGACTTTTGTCAGGATGATAAAACATCGGAAGATATCAATCTGAATGTATAGCGTTAATCTTTGTGGACTCTTTGGCCAGAAATATGTTCAGGAGGTCAAAAGGGGACCTCTGAATAGCTGATTTATCATCAGAAGCAGTCTATAATTTTACATAGTTTGAAAATTTTTGAGGACCCTTTGATCCGAAATAAGTTCAAAAGGTCAGATATGTATATCTATATGGCTAATGTAGCATTAGAAGGAGTCTATGAGTATGTATAGAAAACATAGCAATGCTATTTATTGCAATGCAAAGCAACATGTTATATCTCTTTAATGAACATTTGAAGGAGATAATTGGTGTGCAATGCAATGCAATGCAATGCAAAAAGTGCATAGCTTATATGTTATTCTTCAATGCACAATGTTAGATCGTTTGTGCAATGCAATGCAACATGTTATCTCTTTAATCAAAATGGGAATGAGGTCGTTCTGGTGTGCAATGTTATTCTTCAGTGCACAACGTTAGATCGTTTGTGCAATGCAACAACACACAATACCATCTCTTTAATGAACATGGGAATGGTTAAGTTCTTAGTGTGCAATGTAATGCAATGCAATGCAAAAATGCTGTGTCATTATTCATTAATAAAGGAACAGTATTCTAAAGTGTTACCTGGGAATGAGTTACTACTGGTGTGTAATGCAATGCAAGAAGTGCATAGCCTATATGTTATTCTGCAATGCACAACGTTTGATCGTTAGTGCAATGCAATGCAACAGCACACATGTTATATCTTTAATGAACATGGGATTGAGTTAGTTCTGGTGTGAAATGCAATGCAATGCAAAAAGTGCATAACCTATATGTTATTCTTCAGTGCACAACGTTAGAGCGTTAGTGCAAAGCAATGCAATGCAGTTGCAAAGCAAAGCAACAACACACGTTATGTCTTTAATCAACATGGGAATGAGGTAGTTCTGGTGTGCAATGCAATGCAATGCAAAAAGTGAATAACATATGTTATTCTTCAGTGCACAACGTTAGATCGTTAGTGCAATGCAATGCAATGCAATGCAATGCAATGCAATGAACCAACGCAAATCAATGCAATGCAATGCAATGCAACAACACACGTTATGTCTTTAATGAACATGGGAATGATTTTGTTCTGGTGTGCAATGCAATGCAATACGTGCACAACGTTAGATCGTTAGTGCAATGCAATGCAGTGCAAAGCAATGCAAATCAATGTAATGCAATACAATGCAATGCAACAACACACGTTTTGTCTTTAATGGACATGGGGATGATTTAGTTCTGGTTGTGCAATGCAATGCAAAAAGTGCATAACCTATATATTATTCTTCAATGCACAACGTTAGAGCGTTAGTGTAATGCAATGCAATGCAATAAAATGCAATGCAATGCAGTGCAAAGCAATGCAGTGCAAAGCAATGCAATGCAAATGCAATGCAATGCAATGCAATGCAATGCAATGCAATGCAATGCAATGCAGTGCAAAGCAATGCAAATCAATATAGTGCAATACACTGCAATGCAAAAACACTTGTTATGTCTTTAATGAACATGGGAATGATTTAGTTCTGGTGTGCAATGCAATGCAATACGTGCACAATGTTAGATTGTTAGTGCAATGCAATGCAGTGCAAAGCAATGCAAATCAATGCAATGCAATACAATGCAATGCAACAACACACGTTTTGTCTTTAATGAACACGGGAATGATTTTGTTCTAGTGTGCAATGCAGTGCGAAAAGAGCATAACCTATATGTTATTCTTCAGTGCACAACGTTAGAGCGTTAGTGCAAAGCAATGCAATGCAGTTGCAAAGCAAAGCAACAACACACGTTATGTCTTTAATCAACATGGGAATGAGGTAGTTCTGGTGTGCAATGCAATGCAATGCAAAAAGTGAATAACATATGTTATTCTTCAGTGCACAACGTTAGATCGTTAGTGCAATGCAATGCAATGCAATGCAATGCAATGAACCAACGCAAATCAATGCAATGCAATGCAATGCAACAACACACGTTATGTCTTTAATGAACATGGGAATGATTTTGTTCTGGTGTGCAATGCAATGCAATACATGCACAACGTTAGATCGTTAGTGCAATGCAATGCAGTGCAAAGCAATGCAAATCAATGTAATGCAATACAATGCAATGCAACAACACACGTTTTGTCTTTAATGGACATGGGGATGATTTAGTTCTGGTTGTGCAATGCAATGCAAAAAGTGCATAACCTATATATTATTCTTCAATGCACAACGTTAGAGCGTTAGTGTAATGCAATGCAATGCAATAAAATGCAATGCAATGCAGTGCAAAGCAATGCAGTGCAAAGCAATGCAATGCAAATGCAATGCAATGCAATGCAATGCAATGCAATGCAATGCAATGCAATGCAATGCAATGCAATGCAATGCAGTGCAAAGCAATGCAAATCAATATAGTGCAATACACTGCAATGCAAAAACACTTGTTATGTCTTTAATGAACATGGGAATGATTTAGTTCTGGTGTGCAATGCAATGCAATACGTGCACAATGTTAGATTGTTAGTGCAATGCAATGCAGTGCAAAGCAATGCAAATCAATGCAATGCAATACAATGCAATGCAACAACACACGTTTTGTCTTTAATGAACACGGGAATGATTTTGTTCTAGTGTGCAATGCAGTGCGAAAAGAGCATAACCTATATGTTATTCTTCAGTGCACAACGTTAGATCGTTAGTGCAATGCAATTTAATGCAATAAAATGCAATACAATCCAATGTAATGCAATGCAATGCAATGCAATGCAACAACACACGTTATGTCTTTAATCAACATGGGAATGAGGTAGTTCTGGTGTGCAATGCAATGCAATGCAAAAAGTGCATAACATATGTTATTCTTCAGTAAATCGTTAGTGCAATGCAATGCAAATTGAATGCAATGCAATGCAATGCAACAACACACATATCATCTCTATAATGAACTTGGGAATGATTTTGTTCTGGTGTGCAATGCAATGCGAAAAGAGCATAACTTATATGTTATTCTTCAGCGTTCGATCGTTAGTGCAATGCAATGCAGTGCAAAGCAAAGCAAAGCAAATTAATGCAATGCAATGTAATGCAATGCAATACAATGCAATGCAATGCAATGCAACAACGTACGTTATGTCTTTAATGAACATGGGAATGATTTAGTTCTGGTGTGCAATGCAATGCAATACGTGCACAACGTTAGATCGTTAGTGCAATGTAATGCAGTGCAAAGAAATGCAAATCAATAAATTGTGGTATGCAATGCAATGCAATGCAAAAGTTATTCTTCAGTGCACAACGTTAGATCGTTAGTGCAATGCAATGCAATGCAATGCAGTGCAAAGCAATGCAATGCAATGTAAATGCAATACAATGCAATGCAATGCAACAACACACGTTAATGAACATGGGAATTATTTCGTTCTGGTGTGCAATGCAATGCAATGCAATGCAAAAAGTGCATAACCTATATGTTATTCTTCAGTGCACAACGTTAGATCGTTTGTGCAATGCAATGCAATGCAATGCACCAACAAACGTTATCTCTTTTAAGAACATGGGAAGGATTTAGTTTTGGTGTGCAATGCAATGCAGTGCAAAAAGTGCATAACCTATATGTTATTCTTCAGTGCACAAGGTTAGATCGTTTGTGCAATGCAATTGCAACAATACATATGTTATCTCTTTAATAAACATGGGATCGAGTTAGTTCTGTTGTGCAATGCAATGCAAGTAGTGCACAGGCTATATGTTATTCTTCAATGCACAACGATAGACAGTTTGTGCAAAGCAACAAAACATATTTTATCTCTCTAATGAACATTGAGTTAGTTTTGGTGTGCAATGCAATGCAATGCAATGCACGAAGTGCACGAAGTGCATAACCTATGTTTGTTTAATGATGCTCAACGTTATATCGTTTGTGCAAAGCACATAATGTTATAACAATGAGCTTTACATAGGTACGCTTTTGACCTACTGAACATATTTCTGGCATAGAGTCCTTAAAGATGTTATATCATCCTGACAAAGGTACAAATTTGACATACAGAATTTTTTTCTGGCCAAGGAGTACTCGAAACTTGACCTTTCCATTTATAGTCGTTGACTTTTTCTGATGTTACGTCAGCCATACAGAAGTCCATATTTGACCCAAGGAACATATTTGGCCAAAGAGTCCTCGATCTTGGGCTTTCTATAAATACTCATAGACTCCTTCTGATGATTCATAAGCCATATAGATATGGACATTTTTCAAATTATGTAAAATTATAGACTGCTTCTGATGATAAATCAGCTATACAGAGATCCCCTTTTGACATCCTGAATATATTTATGGTCAAAGAGTCCTCGATCTTAGACTTTCTATACATACTCATAGACTCCTTCTAATGCTACATAAGCCATATAGATATCCATAGCTGACCTTTTGAACTTATTTGTGGTCAAAGTGTCCTCAAAATTTTTAAACAATATAAAGTTATTGACTCTTTCTGATGATAAATCAGCTATTCAGAGGTCCCCTTTTGACATCCTGAATATATTTATGGTCAAAGAGTCCTCAATCTTGGACTTTCTATACATACTCATAGACTCCTTCTGATACTTCATAAGCTATATCCATATCTGATCTTTTGAACTTATTTCTGATCAAAGGGTCCTCAAAAGATTTTAAACTATATAAAGTAATTGACTCTTTTTGATGATAATTCAGCTATTCAGAGGTCCCCTTTTGACATCCTGAATATATTTATGGTCAAAGAGTCCACAATCTTGTTTTTTCTATACATACTCATAGACTCCTTATAATGCTACATAGCTGACCTTTTGAACTTATTTCTGGTCAAAGGGTCCTCAAAAGTTTTTAAACTATATAAAGTTATTGACTCTTTCTGATGATAAATCAGCTATACAGAGGTCCCCTTTTGGCCTACTGAACATATTTATGGTCAAAGAGTCCTCGATCTTGAACTTTCTATACATACTCATAGACTCCTTCTAATGCTAAATAAGCCATATAGATATCCATAGCTGACCTTTTGAGCTTATTTCTGATCAAAGGGTCCTCAAAAGTTTTTAAACTATATAAAGTTTTTGACTCTTTCTGATGATAAATCAAAAGAGGTCCCCTTTTGACCTACTGAACATATTTATGGCCAAAGAGTCCACAAAGATTAACAAGTTCAAAAGGTCAGATATGGATATCTATAGGGCTTATGAAGCATCAGAAGGAGTATATGAGTATGTATAGAAAGTCCAAGATCGAGGACTCTTTGGCCAGAAATATGTTCCTTGGGTCAAATATGGACTTCTGTATGGCTGACGTATAAAAGAGTCAACGAGTATATATGGAAAGGTCAAGTTTTGAGTACTCCTTGGCTAGAAACATTTTTCAGTATGTCAAATATGGACTTTTGTCAGGATGAAAAAACATCGGAAGATGTATATCTGAATGTATAGCGTTAATCTTTGTGGACTCTTTGGCCAGAAATATGTTCAGGAGGTCAAAAGGGGACCTCTGAATAGCTGATTTATCATCAGAAGCAGTCTATAATTTTACATAGTTTGAAAAATTTTGAGGACCCTTTGATCAAAAATAAGTTCAAAAGGTCAGATGTGGATATCTATATAGCTTATGTAGCATTAGAAGGAGTCTATGAGTATGTATAGAAAGTCCAAGATCGAGGACTCTTTGACCATAAATATATTCAGGATGTCAAAAGGGGACCTCTGTATAGCGGATTTATCATCAGAAGCAGTCTATAATTTTATATAGTTTGAAAAATTTTGAGGACACTTTGGCCAGAAAAAAGTTCAAAAGGTCAGATATGGACATCTATATGGCTTATGAAGCATCAGAAGGAGTCTATGAGTAGTATAGAAAGTCCAAGATCGAGGACTCATTGGCCAGAAATGTGTTCAGTAGGCCAAAAAGGGACCTCTGAATAGCTGATTTATCATCAGAAAGAATCAATAACTTTATATTGTTTAAAAATGTTGAGGACCCTTTGATCAGAAATAAGTTCAAAAGGTCAGATGTGAATATCTATATGGCATATGTAGCATTAGAAGGAGTCTATGATTCTATAGAATTTCTATAGAAAGTCCAAGATCGAGGACTCTTTGACCATAAATATATTCAGGATGTCAAAAGGGGACCTCTGTATAGCTGAGTTATCATCAGAAGCAGTCTATAATTTTATATAGTTTGAAAAATTTTGAGGACACTTTGACCAGAAAAAAGTTCAAAAGGTCAGATATGGACATCTATATGGCTTATGAAGCCTCAGAAGAAGTCTATGAGTATGTATAGAAAGTCCAAGATCGAGGACTCTTTGACCATAAATATATTCAGAATGTCAAAAGGGGACCTCTGTATAGCTGAGTTATCATCAGAAGCAGTCTATAATTTTATATAGTTTGAAGAATTTTGAGGACACTTTGACCAGAAAAAAGTTCAAAAGGTCAGATATGGACATCTATATGGCTTATGAAGCATCAGAAGCATCAGAAGGCTCTATGAGTATGTATAGAAAGTCCAAGATCGAGGACTCTTTGGCCAGAAATATGTTCAGGAGGTCAAAAGGGGACCTCTGAATAGCTGATTTATCATAAGAAGCAGTCTATAATTTTATATAGTTTGAAAAATTTTGAGGACCCTTTGATCAGAAATAAGTTCAAAAGGTCAGATGTGGATATCTATATAGCTTATGTAGCATTAGAAGGAGTCTATGAGTATGTATAGAAAGTCCAAGATCGAGGACTCTTTGACCATAAATATATTCAGGATGTCAAAAGGGGATCTCTGAATAGCTGATTTATCATCAGAAGCAGTCTATAATTTTATATAGTTTGAAAAATTTTGAGGACACTTTGACCAGAAAAAAGTTCAAAAGGTCAGATATGGACATCTATATGGCTTATGAAGCATCAGAAGGAGTCTATAAGAATGTATAGAAAGCCCAAAATCGAGGATTCTTTGGCCAGAAAGATGTTCCTTGGGTCAAATATGGACTTCTGTATGGCTGACGTAACATCAGAAAGAGTCAACGAGTATACATGGAAAGGTCAAGTTTTGATTTCTCCTTGGCCAGAAAAAAATTCAGTATGTCAAATATGGACTTTTGTCAGGATGATAAAACATCGGAAGATATCAATCTGAATGTATAGCGTTAATCTTTGTGGACTCTTTGGCCAGAAATATGTTCAGGAGGTCAAAAGGGGACCTCTGAATAGCTGATTTATCATCAGAAGCAGTCTATAATTTTATATAGTTTGAAAAATTTGAGGACCCTTTGATCAGAAATAAGTTCAAAAGGTCAGATGTGGATATCATATGGCTTATGAAGCATCAGAAGGAGTCTATGAGTATGTATAGAAGGTCCAAGATCGAGGACTCTTTGACCATAAATATGTTCAGGATGTCAAAAGGGGACCTCTGAATAGCTGATTTATCATCAGAAGCAGTCTATAATTTTATATAGTTTGAAAAATTTTGAGGACACTTTGACCAGAAAAAAGTTCAAAAGGTCAGCTATGGACATCTATATGGCTTATGAAGCATCAGAAGGAGTCTTTGAGTATGTATAGAAGGTCCAAGATCGAGGACTCTTTGACCATAAATATGTTCAGGATGTCAAAAGGGGACCTCTGAATAGCTGATTTATCATCAGAAAGAGTCAATAACTTTATATTGTTTAAAAATTTTGAGGACCCTTTGATCAGAAATAAGTTCAAAAGGTCAGATATGGACATCTATATGGCTTATGAAGCATCAGAAGGAGTCTATGAGTATGTATAGAAAGCCCAAAATCGAGGATTCTTTGGCCAGAAAGATGTTCCTTGGGTCAAATATGGACTTCTGTATGGCTGACGTAACATCAGAAAGAGTCAACGAGTATATATGGAAAGGTCAAGTTTTGATTTCTCCTTGGCCAGAAAAAAATTCAGTATGTCAAATATGGACTTTTGTCAGGATGATAAAACATCGGAAGATATCAATCTGAATGTATAGCGTTAATCTTTGTGGACTCTTTGGCCAGAAATATGTTCAGGAGGTCAAAAGGGGACCTCTGAATAGCTGATTTATCATCAGAAGCAGTCTATAATTTTACATAGTTTGAAAGATTTTGAGGACCCTTTGATCCGAAATAAATTCAAAAGGTCAGATATGTATATCTATATGGCTAATGTAGCATTAGAAGGAGTCTATGAGTATGTATAGAAAACATAGCAATGCTATGTATTGCAATGCAATGCAATGCAAAGCAACATGTTATATCTCTTTAATGAACATTTGAAGGAGATAATTGGTGTGCAATGCAATGCAATGCAATGCAAAAAGTGCATAGCTTATATGTTATTCTTCAATGCACAATGTTAGATCGTTTGTGCAATGCAATGCAACATGTTATCTCTTTAATCAAAATGGGAAGGAGTTAATTATTATGTGCAATGCAATGCAATGCAAAAAGTGCTTGGTCTATGTTACTCTTCAATACACAACGTTCGATCGTTTGTGAAATGCAATGCAAAATGTTATCTCTTTAATGAACATTTGAAGGAGTTAGTTCTGGTGTGCAATGCAAAAAAGTGCATAGCCTATATGTTATATTCTTCAATGCACAACGTTAGATCGTTTGTGCTATGCAATGCAACATGTTATCTCTTTAATGAAAATGAGGAGTTAGTTATGGTGTGCAATGCAATGCAAAAAGTGTATAGTGTAAAGTGTATACTAGATGTTATTCTTCAGTGCACAACGTTAGATCTTTTCTTCAATGCAATGCAATGCAATGCAATGCATGTTATCTCTTTAATGAACATTTGAAGAAGTTAGTTCTGGTGTGCAATGCAATGCAAAAAGTACATAGCCTATGTTATTCTTCAAAGCACAACGTTAGATGCATGTGCAATGCAATGCAAAATTAGATGCATGTGCAATGCAATGCAAAATGTTATCTCTTAAACAAACATTTGAAGGGGTTAGTTCTGGTTTGCAATGCAAAAAGTGCATAAATGTTATTCTTCAGTGCACAACATTAGATCGTTTCTGCAATGCAATGCAAAAAGTGCATAAATGTTATTCTTCAATGCACAACATTAGATCGTTTTTGCAATGCAATGCAAAAAGTTCATAGCCTATATGTTATTCTTCAGTGCACAACGTTAGATCGTTTATGCAATGCAATGCAATGCAAAGCAACATGTTATCTCTTTAATGAACATTTGAAGGAGTTAGTTGGTTTGCAATGCAATGCAGAAAGTGCATAGCCTAAATGTTATTCTTCAGTGCACAACGTTAGATCGTTTGTGCAATGCAATGCAAAATATTATCTCTTTAATGAACATTTGAAGGAGTTAGTTCTAATGTGCAGTGCAATGCAGAAAGTGCATAGCCTATATTTTATTCTTAAATGCACAATGTTAGATCGTTTGTGCAATCAATGTAAAATGTTATCTCTTTAATGAACATGGGAAGGAGTTAGTTCTGGTGTGCAATGCAATGCAAAAAGTGCATAGCCTATATGTTATACTTAAATGCACAACGTTAGATCGTTTGTGCAATGCAATGTAATACAATGCAATGCAATGCAATGCAACATGTTATCTCTTTAATGAACATTTGAAGGAGTTAGTTCTAATGTGCAGTGCAATGCAGAAAGTGCATAGCCATATGTTATTCTTCAAAGCACAACGTTAAATCGTTTGTACAATGCAATGCAATACAATGAAATGCAATGCAATGCAATGCAATGCAAAATGTTATCTCTCAATGGACATGGGGAGGAGTTAGTTCTGGTGTGCAATGCAATGCAAAACGTGCATAGCCTATGTTATTCTTCAGTGCACAACGTTAGTTCGTTTGTGCAATACAATGCAATACAATGCAACATGTTATCTCTTTAATGAACATTTGAAGGAGTTAGTTCTAATCTTCAATGCAATGCAAAAAGTGTATACTCTAAATGTTATTCTTCAGTGCACAACGTTAGATAGTTTGTGCAATACAATGCAATACAATGCAATGCAACATGTCATCTCTTAATGAACATTTGAAGGAATTAGTTCTGATGTGCAATGCAATGCAAAAAGTGCATAGCCTATATGTTATCCTTCAATGCACAACGTTAGATAGTTTGTGCAATACAATGCAACATGTTTATCTCTTTAATGAACATGTGATTGAGTTATTTATGGTGTGCAATGCAAAAAGTGCATAGCCTATGTGCATAGCCATAGATCGTGTGTGCAATGCAATGCAATGTTGCATAACATATTATCTCTTTAATGAACATGGGAAGGAGTTAGATCAGGTGTGCAATGCAATACAATGCATGTATTAAGCCTCTATATGTCATTCCTCAATTCACAACGTTAGATCGTTTGTGCAATGCAATGCAAAATGTTATCTCTTTAATATATATTTGAAGGAGTTAGTTCTGGTGTGCAATGCGATGCATTGTAAAGCGGTAAAGAGATAAAGTAAAGGATAACATGTTGCATTAACGTTGTGCACTGAAGAATAACATCTAGGGTATACACTTTTTGCATTGCATTGCACACCATAACTAACTCCTTCCCATTTTCATTAAAGAGATAACAAGTTGCATAGCATAGCACAAACGATCTAACGTTGTGCATTGAAGAATATAACATATAGGCTATGCACTTTTTTGCATTGCATTGCATTGGATTGCATTGCATTGCATTGCATTGCACTAACGATCTAACGTTGTGCACTGAAGAATAACATATAGGTTATGCACTTTTTGCATTGCATTGTACAACTGAATTACCTCATTCCCATGTTGATTAAAGACATGTGTTGTTGTGTGTTGTTGCATTACGGTCTGCAGTGCATTGCATTGCACTAACGATCTAACTTTGTGCACTGAAGAATAACATATGTTATGCACTTTTCGCATTGCATTGCATTGCACACCAGAACTAACTCATTCCCATGTTCATTAAAGAGATTAATGTGTGTTGTTGCATTGCATTGTATTGCATTGCATTTGCATTGTATTGCATTGCATTGCAATGTCTTGCAATGCAATGTATTGCATTGCATTTCATTGATTTGCATTGCTTTGCACTGCATTGCACTAACGATCTAACATTTGCATTGCATTGCACATCAGAACTACCTCATTCTCATGTTGATCAAAGATATAACGTGTGTTGTTGCATTGTATTGCATTGCATTGCATTGCACAGACGATCTAACGTTGTGCACTGAAGAATATTGCATTGCATTGCACACCATTGCACACCGTTGCACACCTAAATCATTCCCATCTTCATTAAAGATATATCGTGTGTTGTTGCATTGCATTGCATTGCATTGCATTGCATTGCATTGCATTGCATTGCTTTGCACTGCATTGCATTGCATTGCATTGCATTGCTTTGCACTGCATTGCATTGCACTAACGATCTAACGTTGTGCACTGAAGAATAACATATAGGTTATGCACTTTTCGCATTGCATTGCACACCAGAACTAAATCATTCCCATGTTCATTAAAGAGAGTGTGTTCAAGATAGAGAGTTCATTAATGTGTGTTGTTGCATTGCATTGTATTGCATTATATTGATTTTCATTGCTTTTCATTTCATTTCATTTCATTGCATTGCATTGCATTGCATTACATTGATTTGCATTGCTTTGCACTGCATTGCATTGTACTAACGATCTAACATTTGCATTGCATTGCACATCAGAACTACCTCATTCTCATGTTGATCAAAGATATAACGTGTGTTGTTGCATTGTATTGCATTGCATTGCATTGCACAGACGATCTAACGTTGTGCACTGAAGAATATTGCATTGCATTGCACACCATTGCACACCTTTGCACACCGTTGCACACCTAAATCATTCCCATCTTCATTAAACGATAGTGTGTTGTTGCATTGCATTGTATTGTATTGCATTGCATTGCATTGCATTGGATTGCATTGCATTGCATTGCACTAACGATCTAACGTTGTGCACTGAAGAATAACATATAGGTTATGCACTTTTTGCATTGCATTGTACAACTGAATTACCTCATTCCCATGTTGATTAAAGACATGTGTTGTTGTGTGTTGTTGCATTACGGTCTGCAGTGCATTGCATTGCACTAACGATCTAACTTTGTGCACTGAAGAATAACATATGTTATGCACTTTTCGCATTGCATTGCATTGCACACCAGAACTAACTCATTCCCATGTTCATTAAAGAGATTAATGTGTGTTGTTGCATTGCATTGTATTGCTTTGCACTGCACTGCACTGCATTTCATTTCATTTCATTTCATTTCATTTCATTTCATTTCATTTCATTTCATTTCATTTGCATTGCACACCAGAACTAAATCATTCCATGTTCATAAAAGAGATAACGTTTGTTGGTGCATTGCATTGCATTGCATTGCATTGCACAAACGATCTAACGTTGTGCACTGAAAAATAACATATAGGTTATGTACTTTTTGCATTGCATTGTATTTGCACATCAGAACTAAATCATTCCCATGTTCATTAAATGCATAACATGTGTTGTTGCATTGCATTGCATTGCATTGCTTTGCACTGCATTGCATTGCACTAACGATCTAACGTTGTGCACGTATTGCATTGCATTGCACACCAATGCAAACTAAATCATCATCACTAAATCATTCCCATGTTCATTAAAGACATAACGTGTGTTGTTGCATTGCATTGTATTGCATTGCATTTGCATTGTATTGCATTGCATTGCAATGTCTTGCAATGCAATGTATTGCATTGCATTTCATTGATTTGCATTGCTTTGCACTGCATTGCACTAACGATCTAACATTTGCATTGCATTGCACATCAGAACTACCTCATTCTCATGTTGATCAAAGATATAACGTGTGTTGTTGCATTGTATTGCATTGCATTGCATTGCACAGACGATCTAACGTTGTGCACTGAAGAATATTGCATTGCATTGCACACCATTGCACACCGTTGCACACCTAAATCATTCCCATCTTCATTAAAGATATATCGTGTGTTGTTGCATTGCATTGCATTGCATTGCATTGCATTGCATTGCATTGCATTGCTTTGCACTGCATTGCATTGCATTGCATTGCATTGCTTTGCACTGCATTGCATTGCACTAACGATCTAACGTTGTGCACTGAAGAATAACATATAGGTTATGCACTTTTCGCATTGCATTGCACACCAGAACTAAATCATTCCCATGTTCATTAAAGAGAGTGTGTTCAAGATAGAGAGTTCATTAATGTGTGTTGTTGCATTGCATTGTATTGCATTATATTGATTTTCATTGCTTTTCATTTCATTTCATTTCATTGCATTGCATTGCATTGCATTACATTGATTTGCATTGCTTTGCACTGCATTGCATTGTACTAACGATCTAACATTTGCATTGCATTGCACATCAGAACTACCTCATTCTCATGTTGATCAAAGATATAACGTGTGTTGTTGCATTGTATTGCATTGCATTGCATTGCACAGACGATCTAACGTTGTGCACTGAAGAATATTGCATTGCATTGCACACCATTGCACACCTTTGCACACCGTTGCACACCTAAATCATTCCCATCTTCATTAAACGATAGTGTGTTGTTGCATTGCATTGTATTGTATTGCATTGCATTGCATTGCATTGGATTGCATTGCATTGCTTTGCACTGCATTGCATTGCATTGCATTGCATTGCATTGCATTGCATTGCTTTGCACTGCATTGCATTGCACTAACGATCTAACGTTGTGCACTGAAGAATAACATATAAGTTATGCACTTTTCGCATTGCATTGCATTGCACACCAGAACTAAATCATTCCCATGTTCATTAAAGAGATTAATGTGTGTTGTTGCATTGCATTGTATTGCTTTGCACTGCACTGCACTGCACTGCATTTCATTTCATTTCATTATTTCATTTCATTTGCATTGCACACCAGAACTAAATCATTCCATGTTCATAAAAGAGATAACGTTTGTTGGTGCATTGCATTGCACAAACGATCTAACGTTGTGCACTGAAAAATAACATATAGGTTATGCACTTTTTGCATTGCATTGTATTTGCACACCAGAACTAAATCATTCCCATGTTCATTAAATGCATAACATGTGTTGTTGCAGTGCATTGCATTGCATTGTAATTGCATTGCATTGATTTGCATTGCTTTGCACTGCATTGCATTGCACTAACGATCTAACGTTGTGCACGTATTGCATTGCATTGCACACCAATGCAAACTAAATCATCATCACTAAATCATTCCCATGTTCATTAAAGACATAACGTGTGTTGTTGCATTGCATTGTATTGCATTGCATTTGCATTGTATTGCATTGCATTGCAATGTCTTGCAATGCAATGTATTGCATTGCATTTCATTGATTTGCATTGCTTTGCACTGCATTGCATTGCACTAACGATCTAACATTTGCATTGCATTGCACATCAGAACTACCTCATTCTCATGTTGATCAAAGATATAACGTGTGTTGTTGCATTGTATTGCATTGCATTGCATTGCACAGACGATCTAACCGTTGTGCACTGAAGAATATTGCATTGCATTGCACACCATTGCACACCGTTGCACACCTAAATCATTCCCATCTTCATTAAAGATATATCGTGTGTTGTTGCATTGCATTGTATTGTATTGCATTGCATTGCATTGCATTGCATTGCTTTGCATTGCATTGCTTTGCACTGCATTGCATTGCATTGCATTGCTTTGCACTGCATTGCATTACATTGCACTAACGATTTAACGTTGTGCACTGAAGAATAACATATAGGTTATGCACTTTTCGCATTGCATTGCACACCAGAACTAAATCATTCCCATGTTCATTAAAGAGAGTGTGTTCAAGACAGAGAGTTCATTAATGTGTGTTGTTGCATTGCATTGTATTGCATTATATTGATTTTCATTGCTTTGCACTGCACTGCATTGCATTTCATTTCATTTCATTGCATTGCATTGCATTACATTGATTTGCATTGCTTTGCACTGCTTTGCATTGAATTGCATTGCACTAACGATCTAACGTTGTGCACTGAAGAATAACATATAGGTTATGCACTTTTCGCATTGCATTGCATTGCACACCAGAACTAAATCATTCCCATGTTCATTAAAGAGATTAATGTGTGTTGTTGCATTGCATTGTATTGCTTTGCACTGCACTGCACTGCATTTCATTTCATTTCATTTCATTTCATTATTTCATTTCATTTCATTTCATTTCATTTCATTTCATTTCATTTCAATTTCATTTCTTTGCATTACATTTGCATACACTGCTTTGCATTGCATTGCATTGCACTAACGATCTAACGTTGTGCACTGAAGAATAACATATAGGTTATGCACTTTTCGCATTGCATTGCATATACCAGAACTAAATCATTCCCATCTTCATTAAAGACATAACGTGTGTTGTTGCATTGCATTGTATTGCAATGCACTAACGAGCTAACGTTGTGCACTGAAGAATAACATATAGGTTATGCACTTTTTGCATTGCATTGCAGACAAGAACTAAATCATTCCCATGTTAGATAACGTGTGATAACGTGTGTTGTTGCATTGCATTGTTAGTTCTGGTGCGAAAAGTGCGAAAAGTGCATAACCTATATGTTTATTCTTCAGTGCACAACGTTATATCGTTTGTGCAATGCAATGCAGTGCAAAGCAATGCAAAGCAATGCAAATCAATGTAATGCAATGCAATGCAATGCAATGCAATGCAATGCAATGCAATGCAATGCAATGCAAAGCAACATGGGAATGATTTAGTTCTGGTGTGCAATGCAAAGCGAAAAGTGCATAACCTATATGTTTTTCTTCAGTGCACAACGTTAGATCGTTTGTGCAATGCAATGCAATGCAATACAATGCAATGCAACAATGTCTTTAATGAAGATGGGAATGATTTAGTTCTGGTGTGCAATGCAATACAAAACGTGCATAACCTATGCACAAACATTATTCTTCAGTGCACAACTTGTACAACTTCAGTGCAGTACAGTGCAAAGCAATGCAATGCAATGCAATGCAACAACACACGTTGTCTTTAATGAACATGGGAATGATTTAGTTCTGGTGTGCAACGCAATGCAAAAAGTGCATAATGTATGTTATTCTTCAGTGCACAACGTTAAATCGCTAGTGCAATGCAATGCAATTGTTGCATTGCATTGCATTGCATTGCATTGACTTCCATTGCTTTGCACTGCATTGCATTGCACTAACGATCTAACATTGTGCACTCAAGAATAACATATAGGTTATGCACTGCATTGCATTGCATTGAACTAATGACCAGAACTAAATCATTCCCGTTCATTAAAGAGACATTAGTGTGTTGTTGCATTGCATTGTTTTGCATTGATTTGCATTGCATTGCATTGCATTGCACTAACGATCTTACGTTGTGCACTGAAGAATAACGAAGAATAATGAAGAAGGTTATGCACTTTTCGCTTTGCATTGCACACCAGAACTACCTTATTCTTTTGATTAAAGACATAACGAGTGTTTTTGCATTGCATTGTATTGCATTATATTGATTTGCATTGCTTTGCACACGCATTGCACTAACGATCTAAGGACTACCACATTCCCATGTTGATTCAATGTAATGCAATGCAATGCAACAACACACGTTATGTCTTTAATGAACATGGCAATGATTTAGTTGTGGTGTCCAATGCAATGCAATGCAAAAGTGCATAACCTATTATTCTTCAGTGCACAACGTTAGATCGTTAGTGCAATGCAATGCAGTGCAAAGAAATGCAGTGCAAAGCATTGCAAATCAATGCAATGCAATGCAACAACACACGTTATGTGGAATGGGAATGAGGTAGTTCTGGTGTGCAATGCAATGCAAAAAGTGCATAACCTATATGATATTCTTCAGTGCACAACGTTAGATTGTTAGTGCAATGCAATGCAATGTCTTGTCTTTATTGAACGTCATGTCTTTAATGAACATGGGATTGAGTTAGTTCTGGTGTGCAATGCAATGCGAAAAGTGCATTTGTTATTCTTAAGTGCACAACTTTAGATCGTTAGTGCAATGCAATTTAAATGCAATGCCACAACACACATATCATCTCTTTAACATGGGAATGAGTTAGTGCACAATGAATAATGAACAATGCAATGCAATGCAAAAAGTACAAACAAACAAGGTGTTTATGACTTTTGTGATGATCATTTGTGATGATCCTGGACATGTCTGTTTCTCTGATCTTAACCAGTGTAAAAGCTTTGGATTTATGGGTGTTTCATATTAATCATATCTGTTAATCTATAACATGAAATACAGCAATGTTTCTGTAATTAGTTATTCAGAAGAATATTGAAATAATGTAGTGCATTAAATCATTTTAGCGCACTCCTTGCTTGACTCACACACACAGACATCAACAATCAGCACATGAATCTCAACAATGGTGACAATAAAAACTTTCATATCGCAGTGAGTCCAGGATAGTATAAAATTCCCAGCATGCACTGCTGCATGAATAAATAAAGAAAAATAAATTATTGCCACCATTGATGAGACATATGCAGAATTTTGATATATCTGTGTAAGACATTGTAGCTCTGTTTCTTTCTTTTTTAGGCTGTGTGTTCAAAAAATTATCATTGCAACTTATTACTGCAGTTTCACAGTGGTTACCACCATATAACACTTTTGATACAGAATTTAAAACTGAAAGAGTGAAAGAGTTAGTTCTGTATGCGTTGTAATGCAACAAGCGCACGTGCATTGAGAATAACATACAAGTAATAATAAAAAGCAATAATATCATATTATTGCTTTTTATTATTACTTGTATGTTATTCTCAATGCAAAAGTTATTCTCAATGCACGTTTGATCTTGTGTCTGACCTATTGAACTTAACATTCAGAGGAAGCTTTCTATAGGGAACAATACTTATTGACTCCTAAAGAAGCATATAGAAGCCATATAGAAGTCCATATCTCGCTTATTGCTGGTCAAAGGTTCCTCAAATTTGAACTTTATATCCTCATAGACTCTTTCTGATGTTAAGTCAGCCATACAATACACCTTATTTGACCTGCTGAACATATTTCTGGCCAAAGAGTCCTTTTTTTACATTAAGTTTACTATATGTCTGTCTGTGTCCCATCTTATTGACATCTTATGTTATATTAGCCAGACAGAGTTTTGACCTACTGAACATATTTCTGGCCAAAGAGTTCTTGAACATTAAGTGACTAAATATACAGATTGACTTCTTGTGATGTTAGAACTTTCTAAGCATACTGATGTTATGTCAGCCATACAATAACCAAAATAAGTTCAATAGGTCAGAAAGGCACCTCTGTATGGCCCTCTGTAATTTGGGTGTTGCACTCATTCCGATATGCATTGAAGATACTCATTCCGATTTGCATTGGTGCACAATTAAACAAATGAGTTAGTTCTTGTATTCAATGCATTGAAATATATGCATATATAATTTTTCGATGCACGGAATAAGTTCGTTTTTCTATAAATATAAAGAAAAACTACATTTCTCATTTCATTTTTCTCAGTGTGCCATGGTTTATTGGAAGATTGCTGCCATCTACTGGAAAACAGACACTTGAAATAAAAGAACATTACATTTCAACTGCAGCCACCAGGCCATCAGTGCGTCTCTCACTGGCTCATTTGACACTTCTTTTAAATTTATGTTTAAATCTCGTTTTAAATGATGTTTTAAATAATTATTCTGATAATAAATAAATACTCTTTGACAATCAAAACAATCAAACTAGAAAGTTTGGTCGTGTAAGGCAGATCATTTGAGAAAGACGAAGGGAGAAAAAGGAGAGAAGAATAAACTGGAACAACAATAAATAAATAAATAAATCAATAAATTCCTTTTTATAGGTATTCAGTATTGAACATTATTAATAACATGTCAAATCCATACAAATATAATATAAATTCCCATAAATAAAAAAAGTATCCACAAATATGTTTTATGTCACAAACACATTTCTGCCAGGCATTCGTTTATGGGATGCTTTTTGTAGATGCACACTTCTTGTGCATTTGTGGCTTTTGAAACATTTCTAGAGTCTAGAGCAAGGGTGGCCACTAGAGAGTCACAGTCCTGCAGGGTTTTGCTCCAAACTCTGTAAAAAATAAAGTCAAGACATTATTAAAAGCATATTATTTTAGCTAAAGCATTTGTATCAAGCCCTATGCTGGTTTTGTCCTTTCCACACAGGTGGAGCTACAGCCATTCACGGGTTTCGCTTACAAATTAGAATATGAGGGAAATATTTAAAAACCCATTAAAAATAATGCAGATATGCAAATAAAATACATTTGAATACTTTTAATAAGAACATGTGTTCGTGGAGGATTAAAAAAGCGCATGTTATGTGTAAGTGCGAATAAAGGAAATTATTTAGATCGCTTGTGCAACCATTTCTCATATGGTTGTTATAGAGCTTTTATAATTCTATTATAAAAATGCTGCTATAATTCGTGGAAATGACAATTATGCTGTCATCGAAACAAAAGCTTCTAAAATGAAAATAATGTGCAATTCCAGCTAAAGCCACTAGATGGCATTTACCATTTCCATACAAGAATAATATTTCATTTGCGGCGCTGAAACGCCCCTTTCCTCTGATTGGTCGAAACGCCTTCAGTAAGCGACGAGCTTTTCTTTCTGTCAGGCAGAATAAGAGTCAGTACGAGTGCGGCACTGACAAATGCACTGTAATAAAATAATGTCTGAAACCACCATTCACTGTTAACTACGCACAATATTTGAAGCAGAAATATCTTGCTGGTCACGTAATTTGCGCTGCTGAGACAGGAATTGGATATGGAAAATCCAATAATGTAAATCGCCACACATCAACATAACATTAATTTAGTTTGATTTCATGTTTTTTTCTTATATGATATTACAGACATTAATATCCCCATTTCCCCCATTGATGTAATTGAGTTGAGGCTACTCAAGAAATAATTCATTACTCTTAATTCATTTAATTGAAGACAGATATAGTTTATCCAGTAATAATTCAGTTAGTTGGGATAACAGAGTTGTTCTTCAGCACAATGATAACCACAACATTCAATAACAGAAACAACTGTTATGACTGTCTGAACATTAAACATTAAAAATGAAATCAGTGCTTATTTGTGAAGCCTTTTATTGCATTCCTGCTTCTAACACCAGAAGAAAGCAATTTCATTCATGATGATTACATGAAAACTGTGTCATGATTTAGCGGAAGATTGCTGCCTATGGAGGATTTTTTGGGTCAGAATGAAAAATTTCGACTTAGACTTTTAGTTTTCGACTTAGACTTTTAGTCTAAAATTTAGACTTTTAGTTTTCGTTTAAGACTTTTAGTTTTAGATTTATAGTTTTCATTCTGACCCAATAAAAGTAATAAGAGATTTGAACTACAGCCGCTAGATGGCTGCAGAGATCCAGAGGCTCATTCATTGGTCATTTCCACACAGGTGGAGCTACAGCTTTTCAAGGGTTTCGCTTACATATTAGAATAAATAAAATTCCATAAAAATAATGCAGATATGCAAATAAAATGCATCTGAATACTTTTAATAAGAACATGTGTTAGTGGAGGATAAAAAAGCACATGTTATGTGTAAGTGTGAATCTCGTGTGCAATGAGTGGAAATTATTGAGATCGCTTGTGCAATTGAAGAAGTAGCCTATTATCTGCAATGCAAAAAAGAAAAGCCATTTCTCATATAGAGCTTTTACCCACAGCAATAATTCATCTTTGTTTGTTAGTTCTTGAAAGAAATCTTAACACAACAACATTCTTTGATAATATAAATCTATGAAATAGAGTATATCTGATGTTTACGCTTATAGAAGCTATAATTCGTGAAAATGTGATGCAATTATGCTGTCATCGAAACAAAAGCTTCTAAAATGAAAATAATATGCAATTTCAGCTAAAGCCACTAGATGGCTATCAATGGCATTTACCATTTCCATACTTTACACAAGTTTACCATTTACATTTTTACTTAGACATTAGAAACATGTCACTACTAAATTATCCTAATTTAAACTTTTCTCCTTTGCAAGAAATATCAATTAAACATGTTTATACATTGTTCATTTCCAATTGGATAAAGCCACTAGATAGCTGCTATGAATAAAGAAATTGTTATGCATTTAGTTTATATTCACCAACAATACTTTCTTGCACAGATCAGACATTCTGCATATGAATATAAACAATTGTGACACGCTTCGTGTCGCAATGCATGCTGGGAGTCACGATAGTATAAAACTCATAAAACTCATATGCATGTCACCATTGTTGCGATTCATTTGCTGAATCTTGATGTCTCTGTGTGTCTAAAAGTATAAAAAAGTCTGATCTGGAGCAAGAAAGCTTTGTTTGATGAAAATAATCTATTAATAACAAATATCCACTATTGGTCAGTGATAAGATTAATGAGTTATTCTACTTTATGATGCTGAATATCACCTGATCATCTTTGTTTCTGGTTCCCTTTGCAACATATTGTGTTTTGGTTCACTGTTACAAAGACCATAAAAAGGACATGGTGTAAAATGGTGACCAAACATTTTCAATAAAATAACATCTAAACCCAGTGGTGTGCCGTCAGAGCCAGCAGGGCCTTCTCTGCTGGCCCTGTCAAAATAGAAAAATAGATATTTTTTCTATAATTAAATTTATGTGTGTCTGAACATGTCTAAATTAAATTACTGTCTATCAGTACGTTGCAATTATATTTCCAGAAAGAATATGGTTATTTTTTGTGAGTCTGAGCTGGATTTTACATATGTCATCTAAACGCAGCTCCGTGGACCAGCACTAGTAGTATAGCTAGCCTTCCGTTGAAGCTGCCGTTTTCCATTTGATCATAACTTTGACTGACGTGTTTTATCAGCCAATCAAATTGTGATGCGTATGACAGAACGCCCCAGAGGCCCAGCGATGTGTCGACGGCTAGCCCGCGCTGATGTCATCGACATTGGTGGGCAGATACAATACATGTTTGTGTACAATAACAATTTTCAGGAAAAATAACATTACGATGTCCAGAAATCAATTTCATTAGTACATTGGGTCATTTTGGGTATATTTGTCATTCTAGATCTACTAATATTGTTAGTACCGAGAATTTCCACGTGACTACATGCATTGATACTTACATAACTATCGTGTACTGCGATGGTCTAGTGGTAGAACTTTTGCCAAGCGTGTCAGAGGTTCTGGGTTCGAATCCACACACGTATAGTTTTTTATTTTTATTTTACCGAATATGTTCATCAGTGGTTGTATATCAAGCAAGGGCGTTTGTGTGCATTTTGTTTTGTAAGATTTAAACGAATAGAAAGTCTCCGCAACGGCGATAGATTGAAGCGCGCATCTGAATGAAAACTGTGCGCGAGCCACAAGAGAACACTGTATCCGCGCCACAGATAACAGCGGCAACGAGCACTCAGCTTGAACAACACATTTCAGCGCTAGAATGCATCTTATTCAATAAACGAAAATGAATGTCCTGCTAGTTAACCGGAGATATTTTATTTATTTGTATTAGGTACATCCGTGCGCGAGATGTTTCAGCTCAGCTTTTATAATGTAGGCTACAGTGGTGTGCGTGTGCGCTGAGATCAGCTGTCTCGTCGTTGATGTTACGCAGTGCATACAGTGCATGATTGTATTTTGCATTGGGGGGGTTGGGGGGGTTAGATCGTTACTGAAGGCCCTGACTGAAACCCCACGGTACGCTACTGTCTAAACCTTCTCAAATGAAGTTCTGTGGACTTATGACAGACGTGTGTTTGTGATGATCTTTTTACTGTTCTTGTTCCTCTTTCCTTCAGTGATTCTGCTTGTTAACAGCAGGTGTTCATCAGAACTTAACCCGTTCCTCTCATTAACTTTAACTCTGTGAGTTAAAAAACAGAGTCATTTACACTTTTTTTCAGTCGCTAACAAGCGTTTGTCCAACCAGTTGTCACATTTTCAAAACTCTAAACACAATTAGCACAGCATCGGTCTTTTGTGGCCATACCATTCACACATTTCATGTCGTTTTCACACAATATGCAGTCAGTGAACACATTTCCACAATGCTTACATTTTCTTAAAGGGACTGTGTGTTAGATTAGCTTTTTAGGTATTTTATTATCTAAAATCAATATTTTTATTAATAAATATGCCCTCAATGATGTACAAATACCTATGCCAATGATCAGACTAATCCTCGTAAACGAAGAATTTATTATCTTTATATACATGGGACGGGTAGGTCCACGGAGGCTTCCGCCATCTTGAAAAACTATAATAGCAGAGAGGGACAAAAAGTACTAGACCAACGCATTTCCACGACGCGTTTCGTTCAGAGCCAGCGTCACGTGACTGAAGTCAGCAGAAGCGGAGAAGCAGAGCAGAGAGAGGCGCTTGTCACTGCCCGGCAAGTTTAAAAGGCTGCACTGCACGGTTATTTATACACGTTCATTCATACATATGCTGAGTCACAGGATAAGGAGTCCTCGTCGTCGGAAAAGTCCAAAATAGACCGTAAAAGGAAACGTGACCGGAGATTACAAAAACAAGGGTTAATGTCGGGATAGCTATGCAGGAGAAAGCTTTTAAAAGAGACGCTGAAGGTGCCTGCTTTCTTCTCGACAGGTAAGTCAATGTTACAGTCTTAATAACGAGTTTTTTTTTTTCATTGCTTGGTTGTGTACTTTATTATATAGACAGAAGAACATTTATAGTAAAAGTTAAACAGGCTCATTGATGAATAGCAGCTATTGAGTAAAGTAACATTAGAGAAGTTTTTATTATATAGACAGAAAAATAATAATATAATATTTATATAATAAAAAACTATATAAGTTTTTTATTATATAGAGAAGTACTTTATTATATAGACAGAAGAACATTTATAGTAAAAGTTAAACAGGCTCTTTGATGAATAGCAGCTATTGAGTAAAGTAAAATTAGAGAAGGCTCTGATGATGATATCTAACAATGCACGTAGCCTACTTCAAAAAGTTGTACACTTGAGTGTTTTTGTTTTCGTGGCCGACCAACACAAACCGAGGCATAGGATGAAAAAAAACTACCTTAGTTAATGTTTTTCACAGTCAGTAATTCATATTGTAACATTCTTTTTTCATTGTTTCAAGATTCAGTTTGTTTTAAATAACAAACCTGTTCACCCGAAGAAAAACTCGAAAGTGCTATTATAAGACATCCTGTCATAGCTTTTTGGTACATAATGGCTACCTAGGCGCTGGAGAGCAATATTCGTTTAAATGCAAAATACAATTTCACCACTAGATGGGAGAAATTCCTACTTACTGTCCCTTTAACAGACAACAAAATTATGGATTGTTTTTGTAGTATTTACAAATGTTAACACACAACATCCCACAATAGCAAAAACAATATTCCAAACCTTAGAGACAGTATAAAAACCTCTGCTTCTGCAATGATATCAGTTCAAAAACAATATATCTCAGCTGATAATAAACAAACAATTGAATAATTGACACTTCTATTACATAGACACTTATGCAGAAAAGAAGACTTTGAGGAGTGAAGTTTTTGGAAGTGAGAGGTGCAGGGCCAGGGAGAAGAGTAGGCCCAAGGTAGAGGTGTAAGAATGCGTAGTGGTGGCATTCCAAGGGCTGCAAGAACAGTAGTCAGTGATGAAATTCGTGCCACTATCATTGACCATGTAATCAACCACGGTCTTTCACTAAGAGAGGCTGGTGAAAGAGTGCAGCCCAATTTGAGGCGGTCACCGGTTGCCTCCATTATATGCATCTTTCAACAAACCCACAGGTAAGTATTGCATTTTACATGGATTGTTTCTATACAGTTTTTCTCGATTGTTTACACACATTTTCTGAAAGCATGCCTCATATTCTCAGAACTCTACACACAAATCAAAAAACACACACACAATGGTCAAAACCCCTCAATTCTCCTGCAAAATGAAACTTTACATTCAAAACAATGTTATTTCTTCTCAAAATGGTATTTTGTTTTCAAATGACACACACAAACCATCATATGAATAGACATTTATAAGAACCAGCTGAACACTGATGTGCTCAATGTAAAACACTATGATGAATGGAAAACACTTCTTCTCCACTCATCATAATGACTTAGGCCTTTTTTTGTTGTTCAGTGTTACTCTTTCTTCAGACAGTACATACATAAATGTGTTATAAAATATTTGAGAATATTGTTTTTATACTCAGAACACACAAAAACACGGTAACAAATATATTTTATTTTTTTCCCACAAAAACAATGTACACAGTGCACATCCCAACCAACACAAAGCTGCACATACAGTGGTCTACACACAAAACAACAGAAGAATTGACTGTATACAGTTACAGTAATAAAAAAAAAAATCCACTGTTGTCATCCATTGCACCATTGAAGAGCTCACCTGTGGATGTTTCATGCTAAAGCTCTGATTGCTGATTGTACAACTGTTTGCCCATGTGATGAGTCAGTGTGAATATGTGTGTTCCTTGTGAAAACAAGAGATTTTCTGCATGAAAATTGTGCCAAAAGCAGAGAATTGTGTGTAGTGTTTTGAAAAAGGTGTGTTTTAGAACTGCAATCTGAGTGTAAAGCAGGAATTGAGCTTGTAGTTTAGCAGGATTGGTTCAGGGGGTTGGTGAATGAGTTACATGTTGTGGGCAATGTGTCTCCAGTATTTGTGTGTAAACAATCGAGAAAAACTGTAACATGTCAATAAGATAATACAGTAATGCATATGTTGAATTTTTTGTCCCTCTAAAGAATGCAACGTCTTCCACCCTCTGGGGGAAGAGGAAAGCTCCTCAATAATGATTAAGAGCTTGCCATTGTAGAAATGGTTGTTGCAAATAATGCAATAAAACTGCGTGAAATTCAGAATTGTGGAGGACCATGAGAATATTTGACCATATCGATAGCATCGGCCTCACAACCAGTACGCGGACATTGTCCAAACACAGAGTGCGGATGAAGCAGCTTCCTTTGAGAAGATCAGTGAGAGAGTCAAGGAGCTACAACGACAATATGTCCAGGTATACTGTATATTCAATTCAATGTCCAGTTTTGCACTTTGCAAGTAGGTAACCTACACAGTACAGTATTTCTGATTTCATGTAATATTCTAATTTTCTGAGATTTTGATTTTGTGGTTTTCACAAGCTGTAAGCAATAATCATCAAAATTATAACAAATAAAAGGCTTGAGATACAGTAATGACATGATTTACATAAACACTGTTTCAGAGAGTTATGGAATTGGAGGCCAGCCAGGCCCCTCTATTCACATACATAGATGAGGCAGGATTCAATCTGGCCAAAAGGCGTCGACGTGGACGAGATGTAATTGGAAAAAGGGCCACAGTTGATGTGCCAGGACAGAGAGGGGCAAACATTACCATGTGTGCAGCAATTGCAAATGCAGGATTACTCCTTCACAGATGTCAGGTTGGACCCTATAATACCGAGCGCCTCCTTGCCTTTCTCCACCAGCGCCTGGTTCCAGAGCAGGATCAGGAGGATGAAAACATGAGGACCTTTGTAATTACCTGGGACAATGTGGCTTTCCATCATTCGCAAGCAATAACAGCATGGTTTGAAGTCCACCCAAGACTGGTAAATCTCTTCCTTCCACCCTTTTCACCTTTCCTCAACCCCATAGAGGAGTTCTTTTCTGCATGGAGGTGGAAGGTTTATGACCATCAGCCACATGACCAGATGTCCCTCCTTGAAGCCACGGATGCAGGGACATCCTTCATTTTCCAGCAGGATTTGCACCTGCCCACACTGCCAAAATAACCAAAACCTGGTTCAATGACCATGGTATCACTGTGTAATTACTGTGTGATTTCATGTAATATTCTAATTTTCTGAGATTTTGATTTTGTGGTTTTCACAAGCTGTAAGCAATAATCATCAAAATTATAACAAATAAAAGGCTTGAGATATCTCACTTTGCATGTAATGAGTCTATATAATATACAAGTTTCACTTTTTGAATGGAATAACTGAAATAAATAAACTTTTTGATGATATTTTTGATGATATGACCAGCACCTGTACTTTGATTGACTGCCTGTACCTTGTGAAGTGAAAACGTGTTATTCTTTGACAGAATAATTTCATTTTGAGTCAGATTTCCAGTGTTTTGGTAAAGTTAGTGTGTGCAGAGAAAGATGTGTTCTATTTTGAAATGAAGAGTTCATATATTATTTAACAAAATGTGTTTTTGAGAAGAAAATTATCCATTTGGCCAATTGTGTTTTGTAGGTGTGAGTCTGTGTTAAGAGTTTAGAAAAAGTATCTGAAGTATGGGTAAGCGCTTGTTAGCGATTAAAAAAAAACTGTAACACTGGGGGTTTTGCTGTGAACAAGTATCAGTCTCTTATGTCTGAGATTAAGGACAGTGGCTCAGTGGGAAACACTGTCGCCTCACAGCGAGAAGGTTCTGGTTCGAGTCCCAGCTGAGCCAGAACACCTGAGATGTGCGAGTCATCTGAACGTGTGCCTGTCGATGGATCCACGGCTAAGTTTCTTGGTATCACTGGGCTAAAATCTGGGTAGAATATGAATTATGAGAATTTTTGATGTTAAAACCTTCCTAACATCATAAGTCTACCTCAGAAAAATATGAACATATAGAAAGGCTCAAATGAACAGCCAACCTTTCCAAGGTGTTTTTACACTTATAAGGAGAGTTTCCAGAATCCCCACAACCCTACATATGACAAGTGAGGTTTGGAGAATAGATGGATGGAGATTATAATTCAACAATAAATGAGGAGAAGATGGTAAAAACAATGGAAATGGGTTTGAGGACATTACAAGAAAGGTAGAGTACCAGAAGAGAAGAAACCATGATCTTCAGACATGCAGCTTTTAATATTAAACTGGCAGGACGAGACAGCAGAACATGTGATGATGATCTGACCCAAATATTCTATAACAACTTTATTCAAACCCATGTTTATCATAGAAAAAGACAAACAAACACACAGCATAGTTTTAGCATATGTGTTGGTACACAGAAACATTGTTTTTAGCAGAGAACAAGATAAAGTGCAAAAAAACATGAGGTTGGTAAGGACACAAGAGCGTCCGGTTCTGGGCTCATGGTGCGCAGTTTACATTTCAAACCAGTTCACATCCTTAAATCAGTCTATACGGATTCTCAAGTAAACAAACACAGAAGGAATGGTAATACAATTGTTAGCAACTTCTCAAAACTGGAAGAAAAACGAGATACAGCACAGGTTTAGCAATGGATTCATGATTGTTTTGAACTTTGAAAAGATTTTAAGCAAGTACATCACAACTGTTTATGAATGAGTAAATATATACCGCAGAACTCTGAACCTCAGGTGCAGAAAAGGCACAGTTTTCCAAAGTCTGTAATGAGAATGGCATTTGTAAACGAAAGCGAATCTTTCCCTGATACGAGTGATTGGGTAAGACAACAGAAGCTCTTCATCTTTGGTTTCGTTCTTGTCTGACGTGGACCGAGAACGTCCATGTGTCGGTGTATTGCGCGAGCAGGATCTCTTTAGGGAAGAACTCGTCCACCTCGGGAGGAACGTCCAGATCTTTACGCTCCATGTAGGACACAACCGTGTCTTTCAGACTGCAGACACACACAGATTTACAGGAGTTCAGATAGAGCTTTAGAGACACATCAACACAATCTTAGCCAGGCTCACAGTTGATGTAGAATAGGAATATTTCCCCATATTCCCCACCAACTGGGTGTTCATTTTCATATTTTGCTTAAATTGATTATAGTAATTTAAGTAAGTATTTTCCACTTCTTGATTACCACAGTTTTATGGAGTGGTCCTTTTTTTGTCAAAATGGGTCAACGAAAAAAGCTACATTTATAATCAGATATTCTTACAAATTGTAGTCATTTTCGTGCTGCTAAGACGACCATCGTCCACGTATACACGGCATTTAAAAGTGTTTGTCTCTCCTGAAACTCTGCAGAGTGAATCTGCCAAAATATCCCCAATATTATAAAGACAGTGAAGGCTCATATTTGGCTATATTTTCTTTTAATTTATGGAAACATCTAACTACACACTTGTGGTGTGATTTATGCACATTTGTTTGAAATAGCCTACATCATGTGAACAATCTGCCCATACAGGCTAAGATTTTGTATTGTTTACACGACGGATACACACTCTCATTTTTGTTCTGTTAATTATTATCATGCTGGGGTGCGTGTCTATTTTTCATAAACGCATCAACTCGCAATTCATAATGTTGGTTTGATTGCTTTTGAAATGATTGCTACTGAAATCATTTGAGTCTCCCTGATCTAGCAGATTTGATGCCGGGTCGCTGTCTTTATGTCAAACGGGTCGGGAATTAAATGAGTGGTGCTGTCGGATAACGGGTCGGTGTTCTGTTAGGTAGAACGGGTGCGGGTTCACCAAACAGGACTCTAACATGACACAGCTTCATAAACAAATCAATACAAAAATACAGTTATCCTTAATGCACTTTTGCAGAACAGATTCGCTCAGATCTCTCAAATAGGAATGAAAAGTTTTGACATTTATATGCATCTATACACCATATAATTTAGGAATTATATGTAAATTATGGACCGGAGCAAAACTCCCAAAAACTCTGTACATCAGAAGAAAAGCGAAAATTGGTGTACAAGTTGAAGCAGAGCTACTACTATCCCATCACGAGAGCTCACCCCCAGTCAGGCTTGAAGGTGTCCGTGGCTTTGGGGTCCTTCAGGACCAGGAGCAGGAACTCGTGCATCTCCAGCAGGAAGGTGTCAGCGCTGGACTTCTTGAAGAAACTCGTGAGCAGAGTCTTGTGTTCCTCCTGCAGGGGATGCTTGTACTCTTTGCTGATTCCCACAAACGGGTCCTGAAGTGCAGATGAACACAGTCATTTTCACACACACACACTGAATACGGCAGAAACACGGTTTAGTGTGTTGAGTGTCTCACCCTCTTCAGACGTAGCATGGTCTCAGATTTCAGAGAGCTGAGCATCTGCCACAGCGCCACGCAGTGTTTCAGACTGCACCTGCTCAATGCCTGGACACACACACACACACACACACACACACACACACACACACACACACACACACACACACACACACACACACACACACACACACACACAGTCCTTGTCCTTCAATACCTTGGCTTTACATTTTATTCAGTTCCATCACACTGTTTTATGAACCAATCTAACTATACACAGCTTCCTTGAGGCAAGTTCTCCTAGTTAGAGATGCACTAAAATGAAAAATCTGGGCCAAAACCCAAACCGATAATTCAGGATACACTGAAACTGAGTTATACAAGCATTTAAACGGCACACAAGGCAGTTTTTATCTCAACTGTTTAATAACAGAACAATTTCTTGTTTTCATAACTGATTTATTCAAACATACATTAACCCTCTGATGGTCCTCGGTCATTTCTGACCGAATAATTTTCTGTTTTGAAATTTAAAAAATCACAGCTTCATCGGAAGTCTATGAAACTTGGTGACTTTTCTGGGATTAGGTATGTGAATACAAAAAAAAATTGAGGTCATGATCCGAGCATGCTAAGTGGTCGTAAAAAAAATAGTCACACTCGTGGTCTTCGGTCAAAAATGACCGACCCATAGGAAATGAATGGGAAATTTACAAAAACACAAAAATTCTCTGAATTTTTGTCTGTACAATCTACAAATCGGACACGATTCTAAAAAAAAGTACACCGCAGTAAAGGGGTGACACTCTACAACATCAAGAGTGCAAAAAATTCACACCCACCCACACACACACACATACAAACACACGTTTATACACATACACACCAATAAATTCAGATTACAAAAATCTGTTTTGAATTTTTAAAAATCACAGCTTCATCAGAATGTTACGAAACTTGGTGACTTTTCTGGCATTAGGTATGTGAACACACAAAAAAATTGAGTTCATGATCCGAGCATGCTAAGTGGTCGTAAAAAAATTAGTTATGATTTTGGTCTTCGGTCAAAATTACCCCCATAGGAAATGAATGGGAAATTGACAAAAACACAAAAATTCTCTAAAAATCAGCCACGATGCAGAAAAAAAATGCTCAGCAATGAAGGGGTGAAGCTCTAAAACATCAAGAGTGAAAAACATAACATAATTAATAATTATAATTAATATATGTATATATAATTAATATAATAATTATTAAAATTATTAAAATAATAATTAATAAAATGTTATAAACCTTGGCAAAAAGTATTATTTGAGAATTTCTAAAAAAATACATTCAATCCACATCTTAAAAGTAAGTAATTTGGTCCAAAAACAACTAGAATTCACAAACATCTCCATTTAGAGCTATACAGGCATCTAGTGGTAAACCCATGCAATAACATGTTTTATTTAATTTTATGATTAATAAATTGATGATTTTTTTTTTATTTTATTTTTTTTCTGAAAGCCTAGTCTCTATTTTACCCGAAAATACTGCATAGAATTTAAAAAAAAAAAAAAAAAAAACAAACAAACAAAAAAAAACATTATTTTCAATGGCAAAAAATGGACTATAAATATTGCATAAATATTAATAAGTTCAATCAAATTGTCTCAAAATTCTAAATTAAAAAGAATAAATATTATAGAACAAAAATAAATTGCATTGGTTTTTACTGGGATGGAGGAAGTTTCATTTTTAGGTGTCCGGTCATTTATGACCGGGAAGGCCCCCAGTGTGACTGCTAAACGAAGACCATCAGAGGGTTAAATAATGAAGACAGGTTAAGTAAAAAATGTAATGAATATGTAATACAGTGCATATATGTATCAAAATGCTCTTCTCTAGAGTTGTTTTCTAGCTAACTAATGAGTTTATGGACACTGAATAGCTTTCTTGAGGTGAATGTAAGGTTAATTGTCTTACTGACGTCTTTCCCCGGTTGAAACACTGATAAACAGTGATTTCATGAGACAGGATTCATTTTGGTAAGTTGTAATGTACCTTTGTTTCCTATGGAAGCTTGTTTCCGCCACAGAATAAAATATTTTAAAAGATAATTGAAACTTTTTATCTCACAATTGCAAGTTTACATCTCGCAATTCTGACTTTATAACACGCAATTGCGACTTTATATCATGCAATTCTGAATTTATAACTCCCAATTGCGTATTATAAAGTCAGAATTGCGAGATATAAACATGCAATTCTGAGAAAAAAAGTCAGAATTTCAAGTATATTTCTCACAATTGCGAGTTTATATCTCATAATTCTGACTTTATAACACGCAATTGCGACTTTATATCACGCAATTTTGACTTAACACACAATTGCGATTGCTTAACACAAATCACGTCATTCTGAGATAAAAAGTCAGAATTGTGAGATTAAAAAGTCGCAATTGCCTTTTTTATTTTTCACTCTGTGGCGGAAACAAGCTTCCATAGTTTCCACACACCCTCTGCTGTTCACCCATGTTTATTGCGTGCTGTAACTAGTAAAGAGGAGATGAGATGATCGGTTCACATGCCGCTTGAACCGAGGTGCTACAGCGATCCGTGACGCCGTATTAAAGAGCGCCAAAACGACATTTACTGTTTGAATTTCATAATAAAATCGACAGAGCACAAAGCCTTTCGTGATTATTGGATGGCGCACTCCAAGTTTTGTTCACGCATCAGCAGAGACTAAAAGATTTTAGATTTAAGAAACGTTTGATGACGTGGGGCTAAATGAAGTTGGGGTAAATATTGTGCTCATGACCCACCTTGTAGATGTGCGAGCCCATGTGGTCCGTCATCTGCAGCACCTCTTTGAGATAGGAGCTCAGCTGCATGTGTGGGTCGGCCCCAGTCATGGCGAGGAAGCCCAGGGCCAGCTGGACGGTGGACAACGCCTCACACACGTCGCTGTAGGACTGCAGATCCTTCACCAGGTCGTGCTGCGTCAGCGGCTGCAACGGCTCCTGCCACACACAACACAACACAGCTTGAGGAACGCTTTCAAATCTCACAAATATCATTGATTTCATTAAATATACAATTTAAAAGGTGCATTTAAACAACAGAAATGTTCATTAACAGCATTACGCACTATACGCTTGCTAGGAACGGGTTTTCTTCGTGGAAGTTTTGCATTTGGAGAGCTAATAAAATATTAAAACTCAGTCAAATCAATATATTGTGTACAGTTATTTAATTATGCCATCCAGTATCGTGGACTCGCTCTCTCTTGTTTCATACAAACGCAGCGGCGGCCATTTTGTGACTAGTGTTTTGTGTATAAGAGACAAACAGGTACGATTTTAAATCAGTTCATTTTGAAATCAATATCTCTTATCTCCATAATTATTTATGTGGTGAAATGCTGTGCAATAAGTGGTATAACTACCGTATCTCTTAAATGTCCGTCTAGTTTGAACTTGCCGCTGAAACTGCTCTCTACGAGGAAGCTTTGCGTTTAAAGACCCAACTCAGATCAATACTTCTAATTATTTGTCTATGTGTGTCTAATTATTTACTTATGTGGCAAGTAGACATGTAATAAGCGGGATAATGTACATCTAGCCGGTTGTTATCTCAGAATAAACCCCCTTCAGGCTGATGAAGACCTGATCCTGATCACCCCGACAGGGTTTATTCTGCAATAACAACCGGCTGGATGTACATACATAACCAAGTAAGGAATGATTGGAGTAAGGAATAATAAGTAAATTATTCCACTTATACTACGGTTACGGTTTAAAGACAGCCCTACTGTGAGCAACGAGGCTGTTAATTGATAGTATTTGTTACTGTTGAAGCCGTTAGCCCGCATTATTTCAACTTCTTTTTAAAATAATCGTATTTAACAGCACAATTTTGGTTGAAAAACTAACAGAAAATTCCACCAATCAGAGTCAAAACAAGCAAAAAGCGCCAAAGGATCTCAATAGCCCCACCCACTCCCATGAATCACTCCGAATGACGTAATCGAAGCAACCTCTCTACGCTCTTAAATTAGGATAGTCTTGTTCTAGTTCATGGCTGATAATGCTTCACCGAAGACTTCTTAAAAATCCCTATGGGCGAAATGATTGGAAAAATACTTCTGGAACCAAACCAGCACTGCTGAAAACGTGGACGGGTGATATTGCTTTATGATACACTCTATCGCACACGTTAGAATTAAACCAATCAGACCAATTAGTCAACCAATTAGAATCCAGCATTAAATAAGATACAGATTATACATGTATAATGTGACTTACTTGTTGAACTTTGCCCTTCACATCTTTTAATATGATCTCATAATTTCTGTCCTGTCTGTTCACCAATGTCGGAATACCCTGAAAAACAAAACAAGAATAAATAAATCAGTAAATACAACTTTTCTAATACATATACTCTGCAGAAGCTTGAAGAACTCTTATAAACTGCTCTGAGTAGGCATTAGTCAGTGGTGCAGTGATGTACATTAATGCTGATGTGTGTCAGTGGTGCAGTGATGTACATTAATGGTGATGTGAGTCAGTGGTGCAGTGACGTACATTAATGGTGATGTGAGTCAGTGGTGCAGTGACGTACATTAATGCTGATGTGTGTCAGTGGTGCAGTGACGTACATTAATGGTGATGTGTGTCAGTGGTGCAGTGACGTACATTAATGGTGATGTGAGTCAGTGGTGCAGTGACGTACATTAATGGTGATGTGAGTCAGTGGTGCAGTGACGTACATTAATGCTGATGTGTGTCAGTGGTGCAGTGATGTACATTAATGGTGATGTGTGTCAGTGGTGCAGTGACGTACATTAATGCTGATGTGTGTCAGTGGTGCAGTGACGTACATTAATGGTGATGTGTGTCAGTGGTGCAGTGACGTACATTAATGCTGATGTGTGTCAGTGGTGCAGTGACGTACATTAATGGTGATGTGTGTCAGTGGTGCAGTGACGTACATTAATGCTGATGTGTGTCAGTGGTGCAGTGACGTACATTAATGGTGATGTGTGTCAGTGGTGCAGTGACGTACATTAATGGTGATGTGTGTCAGTGGTGCAGTGACGTACATTAATGCTGATGTGTGTCAGTGGTGCAGTGACGTACATTAATGCTGATGTGTGTCAGTGGTGCAGTGACGTACATTAATGCTGATGTGAGTCAGTGGTGCAGTGACGTACATTAATGGTGATGTGAGTCAGTGGTGCAGTGACGTACATTAATGGTGATGTGAGTCAGTGGTGCAGTGACGTACATTAATGGTGATGTGTGTCAGTGGTGCAGTGACGTACATTAATGCTGATGTGTGTCAGTGGTGCAGTGACGTACATTAATGGTGATGTGTGTCAGTGGTGCAGTGACGTACATTAATGCTGATGTGAGTCAGTGGTGCAGTGACGTACATTAATGCTGATGTGTGTCAGTGGTGCAGTGACGTACATTAATGCTGATGTGTGTCAGTGGTGCAGTGACGTACATTAATGCTGATGTGTGTCAGTGGTGCAGTGACGTACATTAATGGTGATGTGAGTCAGTGGTGCAGTGACGTACATTAATGGTGATGTGTGTCAGTGGTGCAGTGACGTACATTAATGGTGATGTGTGTCAGTGGTGCAGTGACGTACATTAATGGTGATGTGTGTCAGTGGTGCAGTGACGTACATTAATGCTGATGTGTGTCAGTGGTGCAGTGACGTACATTAATGCTGATGTGTGTCAGTGGTGCAGTGACGTACATTAATGCTGATGTGTGTCAGTGGTGCAGTGACGTACATTAATGGTGATGTGTGTCAGTGGTGCAGTGACGTACATTAATGCTGATGTGAGTCAGTGGTGCAGTGACGTACATTAATGCTGATGTGAGTCAGTGGTGCAGTGACGTACATTAATGCTGATGTGTGTCAGTGGTGCAGTGACGTACATTAATGCTGATGTGTGTCAGTGGTGCAGTGACGTACATTAATGGTGATGTGAGTCAGTGGTGCAGTGACGTACATTAATGCTGATGTGTGTCAGTGGTGCAGTGACGTACATTAATGCTGATGTGAGTCAGTGGTGCAGTGACGTTCATTAATGCTGATGTGAGTCAGTGGTGCAGTGACGTACATTAATGCTGATGTGTGTCAGTGGTGCAGTGACGTACATTAATGCTGATGTGTGTCAGTGGTGCAGTGACGTACATTAATGCTGATGTGTGTCAGTGGTGCAGTGACGTACATTAATGGTGATGTGTGTCAGTGGTGCAGTGACGTACATTAATGCTGATGTGTGTCAGTGGTGCAGTGACGTACATTAATGCTGATGTGTGTCAGTGGTGCAGTGACGTACATTAATGCTGATGTGTGTCAGTGGTGCAGTGACGTACATTAATGGTGATGTGTGTCAGTGGTGCAGTGACGTACATTAATGCTGATGTGAGTCAGTGGTGCAGTGACGTACATTAATGGTGATGTGTGTCAGTGGTGCAGTGACGTACATTAATGCTGATGTGAGTCAGTGGTGCAGTGACGTACATTAATGGTGATGTGTGTCAGTGGTGCAGTGACGTACATTAATGGTGATGTGTGTCAGTGGTGCAGTGACGTACATTAATGGTGATGTGTGTCAGTGGTGCAGTGACGTACATTAATGGTGATGTGTGTCAGTGGTGCAGTGACGTACATTAATGCTGATGTGTGTCAGTGGTGCAGTGACGTACATTAATGGTGATGTGTGTCAGTGGTGCAGTGACGTACATTAATGGTGATGTGAGTCAGTGGTGCAGTGACGTACATTAATGGTGATGTGTGTCAGTGGTGCAGTGACGTACATTAATGGTGATGTGTGTCAGTGGTGCAGTGACGTACATTAATGCTGATGTGTGTCAGTGGTGCAGTGACGTACATTAATGGTGATGTGTGTCAGTGGTGCAGTGAAGTACATTAATGGTGATGTGTGTCAGTGGTGCAGTGACGTACATTAATGGTGATGTGTGTCAGTGGTGCAGTGACGTACATTAATGGTGATGTGAGTCAGTGGTGCAGTGACGTACATTAATGGTGATGTGTGTCAGTGGTGCAGTGACGTACATTAATGGTGATGTGAGTCAGTGGTGCAGTGACGTACATTAATGGTGATGTGAGTCAGTGGTGCAGTGACGTACATTAATGCTGATGTGTGTCAGTGGTGCAGTGACGTACATTAATGCTGATGTGTGTCAGTGGTGCAGTGACGTACATTAATGCTGATGTGTGTCAGTGATGCAGTGACGTACATTAATGGTGATGTGAGTCAGTGGTGCAGTGACGTACATTAATGCTGATGTGAGTCAGTGGTGCAGTGACGTACATTAATGCTGATGTGTGTCAGTGGTGCAGTGACGTACATTAATGCTGATGTGAGTCAGTGGTGCAGTGACGTACATTAATGGTGATGTGTGTCAGTGGTGCAGTGACGTACATTAATGCTGATGTGTGTCAGTGGTGCAGTGACGTACATTAATGCTGATGTGTGTCAGTGGTGCAGTGACGTACATTAATGGTGATGTGTGTCAGTGGTGCAGTGACGTACATTAATGGTGATGTGTGTCAGTGGTGCAGTGACGTACATTAATGGTGATGTGAGTCAGTGGTGCAGTGACGTACATTAATGGTGATGTGTGTCAGTGGTGCAGTGACGTACATTAATGCTGATGTGTGTCAGTGGTGCAGTGACGTACATTAATGCTGATGTGTGTCAGTGGTGCAGTGACGTACATTAATGGTGATGTGTGTCAGTGGTGCAGTGACGTACATTAATGCTGATGTGAGTCAGTGGTGCAGTGACGTACATTAATGGTGATGTGTGTCAGTGGTGCAGTGACGTACATTAATGGTGATGTGTGTCAGTGGTGCAGTGACGTACATTAATGGTGATGTGTGTCAGTGGTGCAGTGACGTACATTAATGGTGATGTGTGTCAGTGGTGCAGTGACGTACATTAATGGTGATGTGTGTCAGTGGTGCAGTGACGTACATTAATGCTGATGTGTGTCAGTGGTGCAGTGACGTACATTAATGTGATGTGTGTCAGTGGTGCAGTGACGTACATTAATGGTGATGTGTGTCAGTGGTGCAGTGACGTACATTAATGGTGATGTGTGTCAGTGGTGCAGTGACGTACATTAATGGTGATGTGAGTCAGTGGTGCAGTGACGTACATTAATGGTGATGTGTGTCAGTGGTGCAGTGACGTACATTAATGCTGATGTGAGTCAGTGGTGCAGTGACGTACATTAATGGTGATGTGAGTCAGTGGTGCAGTGACGTACATTAATGCTGATGTGTGTCAGTGGTGCAGTGACGTACATTAATGCTGATGTGTGTCAGTGGTGCAGTGACGTACATTAATGCTGATGTGTGTCAGTGGTGCAGTGACGTACATTAATGGTGATGTGAGTCAGTGGTGCAGTGACGTACATTAATGGTGATGTGTGTCAGTGGTGCAGTGACGTACATTAATGCTGATGTGTGTCAGTGGTGCAGTGACGTACATTAATGGTGATGTGTGTCAGTGGTGCAGTGACGTACATTAATGCTGATGTGTGTCAGTGGTGCAGTGACGTACATTAATGGTGATGTGAGTCAGTGGTGCAGTGACGTACATTAATGCTGATGTGTGTCAGTGGTGCAGTGACGTACATTAATGGTGATGTGTGTCAGTGGTGCAGTGACGTACATTAATGCTGATGTGTGTCAGTGGTGCAGTGACGTACATTAATGGCTGATGTGTGTCAGTGGTGCAGTGACGTACATTAATGCTGATGTGAGTCAGTGGTGCAGTGACGTACATTAATGGTGATGTGTGTCAGTGGTGCAGTGACGTACATTAATGCTGATGTGTGTCAGTGGTGCAGTGACGTACATTAATGCTGATGTGTGTCAGTGGTGCAGTGACGTACATTAATGGTGATGTGTGTCAGTGGTGCAGTGACGTACATTAATGGTGATGTGTGTCAGTGGTGCAGTGACGTACATTAATGGTGATGTGAGTCAGTGGTGCAGTGACGTACATTAATGGTGATGTGTGTCAGTGGTGCAGTGACGTACATTAATGCTGATGTGTGTCAGTGGTGCAGTGACGTACATTAATGCTGATGTGTGTCAGTGGTGCAGTGACGTACATTAATGGTGATGTGTGTCAGTGGTGCAGTGACGTACATTAATGCTGATGTGTGTCAGTGGTGCAGTGACGTACATTAATGGTGATGTGAGTCAGTGGTGCAGTGACGTACATTAATGGTGATGTGTGTCAGTGGTGCAGTGACGTACATTAATGCTGATGTGTGTCAGTGGTGCAGTGACGTACATTAATGGTGATGTGTGTCAGTGGTGCAGTGACGTACATTAATGGTGATGTGAGTCAGTGGTGCAGTGACGTACATTATGGTGATGTGAGTCAGTGGTGCAGTGACGTACATTAATGCTGATGTGTGTCAGTGGTGCAGTGACGTACATTAATGGTGATGTGAGTCAGTGGTGCAGTGACGTACATTAATGGTGATGTGTGTCAGTGGTGCAGTGACGTACATTAATGGTGATGTGTGTCAGTGGTGCAGTGACGTACATTAATGCTGATGTGAGTCAGTGGTGCAGTGACGTACATTAATGGTGATGTGTGTCAGTGGTGCAGTGACGTACATTAATGGTGATGTGAGTCAGTGGTGCAGTGACGTACATTAATGGTGATGTGAGTCAGTGGTGCAGTGACGTACATTAATGCTGATGTGTGTCAGTGGTGCAGTGACGTACATTAATGCTGATGTGTGTCAGTGGTGCAGTGACGTACATTAATGCTGATGTGTGTCAGTGGTGCAGTGACGTACATTAATGCTGATGTGTGTCAGTGGTGCAGTGACGTACATTAATGGTGATGTGTGTCAGTGGTGCAGTGACGTACATTAATGCTGATGTGAGTCAGTGGTGCAGTGACGTACATTAATGGTGATGTGTGTCAGTGGTGCAGTGACGTACATTAATGCTGATGTGAGTCAGTGGTGCAGTGACGTACATTAATGCTGATGTGTGTCAGTGGTGCAGTGACGTACATTAATGCTGATGTGTGTCAGTGGTGCAGTGACGTACATTAATGGTGATGTGTGTCAGTGGTGCAGTGACGTACATTAATGCTGATGTGAGTCAGTGGTGCAGTGACGTACATTAATGGTGATGTGTGTCAGTGGTGCAGTGACGTACATTAATGCTGATGTGAGTCAGTGGTGCAGTGACGTACATTAATGCTGATGTGTGTCAGTGGTGCAGTGACGTACATTAATGGTGATGTGTGTCAGTGGTGCAGTGACGTACATTAATGCTGATGTGTGTCAGTGGTGCAGTGACGTACATTAATGCTGATGTGTGTCAGTGGTGCAGTGACGTACATTAATGCTGATGTGTGTCAGTGGTGCAGTGACGTACATTAATGCTGATGTGTGTCAGTGGTGCAGTGACGTACATTAATGCCGATGTGAGTCAGTGGTGCAGTGACGTACATTAATGGTGATGTGTGTCAGTGGTGCAGTGACGTACATTAATGCCGATGTGTGTCAGTGGTGCAGTGACGTACATTAATGCTGATGTGTGTCAGTGGTGCAGTGACGTACATTAATGGTGATGTGTGTCAGTGGTGCAGTGACGTACATTAATGGTGATGTGTGTCAGTGGTGCAGTGACGTACATTAATGGTGATGTGTGTCAGTGGTGCAGTGACGTACATTAATGCTGATGTGTGTCAGTGGTGCAGTGACGTACATTAATGGTGATGTGTGTCAGTGGTGCAGTGACGTACATTAATGGTGATGTGTGTCAGTGGTGCAGTGACGTACATTAATGCTGATGTGTGTCAGTGGTGCAGTGACGTACATTAATGGTGATGTGAGTCAGTGGTGCAGTGACGTACATTAATGGTGATGTGAGTCAGTGGTGCAGTGACGTACATTAATGCTGATGTGTGTCAGTGGTGCAGTGACGTACATTAATGCTGATGTGTGTCAGTGGTGCAGTGACGTACATTAATGCTGATGTGTGTCAGTGGTGCAGTGACGTACATTAATGCTGATGTGTGTCAGTGGTGCAGTGACGTACATTAATGCTGATGTGTGTCAGTGGTGCAGTGACGTACATTAATGGTGATGTGTGTCAGTGGTGCAGTGACGTACATTAATGCTGATGTGAGTCAGTGGTGCAGTGACGTACATTAATGGTGATGTGTGTCAGTGGTGCAGTGACGTACATTAATGCTGATGTGAGTCAGTGGTGCAGTGACGTACATTAATGCTGATGTGTGTCAGTGGTGCAGTGACGTACATTAATGCTGATGTGTGTCAGTGGTGCAGTGACGTACATTAATGGTGATGTGTGTCAGTGGTGCAGTGACGTACATTAATGCTGATGTGAGTCAGTGGTGCAGTGACGTACATTAATGGTGATGTGTGTCAGTGGTGCAGTGACGTACATTAATGCTGATGTGAGTCAGTGGTGCAGTGACGTACATTAATGGTGATGTGTGTCAGTGGTGCAGTGACGTACATTAATGGTGATGTGAGTCAGTGGTGCAGTGACGTACATTAATGGTGATGTGAGTCAGTGGTGCAGTGACGTACATTAATGCTGATGTGTGTCAGTGGTGCAGTGACGTACATTAATGGTGATGTGTGTCAGTGGTGCAGTGACGTACATTAATGCTGATGTGTGTCAGTGGTGCAGTGACGTACATTAATGGTGATGTGTGTCAGTGGTGCAGTGACGTACATTAATGCTGATGTGTGTCAGTGGTGCAGTGACGTACATTAATGGTGATGTGTGTCAGTGGTGCAGTGACGTACATTAATGGTGATGTGTGTCAGTGGTGCAGTGACGTACATTAATGCTGATGTGTGTCAGTGGTGCAGTGACGTACATTAATGGTGATGTGAGTCAGTGGTGCAGTGACGTACATTAATGGTGATGTGAGTCAGTGGTGCAGTGACGTACATTAATGCTGATGTGTGTCAGTGGTGCAGTGACGTACATTAATGCTGATGTGTGTCAGTGGTGCAGTGACGTACATTAATGCTGATGTGTGTCAGTGGTGCAGTGACGTACATTAATGCTGATGTGTGTCAGTGGTGCAGTGACGTACATTAATGCTGATGTGTGTCAGTGGTGCAGTGACGTACATTAATGGTGATGTGTGTCAGTGGTGCAGTGACGTACATTAATGCTGATGTGAGTCAGTGGTGCAGTGACGTACATTAATGGTGATGTGTGTCAGTGGTGCAGTGACGTACATTAATGCTGATGTGAGTCAGTGGTGCAGTGACGTACATTAATGCTGATGTGTGTCAGTGGTGCAGTGACGTACATTAATGCTGATGTGTGTCAGTGGTGCAGTGACGTACATTAATGGTGATGTGTGTCAGTGGTGCAGTGACGTACATTAATGCTGATGTGAGTCAGTGGTGCAGTGACGTACATTAATGGTGATGTGTGTCAGTGGTGCAGTGACGTACATTAATGCTGATGTGAGTCAGTGGTGCAGTGACGTACATTAATGGTGATGTGTGTCAGTGGTGCAGTGACGTACATTAATGGTGATGTGAGTCAGTGGTGCAGTGACGTACATTAATGGTGATGTGAGTCAGTGGTGCAGTGACGTACATTAATGCTGATGTGTGTCAGTGGTGCAGTGACGTACATTAATGGTGATGTGTGTCAGTGGTGCAGTGACGTACATTAATGCTGATGTGTGTCAGTGGTGCAGTGACGTACATTAATGGTGATGTGTGTCAGTGGTGCAGTGACGTACATTAATGCTGATGTGTGTCAGTGGTGCAGTGACGTACATTAATGCTGATGTGTGTCAGTGGTTCAGTGACGTACATTAATGGTGATGTGAGTCAGTGGTGCAGTGACGTACATTAATGCTGATGTGAGTCAGTGGTGCAGTGACGTACATTAATGCTGATGTGTGTCAGTGGTGCAGTGACGTACATTAATGGTGATGTGAGTCAGTGGTGCAGTGACGTACATTAATGGTGATGTGTGTCAGTGGTGCAGTGACGTACATTAATGCTGATGTGTGTCAGTGGTGCAGTGACGTACATTAATGCTGATGTGTGTCAGTGGTGCAGTGACGTACATTAATGGTGATGTGAGTCAGTGGTGCAGTGACGTACATTAATGCTGATGTGTGTCAGTGATGCAGTGACGTACATTAATGGTGATGTGAGTCAGTGGTGCAGTGACGTACATTAATGCTGATGTGTGTCAGTGGTGCAGTGACGTACATTAATGCTGATGTGTGTCAGTGGTGCAGTGACGTACATTAATGCTGATGTGTGTCAGTGGTGCAGTGACGTACATTAATGGTGATGTGAGTCAGTGGTGCAGTGACGTACATTAATGCTGATGTGAGTCACTGGTGCAGTGACGTACATTAATGCTGATGTGTGTCAGTGGTGCAGTGACGTACATTAATGCTGATGTGAGTCAGTGGTGCAGTGACGTACATTAATGCTGATGTGAGTCAGTGGTGCAGTGACGTACATTAATGGTGATGTGTGTCAGTGGTGCAGTGACGTACATTAATGCTGATGTGTGTCAGTGGTGCAGTGACGTACATTAATGCTGATGTGAGTCAGTGGTGCAGTGACGTACATTAATGGTGATGTGTGGTTTGCCCTGTAGGAAGCGGGTCAGGATCTGCTGCTGGATCTGGGGCAGGTCGTACTCCAGCAGGGTCTCCTGCCCGCGCTCCATGCTGTACTGGCAGTGGGACAGCACCAGTGGCAGCAGGTCTCGTTCATACTCGTAGCGAATCACGTGCAGATCCGTCAGGTCCGCTGGGCTCACCGTGTAACTGGAGGAAACAGGGCAGAGAATGAGCTGGAGAAACTGGAAAACTTTAACTGCTAGCTCTGACAGGGCAAAAGTTCAGAACAGAAGAGGTCCGAACAATACTTTTTTGGAACAGTTACTTTTCATCAAAGCCGTAGTACTTTGTAAAAGAAAAAAAAAACCTAAACACTTAAAATAGTCATCAAAGATGTGAATCTTGGGGCCCAGAGAGCCAAAACAGTGATGTTCAAGAATATTTACCATAAAAGTAAATATTTCTCCCGACTGGATATGAAAATAAAATAGTCCGTTAAAACATCTGATCTAATCTTTTTATATTTTACATTTAGACACCTACAGTACATGTGCATGGCACATAGAAGGCCTTGGGACTGAGAAAACATACTGGGGGTGCAGGTTTACCTCTTAAGAAAAGTATGGACCATTTTTATATTTTGCTCAAAGTAATGTACTACTAAAAACAAACAAACAAAATGTACATAATAATCAAAACTCCCAGCATGAGGACAAAACAAAGTTAACTAGTAATTTAAACCTTTTTTTTATCTTCCCTTGCATCTCTAAGAAATGTTCCAAATTCTAACATTGTTTATTATGAAATGCTTTCATATGCTGATTAATAATGCTAAATAAATGAAAAAACGTCTAAAGACACCACACGTTAATTGTCTTAAACCTGGTTTAGTTAAATGCTCTTTATGACAGATACCAATAATTGTATTAGCTGCATTCTCGTTTTCTGCAGTGTTTTAGAGAAAGTATCTATTTTCCTATGCTTTAAGGTTTTTTTTTTTTTTTTTTTTTTAGGGAGAAAGCATATATAGAATGGAAAGGGCTTGAATGAAGCACTTTTGGCTCTAGATAAACATTTTTATAGACATAGTTCCGAAAGATCTTTAATCTGCAGAAACGGTAAAATGGCACAATTATGTCTTGTGGTCCGGACGGAAACAGGCCTCGGTCCGGATCCGCCATTTGAATAACACTGGTCTAGACTCTAGATATGGCTCAAAACCCTCCTTTAAAGCAAGTCTGAGGGTGTTTTTTCCTTCATCCTGCATCAAGCATATAATACGCCAGGTGGGAATCGTGAGTGTGATCATTCAGAAAAGTTATTATCCAGAAGCCACATGATTTGAAATACCTCCCACATCCACTAACATTATAGGAAGAGTTGCATCATGAAGATTAAAACTTGGGTTATGGGTTTCAGTAACCCCACATGAGCAGTGACTATTTTAGCAAACCACAGAATGCCAGGGGACAGCATCTGAAGCTCTTACCCAGACTCCTCTCCGGTGTGTTTCTCCACAGCGTACACCAGGTCATTGTGAAGCGTGATGAGGTAGCTGACGAGCGCAGTGGAGCACAGGCCCAGACCGTGTCTCTGAGGCAGCAAAACCTGCAGGTCAGTGTCCAGACCCAGATCCTCCTGAGTGTAGTCAGCCGGCAGCTTCAGCTCTCCTGACACACACAATAAAACATTACAATAAATCACATCTGTGCCCATGAAATTACTTCACAGTGGTCTAAAACAGGGGCAATGTGAAAATAAATTCAGATCATACCTCATTCAGAAATCCACATGTCACAATTATAGACAAATACAATCTGACTAAACTAATAGCATAAACACAACTGTGCTTTTCACATTTTTACTGAATATATTAAGTAATCACTCAGAGTGTATTGTGGACAGAGTCCTGTACGGGTCCATTTTTGGAGTCTGTTTTCTTTTATTTTGAATTGTTTTGTTTAAAAGTAGACATTTCATGCTTTCTATTGCTCAGGTCTGTGAGGCAAGTAGCTTACGCTGAGTTTCGGTTCATTTAACCCTCTGGGGACCAAGCTGTTTTTGGGGTCCTTGAGATGTTCTGACATGCCTTGATATTTGTGCTTTTTTCAGTTATTTATAAACATGTTAATGGCAAAGGTGTAAATTCACTCTATATAGCACAAACAGGGCTACCATAATATGCGAGCAACGTGTATGTAGATGTTTGTATTTTTAAGAGAATAATGTTTATGCGTGGTTATTGGAAAAAAATAAAATCAAAGTTGCTGATTTAAGAACACAAAACACATATTAAATATGTGTCAACAAGACTTTTGACTAATTTATGTTGTCCCTTTAAGTTCTAGCTTCAAAATTATGTGAAAATCATCCTACATAATTGTTCACATAAAACACTACATTGATTTAAACATTGTAAAACAGTTTTTTTGTCAGAAGAGGTTTATGCGTGGGAGTGGTAATGGGCCATCAATATTAATGAGATTCAGACCAGGGGTGTGACATAGACGCTCCCGCTAATGGGCCATCGAGTGAGGCAGCCTGAACAAAGAATGAGGAGATTCAAATGTTTTGTTTTTCAATCAGTTTTATTGTAATTTTGTAAAAACAAAAATAAAGGCAGGTATCTCACAGTAAATGCTTATGCCCCGTTGATGCGGGCTCTAAGCAAATCAAATGTGACCAAAATAAATAATCAGTCGGCTATAAACAAAGCAATTGTGAGCGATAAATAAACAAAAGTAAAAGGCAGGTATCTAAACATGATCTAAACATATCATTTAGGCTACACATACAAATACAAATTTCCTAACCAAGGGGTGTAGCATATGTACACAAAAAACAAACAAAAAAAAACATTTTTGACGTTGAAATGGTACGAGGTATTAAATTCATGGTATAGATATGCACTTTCATTAGATCGTGTTGAATATAGGTAGATATCAAATGTCAATACTCTGGATGGCAAGTCCACCCAGTATAATATGTAAGCTCATGTTTTGAATAGCTTGTCAACTAATGCAAGTAAGAATAAATACTTACTCATCCGAAATTCTATCCACGGCTGCATCAAGTCGCTCTTCAAAATACAAACGGTCGTCATCAGAGTAGTCGCGCTCCTCTTCTGATGAAAATCTGGACTCTTCGTCGCTAGTATCCAGGACGAACTGAAGGGCTTCCGCACCAGTGTACCGTGTCATCTTCCCAACGCGCAGGTGACAAAATGATGAAACTTGAAGCGTTTAATGCATTTGCTTGGGGGCGTTTACCTGTTTTGCATAGAGGGCTTAGCACATTGTCTTGTGAATAGCGCGCTCCGTGAGTAGGCGTTAACGAATTAAAGTCAATGAGCTCGTAATTAGCTCGACTGGAATCGCTCTCTTTTTATACAGATTACAGAAGCTGATAATATTTGTTTTTTATATAAATGACTTCATTTAACAGATGCGATCTCAAGCTTTATGCCCGTGGGTCTGTTTGACTGAATTTTCGCGGAGTTATAGATCATTTTCGAACGCGTTTCAAATGGGAGTTTTCTGACAGACAGAAGGCAGACATCGCATCATGTTAAAGTTTCTTTATTTGTCAAAAAGCAAAACACTTTATTTTTATTGTGAGTATCCTGAAAAAAAATAGAAACTGAACAGGATCGATTGATGTATAACACGAAAATTAAAGATCAAAATTAACAGAGCATTTTGTGTTTATTTTTCATTGCTAAAAAAAAAAAACCGAGCAAAACGCGCCGGCGCGTTTTTGGTCCCCAGAGGGTTAAGAGACGAGCCTCGAGTTCATGCGCACACGCCTCCGTGTCGAGATTACCTGCTATATTTACCTCTTATTTATTAAATCCAGGAAATTGGTTGATGAAACATTGATTAAAATTGAGATACAATTAATACGAAACGAAATTCACTTTAAAGAAAGGTTTTCTACAAAAACAAACTTAATGAAATGGTCAATTGTCTGCCCACTGCATTTGTCTCCCGATATTCAGGATCATCTTATCTTATTCATGCATAATCAACATGAAATAAAAAAAAATATATATTATTTTATTTAAACATGAATATGAAACTAAATCGTTTTTAATGATAGGGCTACAACACATACAGTACAGAGAAATTTAATGTCGAAGCATTAAAGGGGAGAGGGGAGATCCGATTTTTGATCAATCATCGAATATTATTTTGGTTGATATGCCAATTCTTAATATTTGGTGTTTTTAATACCTGTTTGAGATCTCTGTGAAAGTTTTAATTGTAGGTTCGTGGCCCTGAGTGTCACGATTTCGGTTTCATTTCTCATAGCCTACAGCCCTTATAATCATAGATGACGCCACGGGTTATTATTTAAAAGAAAGACCGTATAGGCTATGTTTGTATGTAGGCCTATATATTGGCAATTTATATACACAATACTTACTAAAATATAATTAATATAATTTTATTGCATTTGTATTAGTTAATAAATAATTTTAAAGTTAAAAAAAATAATTGGGTTGGTCATAAATTGACAGGGTCGGTTGGGTTACGGCAAACAAGAATATTTTTAAGGATGGGCTGACTAAAACACATATTTGCATATGTGTAATAGTAATTTAGGCATACAAATATTGCACATATTTTTCATCCGCTACCCGCCCGCAAGGAGTTCATTATCCGCCCGCATCCCCGCCCGTGAATTTTAGGAATGTCACAATCCACCCATTTTAGCCACTTTTATGCGGGTACCCGACCCGTTGCAGGACTCTTGTGGATTGTGGAGAAATCAGTCTAGACTGTCTGGAAATCAAAAATCAGTCCAGAATTTTCTATATTTGTAGACAGGGTATCTAACCGTGGATTCATGAATAGCCAGGTCTTAAGCAATGCTTTTGTAGCCTTGTCCAGCTTTGTGCATGTCTTTAATGCATTTTAAGGATTGTGTGCCTTTAATTTAAAGGGCAGAGCACCCACACTTCCAATCTCATCTCCTTAATTGACTCCATTTAGCTTTTGTAGAAGTCATAACACATAATACAGAGGTTCATTTACTTTATCCAGCCTGCTCTGTCAATGATCTCTCAGGGTCTTCAATACAATTTTGAAAAAGTACAACTTTTTGGGTCAGATTGTGTCTACAATTGTGACTTGGATGAAGATCAGAACACATTTTATGAGTAGTCAATGCAGAAATCCAATTCTTTTCAAAGGGTTCACAGACTTATTCTCGCTGCTATAAGTAGTAGTCGGCTTACCTGTGGTAGCCAGAGACACCCTGATCTGGTTCCATGTTGACAAAAAGATTTTTATGCGCTTTTCATACCAGGCAGAGAGGGAAGCTGTTGAATGAAAACATGCAATGTATGCAATGAATAGATTGATAGAGAAATGGCATATTCTTGCATGATTACTCAAGCACATTTGTGCTGAAATGGGTAAATCAGCCATCAGCAAGCTTCCTGAAATAATTAACAATTAATTTACCATAACTCAATCATGAATGACTCGATGGCAAATGATCTCTTAAATGTGGGCAGTACCTGCTCTCTGGCTGTGCAGGAACTCTTCTATGGTGGTCTGTCTGTCTGTCAGGTCTGTCACGTTCTGGAACTTCTTTACCAAATCCCTCTGGAGAGCCAAGATGTCAGGCAGGAACCTCACCAGCCGAAGCTCTGCTTCCTAAAATAAACACTTGGTTAACATACAATACAATACAAATTTTATTTCTATAGCACATTTAAAACTGCCGTTGACCAAAGTGCTTACTAGCATAGATAATACAACAAAAGCCATTACATACAGTCACACAAACAAAATTAAATCCTGTAGGCTCTAAAAGCCATACTAAAAAGATACGACTTCAAACTAGACTTAAAAGCATCCACAGATGGGGAAGATTTAATGTGCATTGGAGTAGGTTTCATAAGGAACAAAGAATCATCTGACTAGAAGATCTCATATTTCTTGTGTATCAAAAGGTCAACAATATATTCTGGGTTTACGCTTTAAAAAACATAAAACTCAATTCTGAATTTTTCAGGCAGCCATTGTAAAGAAACCAAGCCTGGAGTAAATTCTCTCTCTCTTCTTTGTACGAGTCAAAGTCTGGCCGCAACATTTTGCACTAATTGTAGACGAGATAATTGACCCTGTGAGGTACCTATAAATAAAGAACTACAGTAATTAATGTGTGAAGCAAGACTAACAGTGAATGCATGACTAACTGTCTCCTGGTCCTTAAAGGAGAGAATTGGTTTCAGCTTAGAAATAGTTCTGAGTTGATAAAAAAACAGCCGTAACAACACTAATGACCTGTTTATCTAAAACCCAAGCCGAATCCATGATAACGGCAAAATTCTTGACATAATCTGAAAAACTTATCGACACAGAGTCCAAACTACTTCTAATTTCCTTAGAGGCAGAAGAGGGTCCAAAGACAACACACTCAGTTTAATTGGTCTTCATCAATTTTCTAATTAAGATAAAGAAAACTGCTTGCCAACCATGCTTTAATCTAGGGATGTTAACCGATTACCGTTTGACCGATGGTTGACCGTATCAACGTTAACCGATCAAAGCTGTCGGTAGTCGGTTAAAAAAAAAAAGTGATCTCTAAATTAGGCTATTATAGACAGTGAGTGGACTAAACACTACTACAGTTAGCCATCTCATTCCAATATATTTATGTGTGAAGTGAACAAATCCCTCACACTCAATTTTTCATAACTCGCCTGTTTGTACTAAATAAACCAATAAAAACATTTGGCGCGAGGTCACAGCGTTTGCGCGCTCACAAGGTTTGCGAAAAGTAAAGGCTACAGACTAAACACTCGAGGTTAGAGCCAGGGCAGACGACAAGATGAAGCGTGCAAAGAAAAGTAGTGTGTGGGACCATTTCACCAAAAAGAATGACAAGATGTAAGTTGCAACTTGTGTGATACAGTGCTATCATCATCTTTCTTTATTATTGTTGTTAGCATTACCTCAAACTAAAGCGAGCCGCGGCAATGTTTCAAATGAGCTTCTAACGCTAGACAAACACCTTTATTTTTAACGCGATCACCTTGTACCCAAACCATTTCGAAACTAAGGAGCCATTTGTCCTCCGATTACATACAAGCTCCTCGGCGCCGCGTTTGCGGGACTCGTGTTTTGCGCTGTAGGAGATTTAAAAAAGTGACGGGCGGTGCCGGGGCAGTGTGTATGTGTGTGAGTGGGAGGCAGAGCGGCAGAGAGATGCGACAGAGTTGAGATGGTCCTCAATGCAGAGCATAAAATCCAGGGGGAGGAGTCGGATCTAGATCCAACTCCTCCCACCTTACATACCTAAACCTACCAGTCTCCACCCCCTGATCCCTAAACCCACCCCTAAACCTACCCATCTGCACCCCTAAACCTACCAATCTCCACCCCTTATATAAGATCCGACTCCTCCCCCCGGATCTTGTGTACTGCATTGAGGTGCTACTGACAGAGTTGCGAAATTGCAGGCGCGGCTCGTAATGGCTGTTATTTCAAATAGCGTAGTAGCATATTTTAAACTAATCGGTTAACCGGTTTCAACCGGTTAATGAGGCTCGGTGGTCGGTCAAGAATTTTTTTAGTTTTCGCCACCCCTACTTTAATCTCACCTAAACACTGTACAAGTGCATCAAAAGATTGAGAGCCTTTCGGATCTATTGCAATATATAACTGAGTGTCGACTGCTTTTCAATGATACATAATATTGTATTTACGATTACCCAAAGGGCACATGTACAAAGAAAATAAAATAGGCCCAAGTATGGAACCCTGTGGCACACCACAATGTAAATTAGCTGATGTAGAATGCAAATTTCCATTGCAAACCAAAAATGATTTATCCTTCAAGTATGCTTTAAACCACCAAAGAGTATAGAAGTAACAAGAGGCGAAACTCCGTTGCAGTTTTGACAACAGCCACTAGGTGGCGCTTCGGTAGCGCGGCCGCCATTTTGGACTGAACCAGCGGCTTTCCCGTTAGCACAACTACTGTACAGCATTAACATTATGTCTGGAAACAAAGAAAACAGTGTAATGCCATCAACTGCAACACCTACCAGTGTACAACCAATCAACTAGCATTTCAAAGATTCCCCAAAGATCCAGAGAGGTAAAGTAGAAAAGGTTTTATTAACTTTAAAGTGAGCTAACGTCAACGATAACAGGTGCTGTAACGTTAATGTAAGCTATCCCATAACCGCAGTAACAGTTTGCTAACGTTATGTATTTGGTCGAAATTGTCAAGACTCGAAAAGGGCTTTTTAATTCGCACACTTTCAGAGATATATGAACACCTAACCTGGCAAATGACCGCTTTATTAATTCATTGTTATCACTAAATTAACCCTTTAACTAGTGTCACCTTTTTTTCGCATAAACATGAAAATCACTATCCAAACTTAAATGGTTGTAATTCAAGAATGCTTTGGAATTTAGACCTATGGTTGGTCTTGTTTTACTTTGTCAGATTATTGTTGAAGTGAAATAAATTATTAAAGTGAAACAGAAAAAAGTTATATAAGTTTGAGTTTATTAAAATGCACAAATTTAAAAATATAATTATTTATATTTTATATAAAATATATATATATTACAAAATATATTTTACTCTAGAACTGCAAGAAAATTAAAGCAAAAAATCTGAACAAGTTGTGTTCCACATTTTAGGTTGATATGTTGATATCTCGCTCCCTCACCCTTTCTGCCGTGTGCTCTACACGGTTTGGAGATGCGCGCTCTTGCTCGCTCGCTCTAGATTCCGGGTGATTTTAGCTAATTTGTGGGCATCAGGGAGCCACTATCAACTCCCGCTATCGACTCCCGGATCTTCTGGGAGACATGGGATGTCTGCTCTCGAGATATTAAAAACTAGAAACTACTTTTTAGTTCATTTAACCGCTTTTGAATTTGAACCGGTATCGTTCAATCCTATGACAGCTGTGTTGCGTTCAGTCCAAGATGGCGGAGCTGCAGCTCTGCGCATGGGGGAGTTTGTTGCAATGGAACGTTCTATTGAGTTTCGCCTCTTGGTACTTCTATACTCTTTGAAACCACTTTAAGGCGGTTCACTTAATGGCAACATCTTCGGCGCAATAAAATGGCATAATAAAATAGCAGACTCAAAGGCGGCCGTTAGATCGAGTAAAATAAGACTACCTAACTACCTTTCCAGAATCAACTGCTATCAATAAAATATCATTAAAAACCTTAATGAGGCAGATTATGTGAACAGTCAGTAATAACATAAGATACACAAATACACAAATTACAAGCATTTATAAATACAATATATCAAAGTTACAAATAATGTAATGTCTAACAGTATTCAGGTACAGAAATGTAATCATTAAATGTAAAATAACACTATAGTGTTCACTGTATAAATTACACATAGATTCATCTTTGTAAAAGATGTGTTTTGTTGTTTGATTAACATTAATGACTCAGACAGCAGCAGATATTTATAGGCTGCTGTCACTTTAAGACCAAATGAACGAATCCAAACATAATGATACACAACCGACTTCTTTCTCAACCGTTTACATTCACTTAAGACAGGGGTCGGCAACCCAAAATGTTGAAAGAGCCATATTGGACCAAAAAAACAAATCTGTCTGGAGCCGCAAAAAATTAAAAGCCTTAAATAATCCTTATAATGAAGGCAACACATGCTGTAAGTGTCTATATTAGCGTTATTAGCCCCCTAGTATCAAAATGATAAGTAGGCTACAATGAGCATTCATGATTAAATGTTCGTTGACAGAAATGTTGAAATTAAATATTTATTATACACATTTTTACAACGTTGAAAAACTTTAACCCTTTCACACGTAAGTTTAAAATATTCTGGCTGACCCCCCAGCGTGAGTTTTTCAAGGCGACCGTTATTTAGAATGTGTCACTTTATGGTTTCCATGGTGACGCGTCATTGCGTGTCACGTGACACACCGCAGCAACAACAGAGCTGAATGAATGATGATCTGCTTTTATGTCATTTTCCCTTTTCTTATTCAAAATATTCACAAATTTGTTAGATATGGCATAAAATATCTGATATTCCGATTGTCAAATATGTGCAAGTGGAAGTGTTTTGTTGTTTAAACACCTTTATAACGATCACGTTAGTTGAGCTGTATGCGTGATGGGTGCCGCCATCTTAGTTTGTGCCGCAGACGCAGTTCAGAGAATCGGATCTGTTGGATTTACAACACGTGAATTCATCCACTTCTCCCGAAATACATAAAAGTAATGCCGCGTTCCAGGCAACCTGTAACCCGTGTTTTTCTAACCTTATACCCGTGAAAGTGCACTGGAACGGCAGTAAAATCCGTAACTTCCCACCCGTGAACTCGTATTAGATCGATGTACGAGTTACGAGTTGGAAAAACATGGGTTACAGGTTGCCTGGAACGCGGCATAAGTGGCTGGTGAACTGGGAGAAGAATAGAGTAAACTTTAAAGTTACTTACACAATGTGTATCTGATATGAATAAAACGTGTCTAATTATAATGGAAAGGATTATTATTGCCTCTTCCTTTAACATCAGTGTGTATTTTACAAACTCTAAATGTATATTAATATGTCTGAAACCTAAAATAAACATTATGTGGTTGAAAACACTGAAAAGTTGTGATACATGACAGCTCAGAGCGCGCCTGTCTCTGGCTCAGTGCCAGCCGTATTTGAATTTAGCAGTTGATCACGTGATGCACTGACCGTTCTAATCACACCGGTGTGATCGTACGTGCGAAAGGGTTTTCCTCCTACAGAAATTATATTAAAACAAAAAAATATTTTTTCCATTTTCATATTTTTGAAAAAGCTCCAGGGAGCCACTAGGGCGGCGCTTAAGAGCCGCAGGTTGCCGACCCCCGACTTAAGACATAACCGACTGTTTTTAGGAGAATACTTGCCGAGACGGGCATTTTAACATGGTTTCGAAATGTATGCTTTAATCAATAGTGTTTTAGTTAGAGAAGGTTCACTAACATTCTCTGGCAATTGTCTTCCCCCACCCACTTTGTTTTATTGCCTAATGGAATGTCAAGCAACAGAAATTTTAGGAGTGAAGCAGAATACTACATTTAAATCCTACATTTTCTATATGTATAACCATTGAAGAAATATGTAAACCTGAATGTAATTTCTCTTTTCCACGATTGTTCTTCTCTGCGATGGGTTTTTGTATTCTTGTAAACCTTAAAGGAATAATGTTTCAGATGTGCACACTGTGCAATCATGATATGCCATGTGGATCTTTTTAAAAGTCCAATTTTCATTTCCATTTGTAAATGTACATCACATTTGGGGTTAATCTTATTCCTAGATTGCTAGTAAAACTCTTAATGCTTGTTTTAGAGAATAAGAAGTCATTCCTATGCCGTAGCTTTTAAACATACCAAATGTGGTCTTGAATTGAACCTCCATATACCCGTAGTAAAGATATGGGTACCAAATGAAGATAAAATGCATTTTACTGCAGTTATAATTGTTTAAAGTAGAAATGGCATGATCCTAAGACTGTCATAAAACATGCAAATCGAACTCCTAAGTGAGACAAAGAAAATTTATCCCGCCTGGAATTTCGCGTTCCAATTGGCCTAAGCCAAGGGAGGAGTTGAAATTCCTGTACCCTAGAAAAGCGGTTACACTCTGCGTTCAGTCGAGTTCTGTATTTTCTTTCGTCTTGTTTTGTTCCTGCTTTTTCGAACCCTCCTCATCAGGGAGACCATTCATGGCTCCCGTTTAGGGGGCTTTATATTTTCTTTAAGGGTGCATTCACACCAGGAAAGTCCGATAGTTCACTTGCTTTGGTCCGGACCAAATAGAATGTTGATTTTTTTTGTTTGGTACGGTTCTCTTTCACACTGCTCTTTTTACAAGTGAACCAAAATGTGTAAACAAAACCACACGTGTGCTAAGGTCGTCCATTCATTGGACAGGAATTCTCAAGCAGGGAAAAGCAGGAAGAGCACAAACAGGCTCAGCATGGAGATATTTCGTAATGTAATATTTGTTATTTTACTGATTTGGTGTTATTCTCTACAAACGCAGTATGAAGAAACTATATGGTATAGATAAAAGCCCGCCCGCACTTACAATTGATTGCTTGGGTCGTTACATGCGCTTCGTGAGGCACACTAGCGCACACACACACGCAAGGTCTCTCGCTCCCTCTCTCTGCCGTGCGCGCGCTCTTGCTCGCTCGCTCTCTCTAGATTCGCGGAGATTTTAACTGATTTGCGGGAATCAGGGAGCCGCTATCGAGATGCGGGAGACTCCCGGAACTTCCGGGAGACTTGGGATGTCTGCATAATAAGACAACATTATGCCAAAATGTCCGTTTTGTTAAGTATCCTCATAAGAGCAGTCAAATAAAAAGACGCAGTTTTCTGCAGTTGGGTCGGTTCATGTTCACACCGTAAACGAACCGTACCAGAGTTCGTTTGGAACCGTACCGAGACCACCTCTTCAGCTGGGTCTCGGTTCGATTGTTTGGTCCGCACCCGAGTTCGATTGCTGTATTCACACCTGCCCAAAAGGTCCGCACCAAGGGGGGAAACGAACTAGAGTTCGATTCAATCGAACCAAACAAGGCAGGTGTGAATACACCCTAAGTCTTTTAGTTTTGTTTCGTCTTCGGACTTCAGTCGACAACTTTCGACAACTTCAACTTTAAAGAGACTTGAACATCCCGCGATCGCGCTCGCCAGGAAGAGACGAAAGAGCATGCCCCGCTCTTAAGGAAACCCACGCGCAACTCCGCGTCACTCCCGACCTGTCTGTTCTTTCCTTTACTAAGTTTTATTTTCATATTCGCCTCTCCACAAAGGGAGACGAACTTTGAATCATGTCTCTGGCAACTTCACGTTCGGTGAACCTTTAAACTTTGCGCGAGTCGGGCTCGCCCAAAAGACACGAGGAAACACGCCCCGCACTAAAAGAGCTCTTCTTCAGCAAATACAAAGAGAACCATACGCAAGTATTTTGATTTGTGATTTGATTTCTTGTTGTCTCTCAAGGTTACTGCCTGTGATTTTGCCTAACTGTGATCTTTCTTTGATCGCCCATGTTTAGTTTCACTTTCTCTCATCTCTCTCATTGTCCAAACTCTCTTTCATCCTCTCTCATCTGTTATTCGTTTAGTCTTGTATTTTGTTTACGTGTCCTGTACATACATATTTACTTGTGTAAACTGTAGTATTTTTGTATTCCTTAGTTCAATGCATTAGTCCAATTATTAAAATTCTATATACTTGATTGATTCTGTCTGCCTGCTCATAAGTATAAAGTCAATGAGATGTTTTCGATCTTAATTGCTACAAAGCTGATTTGTTACTTTTAAGTAACCTAATCTTATAAGAACAGGAGAGTTGTTTTTATGGCCATAAAATGGCTTTCTTTGAATTATAAGAAAGAGATAATTTTTGTTGAGAAATTGTTAAGTTAATCTTACGGCCGTTTTGCTGGACAAACAACCGTTCGATGATTATTCATTTCCATTAAGGGTTATCTCATAATCGATCTGAAATAGGATTATTGATATATGAATGATGAATTATAATTCGTTGTGATTGATTATTCATATATACAAATCAATCTATTTTCAAATTCGAATAAATTAATGTAACTGTAAGATGCAAAATATTAATCATATTCATGATTAATTATTAAAATTCCCTATAAATCATTTGAGCTAATGTTAAATGTACTACTAAAGCCAGTGCGGGGACAAAATGATAAACTTTAACTCTGTGATGGTTAAACTTAGCAATTAATACGCGGATCACATGCGTGCCGAACCGTTGGGTCTGTACAGATCACGGATCAACCGCAATCCATTGCAACCCTAGTGCTATTATCCAAAAGTCGACTACACAACATCTAGGAAGTAGCTGTAGTGTCTGGTTGTTCAACAGAGAGAGAAACACTCCGGTTGATGTATATCTTACCCGTTGAAGAAACCTCCAGAGCACGGGCAAAGTGTCCCGGCCGTTGTTCTGCTCCACGATGTGTGTCAGACTCAACATGGAGACCTTCCTCCGGCAGCTCCAGATGGAGGAATTATGGATGAGGGATTTCTTTGGCAGGGAGCGCAGGAAAAGCCCTGGTTCCCCAAATGTCAACTTCATCACCTGATTGGAAGACACTCGCTCATCCTCCCTGACGAATGCGTTCACTTCCTTTAGCTGATGCTCCAAAACCTGAGAGGAAAATAAAAATACAATAATGGAAAGCAGAGCTTCAACTAAATAATCAGCTAATCTATTGGTTATTAGAAGTACTCGACTAATGAGGTTATTAGTGAAACAACTAATCAACGGCTCTTAATCAATGGCTCCACTCAGCTTTGCTTTATGTTATGTGGTCAAACTACTCAACAAAGAAAAAAACTTTTTTATTGTCGATACAAAAGACAAAAATGACGCAAATAAAAGGAAAAATCAAGCATGATAAACACAACTAAATGAACCAAGAAGAACTTTAAGTTGCATAATTCATTCTGGGTGCTGTGACTCACTAAAAGACGGCATGTTATTTACCTTCAGCTGATGTGTGATGACATCAGTATTCATAGCAATTTCCCACGCATTTCTTGCATCTTTAGTGGAAAGGTTTTGATCATAAAGAACAGGCCCTGTTTAGAATAACAAAAACGTTACATTACTTGAATTTCTGAAGCAGGAGCTCATATGTAAAATGTGAGTAGTGTGGGCTCTTACACTGGTTGGTCTGATGGGGCTCCAGTAGACTGTGGATGGTCAAATGGATGGTACTGACCGTATCATCCACTCCTTTACCCAGAGCTCTGCTCAGCTGCTCCATGTCCTTCAGAAGATGGGCCATCAGGAACCGACCAGGATCCAGCACTGCAGGCTTGATGATCTGCATGACACTCTATAGACACAAACATGCACAAACCTGGGATGAGCAACTCAGTTGTCTGACTCAATGTCTGTATGCTTCACATGTACAGGGACGCCAACTTTTGAGTTTAGCATTGGGTAAGAATTATGGATTGGGGGGGGGGGGGGGTGCATCACAATAAGTGTATTGTGATTGTTAAAAAATTTGGTAACTAAACAGTTTCATTAAGTTTAGTGACTTTTTTATTAGTGCTTGACACAATTTCAATTTCACAATTTCAATTCATAAGCTTGCGATCTTGATTCAATATTGATTCATTTGGATAAATATCAGGTACAGTAGCTACATATTCATTTTTCTCAAGGAGCAAAATCTCTCAACTAATGCTGTAAACATATGTGATCCATGTCAGCTGTTCAATTCACTCAAATTAATAAAATGCGGTTTTAATATAGTGCATATATTTAGCAAAACACTCTTCCCTATATTACATTTTTCTAGCTAACTAATATGCTATGGTCATTAAATGGCTTTCCTGAGGTAAATGTAACAGTATGTGTTATAGGCTGATTGTTGCAGCTGTTTTATTGACATCTTTCCACTGACTGATCAATTACATGTGACATATTACATTTCGGTAAGTTGTACTCTATCTTTCAACATTTACCTTCCAACATTCACTGAATCTTTCACCTTCTAATGTTCATTCATGTTTATTTCCTATTAACTAGTAGTAAAGAAGAAGAGATGAGGCACTACAATTATCTGTCATGTTTAAGAGCGCCAAAACAGTATTTATTGCTTGAATTTCGAAAGAAAATTAACATAATTGGAAAACTGAGACGTTATTTCACATCAGAGTAACCCTCCTTTTCTGTCGGTGTCAGTGTCCTCGTTGCGTGAGAAAATGGATGTGTGGCGTGAGACCATGAGAAAAGTGTAAATTGCGTGAGTCTCATGTGAGAAAGTCCTACATGTATTGATACTCAAAACCAAAATAAGCATACTTTCATAAATATTTAAAAATACATAAAAAAATTAAAAGCATGGCAGGCAGAAGGAATGAAGCACCTGAGGGTTGTTTTGAGCTCCCAGCAGCATGGACATGTGTGTGAGCAGTCTGAGAAGAGTGAAGGGGGCCGGAGACATGTTCTTAGTGTCCTGCATGTCAGGGTGATCACGACGGTGGGCGTCGCCCAGAATGTGTCCCGACTTGGTGCGGTCCCCTCTGCAAAGAGGAACAAGAGCCTCAAATTGAATGAAAAACGGCTTAAACAATTACCTCTAACACCCGGGTTCACAGACAAGGCTTAAGCTAGTCCCAGACTAAAATGCATGTTTGAGCTGTTTTAACTGCACTGACAAATCTTAAAATATGTCAGTGCCATTGTTTTGTCTCAAGATTCACACCAGTAATGTTTTATTCCAAGGCACATTTATTAAAGCTACTTAAATGCTCTAATTGAACTAAAGCCTAATACTGGCTTAATCTAAACCCTGTCTGTGAAACACGGCCTAAAACGTTCAAGTTGTACTAACATTTGCATTAGTAAATGTATTATGAACATACAAGAATAACAAAGAACAACAGTATATTAATAAATTAATAATAACCTATATTAAGAAATGATAGAAAAAAATATGTTGTCCATTGTTAGTTCATGATGCATGTTAACAAACTGAACTTTATTGTTTAGTGTTACCAGAAATTCATACTAGGGCACAATTATATTTGTCCACACAACTATTTATAAGCATTTAAGTATAAACCTTTGGATGAAAGGTTTTTAAGATCATGAGAAACAAATTTAGTTCAAACTTGGTAGAATATTGGACCTTCTGTGACAATGGTCAATTATACAGTTTAAAGGTTAATCATATTAAATATTTAACTGCAGAATGCAGTCCGATATCAATATTTCAGAGAGACAGGTAATACATTATATTTACCAACACTAGCAAGAATAAAAGAGGAACAACAAGCATTCGCTGCCAGAAAAAAACAAAAACGTACTGTCTCTGCATGGTTTGGAAGCCCCGAACAGGGATGTGGTTGCTGCCACCTATTTCTGCATTACAGTCTGGACAGCGACCAACCTCCATGGGTTGACCACACTGCACAGATGCGGGAGGAAAATACATATATCTTTAATTTGAGGTGAAATAAATAAAAAAAAAAAAATGATTTGATTACTAAATGTAATTCTGTGTTCTGTGACTCAATATATGAAGAGTTCAGATGTAAAAGCCTCTAAGTGCCATCTGAAATTTTCTTCTAGAATGATCATTTTTATCAAGCTTGTTTATTTAAGTTCAATAATTTCACTTAAATGGCAACGGAAATGACCTATTAATTGTCATTTAAGTGAAATTACTGAACTTAAATATACGAGCTTGATAAAAATGATCATTCTAGAAGAAAATTTCAGATGGCACTTAGAAGCTTTTGCATCTGAACTCTTCATATAGTCAATGCACAAGCCAAATCATAGGAATTAAGACATCACCCTACCTCACCAACAGTGCATGGATGACCATTAGGACAGACTGTCAAGATAAAAAGAACAACAGAGATCAGGAAATGATCAAAAAAAGTGATAGCTAATCCTCCCAAATCAGAATGCCTTGTCAATGTCCCCACCTTTAGAGCTTAAATCAATTCTATTGGCTCAAAGACATTTTTAGAGATTTAATTTGCCACCTGAGTAGAAATACTGCAATAATTGTCTATGCACTCTTAACAGTCGAAATGTGTACATCAAAAAGGTTTTCCCTTTTACTTTATAAATACATGTTTCTAGTCTTGTAAATTATTCTTCAGTAAAATTGTTTTTTAAAAATCCTGCCATACAGTTTCCCCTCTTTTTTGAAAATCCAATTTCACTCCAAACAATGTCACATTACAGCAGTGGCATGGCTTGGAAAAACAGTTTTTTAATGTTCTGCCACAGGTAATTATACATAATCATAATCATAGGCTATTTTTCGCTGTGGTAAACATACAATACGCTTCAAATAATTATTCATATGCACTATATTGCCAAAAGTATTGGGACACCCCTCCAAATCATTGAATTCAGGTATTCCAATCACTTCCATGGCCAGAATTGCATAAAATCAAGCATCTAGGCATGCAGACGCTTCTAAAAACATTTGTGAAAGAATGGGTCGGTCTGAGGAGCTTGTGATAGGTTGCCAACCTGTGCAATAAGTCCATTTGTGAAATTTCCTACTAAATTACTAAAAACTAAACTACTAAATATTCCACGGTATTATAACATTGTCCATAAAAGCAATTGGGAACAACAGCAACTCAGCCATGAAGTGGTAGGCCACGGAAAATCCCAGAGCGGGGTCAGCGCATGCTGAGGCTCACAGAAGCTTTCAACCATTCTCCTCTATTATGAAAGTTCTGATAATGAAGTTCTGTTTAATTATGATTACATTAACATGAGGTACAACAGGCTAACGCGTTTCTGATCATGCATTAACATTAATTTTGACAGGTCTTGAGTTTTGCATGTCACTGGATCTTGTGTGTTCTGTGGTGGAGCTTTAGAATTTGCCACTTACAATACCAATGAAGTTGTCCCATGGCCTGCTGGGCAACAGCCAACATGTCATCAGGCATAGTTGGGATGAATGAAGCCTGTGAGGAGAACAGGACAGAAATATCACAACTCAGTCACATTTCTGTCACCATGTGACTCCATGATGCCGTGGCGTGAAGGGTTCGTACCATCATGTTGTTTGGGGACAGCGCCAGTCGCTGCAGTGGCTGCAGTAAAGGCAGATTTCCACACAGCAGGACTGCAGCCATATGAACTGTGACCTCCACCAGCACGAACTCTCTGCCTGACGTCTGCGCTTGAACACACAGAGCCTGCAGTCGATTATTCATCAGCGCTTCAGCAAACACTCGCATTTCATCATTGACGAAGACGTCTGTGCTTCTGATAAAACCTCCAAGGCCAGCACATTGCTACAGAAAACAAATGCAACATGAACATCAGGCATGGGGATAAACATGTGACTCAAGTTTCTGATCATGCCTAAACACAGGTCATGTGTCGAAGTATTCATCTGTGTAATACTGTAAATGCTTTTTGAACTGGGGTCCAAATTGGGACCAGAGTTTTGAATTCTGGAACTTACAGTATGTTTTCATAAGACATCATGCTCTTTAATCTCAAAATATGAAACAATAATAAAAAAAAAAAAAGTAATTCCTCATATGACATATTATGATAATTCCCTATATGACTTTTAATCATGGCTTTTTATTATTAATTATTATTCTCTTGTACTTTTGAGCATCTATAAATTGTTTTTTCAAGATGATGAAGCAGAACTCTAACAGATTGTTGTTGGTGTTTTTACCTCAGGTTTAGGGTGCATGTTTCCGTTTGCGCTTCTGTACAGGGAGGTGACTTCTCTGAACAAAGCCATTAGCAGATAAACAGCTTTCTTCATGGGTGTGCAGTTGCAATCCTTCAAACAAAGACATTTCGAAAGACATGTCAACGGATCAGCACTGATAAAGCAGTTTAACAAAGAGAGGCAGAGAAATGCCAAGAATTTGACTGCATAATAAGCATTTAATTACAGTGTTCATGTAGTGGACATAATTGCTCCGTTCCAATCCCCAGTGAACCGCCTCACTACTGTATAATGGGGCATCCTAACCCAACTGGGACTTCACATGCTACTGAACTGAAACTCTGTTAATGTTCACTGCCAGAGTCAGAAATAAACCTTTCTATTAACGGCCAATCTGATTTCCATGACATTTACAGGACCTGTCAAAAGTTTGGAAACCATAAAAATGTTTAATTTTGTTGAAATAAGTCTCTTATACTCACCAAGGCTGCATTTATATGGTCACAAATGCAGTAAAAACAGTAATATTGCAAAATATTATTACAAATTAAAAAGAACTGTTTTCTATTTAAATACACTGTATGTTAAAATGTAATTTATTCCTGTGTTCAAAGCTGAATTTTCAGCATCATTACTCCAGTCTTCAGTGTCACATGATCCTTCAGAAATCATTCTAATATGATGATTTGCTCCTCAAGAAACATTTATTATTATTATTATTATCAATAATGAAAATAGTGCTGTTGCTTAACATCTTTGTGGAAATGGTGATACTTTTTCTTTACCGGATTCTTTGATGAATAGAAAGTTCAATGAACAGCATTTAATACAATTATTTATTCAATTTATTAAAAACATTTATTAAATAGACATATTTTGTAACATTATAAATGTCTTCACTGTCAAAAGTATTAATTTATCTCCTGTTGAATGGTATCACTGTTTCCACAAAAATGTTTTCAACATTGATAATAATAATGAATGTTTTTTGAGCATCAAATCATCATATTAGAATGATTTCTGAAGGATCATGTGACACTGAAGACTGGAGTAATGATGCTGAAAATTCAGCTTAGTCACCACAGGAATAAATTATAGTTTTAAATTGATTACAATTCTTTTAAATTGTAATGATATATCACAATATTACTATTTTTACTATATTTTTGATTAAATAAATGCAGCCTTGGAGTGCAGAAGAGACTTCTTTCAAAACCATTAGAAAACTGTAACATTTCCAAACTTTTGACAGTATGTTTGACTGTATGATAGTTTAAAAGATTGTAAAAGGTGGTATAAATGTGTTAACACAACTGTATAATGTAATAGCCTACATAAAGTATATCAATTATCAAATTAAAAAACAGAAACTAATTACTGGGTAGGGTTGCAATAATATGATCATGATCAAAATGATGATGATAGTCAATTATTGCTCTTGATATTGATGGTGTTTTCAGCTGTGACTCGTATGAACACCTCCAATTGGCCATTGCATTCATAAGCTCAACAGAAATGTGTGATTAGTTATAATGTTTACGATAAGAGAATTCATAAGATTGCAGAATTAAGCCAGTCAGCGCGAGTACTACAACATTTCATTCATAACAGAAACATCGACAGATATATGTGTATATATGTTGTGTCTCACTGTGTGTGTGTGTGTGAGTGTATGTGTGTGTGTAAAGGAGTAAATAAATACCTCTATGGCTTTCTGTAGTCCATTCATATTGCAATCTAGCATGGCTTTGGCTACGGCATCTCTGATAGTTTTGTAGTCCATTCCACATGCTAGATACTGGTCAATCTGGCTGCCATCTTGATCCTGAGAGAAATAAATGTATTGGTTAAAGCAAAATAAGCACAAATTCTCATATCAGCATTATGAAATGAATTTGACTAAAACCCACCGACTCAAGGATCTCCTGAGGAAACAGCCACCTGAAGCTTTCCTGTGGCAGAAGTTTCTGCACATATTCCACCCCATGAAGACTGCAGATCTTTCTGATGAGGTAAACCCTGTACCAGTCGTTCCTGCTCCGGCAGCACAGATTAACCACACTGTTCAAAAACTCTGGGCCAGAAGCCGAAGGATCATCGTGTACACCTAAAACCAGAAATCCAATATCAATACCAACAGAAAAAAAGGTAAATTTTCTTTATGCACAATATAAATGTCAATTTGTGGGTGAAAAAAATGTGACTTGGATATGTTCTTGACAGGGTTGGTGAGTTCATGTCAGGCACTAAATGAATTAAAGGTGCAGTGTGTAATTTTTAGCGCCATCTAGTGGTGAGGTTGTGAATTGCACACAACAGAAGTTATGGTGGCCAACAGGAAGTGATGTCGTCGTCTAAGACAGCAGAGAGTAGCCAGTTCAGCAATGAGGTTTCTTTACAAAGATAAATAAAAAAATTAGGTTTACTTAATCATTCAGTAAACTGATTTGTTATTGTGATTATTATTGTTACCTGTTCATCATTGTGTCAGTTTAACTAGCTTCTTTACATGAAGAACAACATAGTGACGAAACGCGTTTGTCCGTTTAGGGCCACTTTAGAAACAGATAGAAACGGCTCATTCTAAGGTAATAAAGACGTAACAGTTCATTATATAAGGTCTTTATACACCACTGAAAACATAGTTATGTACAGAGAATGTCTAAGGGGAGAACGTCCACTCTCAGTAAACTTCCGGCTTCTGAACTGGTTGCAGTTCCACTCTGGTTCCATATGAGGACGCTCACAAGACGAGTGCAGAATGAATGGAGGTCTATGGCGCTATACCCCTCAAAATCCACTTTTCTCAGGATATAATTTTTTGTCTAGTAATTTGAATGTTGTTTTCGAAAGGAGATGCAAAGAAATTACACACTGCTGGGTGTTAGATTTTTTAGAGTCACTTATTTGCTGACCAATCAGCGTTCATTAGCAGAATGCTAGCGTGTTTTGGGCAACAACAACTCAACCTGTAAGAAATCGAAAGGACATAGGTACTCGTTCATTCAACTTTCGACCTATAACCCATGTTGAACTTGCAAAACCTACAATCAAATCTTAGATTTCTCAATGGCAATCGGGTGAAAGAGACAAATTTAGCCGTCTGGCGCCATAGACTCCCATTCATTTTGCACTCATGGGCGATCGTCCCCAGTGGAACTCTGGTGGAACTACAACCAACATTCGGTAAAATAGGACTTAATAGGGAGTTGGCCAGGTTCTCCGTAGACGGGCTCTGGTTATGTATATGATACTGCATTTCTGTCAACAGATCCTCCTAAATATTACACAATGCACCTTTAATAGAAAGTTTAATGAACAGCATTTATTTGCATGATTATTAAAGCACAAGCACTAAAGACTTGCATTCTGCAGCACCGGTACCTCTGTTGACCAGCAGGTCAGCGGCCACATCCAGGCCCAGTCGAACCCTGGCCACCCGCTGCAGGTGCTCTATAGACGCGGTGTGTGAAGACACGGAGTCAGAGCCAGCGAACTCCAGCAGAAAGTGTGTTTCCTCCTGCAAACAGGCCTGCTGCTCCGCCACGGAGTGCCACTGTGTGCGGTCGTACATCGAGTCCTGCACACACAGGAGGAGCGTACTGTACTTTTAACCAAACTTATGCCACATATCAGTGTTTTCATGCTGATTCTTAAGAAAGGAACCAAAATGCTTTGTAAGTTAATTGGTAACACTTTACAATAAGGTTCATTAGTTAACATTAATGCATTAACTAACATCAACTAACAATGAGCAATACTTGTGATACAGTATTTATTCAACTTTGTTAATGTTAGTTAATACAAATATAACTGTTCATTGTTTGTTCATGTTAGTTCACAGCGCTAATGCTAACAAATACAACCTTTGATTTTAATAACGTATTAGTAAATGTTGAAATTAATATTAACTAAGATTAATAAATGCTGTAGAAGTATTGTTCATTCTTAGTATATGTTAACTAATGTAGTAAACTAATGTTAACTAATGAACCTTATTGTAATGAACCTTATCCAAAAAAAACACACAAAAAAACTCTTAGGCCACGTCCACACGAAGCCAGAGCTTTCCCTATCCGATATATTTTTTTCCCCGTTCAAAAAAAAAATTCCGTAACCACGGCGTCGTCTCAAGAAATATCTGCGTACACACGAAACCACTGAAACCGACTCAAAACGATGTAGTGTAGATGCCAGACCAGTATGTGGCGCTGTAATTCTGCCACAGACATACACTAAAAACGGAGAAGAAGACTTAAAGAATGCGCATAAACCTTGCGCGCTGTATACAACAATAATATTAGGCACAGTAGCTTCTTTTTTTCTTTTCTTTTTTATCAAGAACTTTGTTGAACAATATGAAAAACCATAAATGGCCTGGTGCAAAATATGAGTCACTATATTCGATAGTTAGCGGACGCGTAAAGCTTGCCACAAAGAACCAGCAAAAGTAATCATTATGAATGTGTCAAATATAGCAAGGAGACATTTTAATTGTTTATTAATAAACTATTTTTTTCTGTGTCAGTCTCGGCTAAAGATGTTGACGATGCAGACTCGCCACCTTTGCAGTATTGTGAACGTGCATAGAGAGAAATGCACATTTCATACGGATTACATAAGAGAGTTGTCTGTTTCTTTTCGTTTTGAATTGTTTTGTTTAAAAGTGGACATTTCAAGCTTTCTATAGATACATTTCTGAGTTTCGGTTCATTTATGAGACAAGCTCAGTTCACGAGCAATGCAAGTTATATCGCGCCAGTGCCTCCATGTCCTGATTAAATTGTCTGCTATATTGGCAATTGGTTGATGAAACACTGATTAAAATTAAGATACAATTTATACAAAACGAAATTCACTTTAAATAAAGGTTTTATACAAAACAAAACTTAATGTGGTCAAAATTAGCCTATGTCTCCCGATATATTGCGCATCTTATGATTACATGCTGTTCACTTTTCATATAATCAACATAGATCAAATAAAAAAAAAAAACATATTATTCACACATAAATATGAAACTAAATGCATGTTCTTTAATGGCTACAACACGTAGGCCTACAGTACAGAGAAATTTAATGTCAGAGTGGAATTTGAGCGAACGCCGTTTTACCGGTGATCATGAGAGGCAGGGTGCACCGTTTTTTGAATAATCAAATAATTCCCAGCGATCGTCGAATATTATTTTTTCTTGAAACGCCCATCCCTACAAAATGTCTTAATCAGACAACAGACAAGCATCATAGCATAAGAAAGAAAATATAAATAGGCCTAAATTTAAAAAAATAAAAAAATGAAATAAAAATACATTCAAGTAGGCCTAAATAATAAATAAATAAATTAAAGAGGCTCAGTAGCTTCTGCAGCACGAACACAAGCATGTAGTCGGCAATTGTTGCTGTGACTTAGCGGTGTCTGACTAGTTGACACTTGGTGTGATGACATCATCGTTTCACAAAATGTACGGATTGGCCGTACACACGAAAACGCAAGGGCGGCGTTTTCAGATTTATCCACCTTGGGACCCGGTTTAAAAAAATAGCGGTTTCAGTCTCCGAAAACGCCGGATCCGTGTGGACGAAACGCCAATACGATAAAAAATTTATACGTATACAGTGAAACGCGTCTCCGTGTGGACGGGCCCTTAATCAGTAAAAATGAACCTTAAAAACATACATTTTCTTTAAAACTTACATTCTCTTTACATTTTTACATCTTAAATCATAAACTTTGGTAAAATTTGGTTAGGGTTATTCTTAAATTACAAAATACACTTACACTAACAGTCAAACTAGACTGAAGTTATCGTTTACATAGACAAAAAACATTTTGATCTAAATGTTGCTTGAATTTGAAATTTAATTATTGAGTTTGAGTGGATTGTGAAGGAAAAGCATTAAAGTTTTACGCAAACATGTAAACTCTTCAATACCTCTTCTAAGAGAAAGCCTAGAATACGCAGAGAGAGAATCTAGAAAACTACAAAGAACTAAGCTGTAAAATATGGCAAGTGAACTGAGTTGGTGAGAGCAGGGATATACACACCTCCAAACAGTTTATGTACAAGCAGTAAAGCTCAGTTTTATCAGTCTCCTCTATGATGTTGCTTTGCTCAACCTCTGTCAGATGTGCTTGAAGATAGTGCTTCACATCATCAAAGCTGAAATGGGAAAACACAATGATTATTATATACATATATAAATGTGTAAGAAGGGTTGCCTTATTCAAATTATTCATTATTAATGTCCTTTTGAGTAACTATTTGGTAGTTCATAGGAAGTATGGTTGGAGTCGGTGTGAATGGTTTTCCATTTCTCAAATTATGTTATGAATCAAATCTCTGTAAAGTGTATCATATTCATATTGTCGAAATTAAACCCTATTAGAGTGGGAAAGTTAGAGATCTTGTCACTAATAAGATAGCATGTTGATTTATGTATGAGGAGGAGAAATGGTTATGCCCGAACTAAAGGCGATGTCTACTTGGTCAGCACTCCTCCAGGGTTTGGACAAACATCTGTTTAAAAACCTTTAAAAACTCAGGACATGAACAAAGCATTAGTTTAGACTGAGTCTAAGGGTGCTGAAATGCATCATGAAGAAATAACTCATCTAGCCTCATTTCACTTCTTTTCTTCCTTCTCTTATTTTGCCCCAAAGCTTCAGTCCATGACTCAATATAGTATTTCCTCGCCTTAAACTACAACTTCAACCTGCAGAGACTCCATTGATCAGCCAACACAACAACTGATCGGCTTCCCTAGACGTCACCCCAGATGCGAAAAGACCTCCAGCGAATCAACAAACAACAAAGAAGGGAATCCCCATTCAAAGAAGCAATCTAGGAAACGCAAGTAATGCCTCCAGATTCTCGCATTAAGAAAGTCAAAGCCTCACTGAAGACTCAATGCAAGGGCTGATTTAATGACTGATGGCTCGTTCAGGTCAAGTCCTAGTAATTACATACATTGCTAAAAACATGGGATTTCATTATTTCACTCTCTTCAACTTTCCTCACTTACTTTCTTTCTTTCTGTTTGAATGCGCGTAAGTTAATGTAATTTTAGTTTCTGTGTATTAGAATAGTTCAATAACTAAATGTGACTCTGGATCACAAAACCGGTCACGAGTCGCACGGGTATATTTGTGGCCATAGCCAACAATACATTGAGTATGGGTCAAAATTATAGATTTTTCTTTTATGCCCCCCCAAAAAAAAACATCTTCCATGAAGATATTTAGTAAATTTCCTATCATAAATATATCAAACATTTATTTTTGTGAGTGAATGCAGCACAATCGTGAACATAAATGGACAACTTTAAAGGAGATTTTCTCATTGTTTCGATTTTTTTGCACCCCTCAACCAAATATTGACCCATCCAAACAAACCATACATCAATGTAAAGCTTATTTATTCAGCTTTCAGATGGTCAAAAGTTGACCAATGTGACTGGTTTTGTGGTCCAGGGTCACATATTTAAAAAGAAGTATCTTGTGCTTATGAATTTAATGTCTTTAAACTGCTGATCTTGTTACCTAATAATAGTTATTAATAATTATAATAACAATTGAGAAATTAAGGCAATATTTTTTACACTGAAACTGATTGCCTTAAGTGAAACAGCATCAGAATTGAGTATTTTGAACTCAACTAATTTGTGTTTGACCAATTAGACTTTACCCCCTTAAGTAATACCAACAAAACTTTCCCTGTAAACTCAACTCAAATACTTTGTGTAGCAGAAACATAACTCAGTTGAGTTAAAGTAACTCATGTGAATGCACTTTAGTGGCAATTCCTTATGCATTATTCAATATATTAACGAAATATATTTTTCAAATGTAATATATTGACCATAAATATACGGAAATATGTTTTCTTTGCGTAAGGGTATGTCCTGCACTCACCTGTATTTGAGCAGGAGTTTCAGCACCACTGAACGCACCACTGGATTTTTATCCACAGAGTCATCGAAGGGAGAAAGAGCCTTGGTCAGGAACCTGCGGTCTTGCCCTGAGAACACGAGGAACAGCGTTCTGATCATTTATTCATTTATTCCTCCACACACACACACACATTACTACCAGACGTACCTCTGATCTGAGGGAGCGAGCCGGCCTCGACCATCAGAAGAGACAGCAGGTGGAGTATGATGTCTCTGTTGGGAGGAGTGTTGTCCTTGAAGCACACACTGGACACCACGTCAATGAAGAACGCATTACATCGCATTCTGAACGACGCGTTTTGGTTGATGAGACCCCTAATGATCAAAACAAGCACACAATCTTTTAGACTGACAGAGAGAGATA